>NC_141609.1:25563694-25877860 GCF_047967505.1 Dipteris shenzhenensis
TTTTGATATATAGGCTTAAGTTTCAAAAGGTTTCGATGGTCCATAAGGGCCAGTCAAGACGACCAAGCACTTTCCGATGCTTAAGAATCACAGTCCACAACACTTTTAAATCAATATACACCAATGCTCCAAAACCACAACCTACAATGTCAAAATCATAATACCGTCAAGCAAAATTGATAACAAAATCGACGTGTTATATGAATCAATTAATTAGGGGTTCAAAATTGGATAGAATAAAGAAAACTCAATGTGTTACAATCAAATTGAGGGTCCAAAAAGCTACAATGGTTTGAAGGAAATGATAAATAAAATCAAAATGGTTCCAAGAAGGTAAGGCTAGGAAAAAAAGTTTTAAGAAGCGACAACTTTTACTGTTGAGGACAATGTGTATGTGTCAATGTTGAGAATTCCTTCTCCATCCACATGGAATTTGGGCACAACAGAACTTTATGCATAATTTTTGTTACAGATATGTGAAAAAAGCATCCTCTGAATCATCTTGGTGGAGAGTAGAGAGGTCCAAGTTGTGGTATAGATATGCGACAAAAACATCCTTTGAATCATCTTGGTGGAGGTCGAGGTTGCAGGCCAAAGTAGAGGTCCAGGTTGCGATACAGATATGCGACAAAAACATCCTCTGAATCATCTTGGTGGAGGTCAAGGTTGCGGGCCAAACCTTGGTGGGTGTGGCAAACACCCTAGGAGGAGCCATTTCAACCTTCGAGACATTCATTCTGGACAATGGTATATATCCTCATTGGTTGCTTGCTGTGATAGGAAACATTCTTTGCTACTTATAAACACAAATTTAAAAGTACTTCCGTCAATGCTTGAATTTCACGAGTAGCTCCAATTGCACTATTTTGGGAAGAAAAGCTTTCTTGTCTTGTGCAAGCGTAGAACGTTTAAACTCTCTCACCTTTGGGCTTGAAATCAACATAATCTTTAAGTTCTAATCCTTCCAAATTGGAAGTTGACCATGTGCATCTCATGTTCCACCCATCTTCATTTAATAATTCAAGTGTGATAGTGCTTCCCTATTTGCTTTAATTACTTATAGAGAATTTTGATGTAATTTCTTCCACGAAGACTTTCAAACTAACTCTAAGTGTTAAGCTGAATGATTGTCTATTGTTGGATGGTTTATAAAATTTGGACGGACATCTATTACATACCCCACATAAATCTTAAGCCAAACTTGTAGGATAGGTATGTCATTGAAAACTAAAAATTATGGCTCAATAGGGTAGGTCAAGATTAACGATTTTAAGATCTCATAGACCACATTCATAGTATCCAAAACTATCATGAATATTGTAGATTATCACCTTTGTTCTATGCATGCTCCATTTCCAAATCTCGATTATGAAACATTAGAACAAAAGTAGGGAAGAAACAAATATCATAGAAGAAAAACAGACACTCTCATGTCAATGCAAATAGTTTGAAGAATGGTAGGCTCTCTTTTGTCAACGTGAATAGCTTGAAGAACATGGTCTAAGAATGAAGACCTACCATAGGTTTTGGGCCAAGTCCTCATTTCCCTTTCAAACAATCGGAGCACTTTGATTAGAAGATGTTGCACGTTGAGAGGAGGCAAAAAGGAACTCAAAAGGAGAGAAAGTTCTATGGCTACTTCTTGAAGCTTGCCATTTGTAATCTACTATCACCTTTTATCAATTGCAAGCCAACTTGAAACTTTAGTATATGCAAAAGAGTTACAGCAAAGTAGATCGCTTGTCTCACAGACCTGCCTTCCTCCAATGTGCTACTCTGGTCCTTGCCCTGATTTGTGGCTGTGATGGTCTTAATTCTGATTAAAGCTAGTAAAGTGAGATGCTGGCTATTCATGTTGGTTCTTATTGGTGAACACTTGGATAAGAGTTTCATGAACAAAGGAGTTTTATTCTAAGATTAATAAGGAGAATCTTGGAGCTTGATATTGTGATCCATAGCTTTCTACCACATTCTGGCACCCATAACTTGGCATTTGATGGGGTGCCATATCCCTAGCCATAGCTTTGACTGAACCATAGTTCTAGATAGCTCTAGAACCCATACTTTGAGGAACTTCCCCATAGCTAGAATCAACACCATAGGTAGCCACTATATTATTCCTATAATATGCACTTTCTAGCCAAGCACACCTTGCAAGTCATTCCTCTCTTTCTTGTAAGGTAATTCCAACCCAATAGGGGAAATCTTGCCATCCAATTTCCATCCTGACCAGAACTATGGCTTGATGATGCATCACTCCATCTTGAAACTCTTAAGGTTAGAACGTCACTGAGATGTCAAGGATTACTCTCATGTCCAAGAAGCCCCAACATCTGGAGCTATAGAGGAGTCCATGTTGGGGAGATTAAGTGTGACAAAATCTCTCTCTCTCTCTCTCTCTCTCTCTCTCTCTCTCCCTCCCTCCCTCCCTCCTTCCCTCTCTCTCTCTCTCTCTCTCTCTCTCTCTCCGCCCGAAGCAAACCTTGCAAGTCATTCCTCGCTTTCTTCTAAGGTAGTCCCAACCCAATAGCCAAGCACTTTCCTCACTTTCTAGCTAGGCACACCTTGCAAGTCATTCCTCACTTTCTAGCTAGGCACACCTTGAGGGTCATTCCTCACTTTCTTCTAAGGTATTTCCAACCCGATTGGCGAAAGCCTACTGTTCGACTTCCATCTTGGCCGGAGCCGTGACTTAGCGATGCATCACTCCATCTTGAAACTCTAAGGTTAGAAGGTCCCTAAGATGTCAAGGGATCCAAAGCCTATTGCTCAAAGAAGCCTAGCATTTGGAGCTATAGAGGAGTCCATGTTGGGGAGTTTAAATGTGAAAATCTCTCTCTCTCTCTCTCTCTCTCCCCATTAAGAAATCCTGTATGGTGATGTGTAGGCATTTCAACTATCCAACTGGAGGTGCACTTCTCACTACATCAATGGTGTTAGTTTTAGAACACCTCTTGTGTGATCCTTGGCTATAGTTCAAATATAAGAGCTGCATACTATTACCTAGGCTCCAAACAATCATGCCTTCATTTTCTTTCTCATTTTTCTCTTCACCCACATCATGCCCTTCTTCCTTCTAACCCTATCTCTCCAATGGAAGCTCATTGATCTGATGGAGGTTTGTTGAAGCCCTCAGAAAAATGTTGTTGCCTCCTTTTTCCCAAACAATACAACAATCGATTTTGAGATGGGTTGCTATTTCCTTTACAATCAAGGTCCTTGTTCTCTTTCACACTCTAGTAGGCTTGCATACATTGTCTCCTCCCCTAATCAAGGTAAAAACTCATAGATGCAACAAAGTGCTCAAACATTTGTGCTTTATTTGAATGTCTAAGGAACAATTCATCATCAAGTTTCTTTTGCCATGCTACACCACATCTATGATTAGAGGGCATGGAGGTCCAAGGAACAGCAAGTTTCAAAGTAGTTCATGAAATTTCCACCATCAAATAGTTGCCCAAGTGTAGATTGGGTATACATTTCGTCTCTCAATTTGTCTCATCTTTCACGTTCTAATGTTTGTCTAGCCATGGTGCATCTTCTTGTTGATAAAAGGGGATTGGAAAGAAAAAATCATACTACTACCAAGCCCCCATGGCAAGAAACCTTTGTTTATTGGCCTTCCTCAGCCTCTACACCTGCGTTGTTCTACATGGTCTTCTCCTTGTTCCTCCTAGCCAAAAGGCCACTTCTGTGCCTTTCCTTTTTAAAGACTCCTACCTTGTATGCTCTCAAACTTGCATTTGTCCTTGCCTTGGAGCATCCCCTCTCACTTTCCTACCCTGTACCATTTTACTCTTGCATCATTCCCACACACGTCCTTCGGCCCCTCTATCCGGCCTGATCTCACATCCTTCTCACATCCCCATCATGTCTCCTACGTGTCAACCATATCATCTCATCCCCTTGAAGGCTGAAGCACATTTTCCACTATGATCCTCTAAAAGCTCAAGATGCTCCTCGATCTGTTACAAAATTTCCTATTGAGTTGTGTACTTATCTTTCCTCTACTGGAAAGAGATTTCCTATTGTGGCTACTGGTTGCTAGCTCTAAAGTGAATATCCTCTCTGAAGTGTGCAATCAACCGATTATTTGAATGAAGATCCTTCAAAGTAGTTAGATCAAGGATGCCAGTCACAATAATCTAGTTTTATCCTTTGACCTCTTGGATACTCCTGATTTTATAAACCTCCTTTTCAAGCTACAAGGTCAAAGTTTTGAGAGAGATATCTCTCCATCTTAGTTTGCAACAACAACATTGCTTTGCCTCGTCTCGCCTCACTTCTCCCTTCTCCACGCTTTGGCTTCATGCTCATAGATTCTCTTGCAATATCCCTCACAAAACCTAGGCTCAACAACAATAACTTCATTGACCAAATCTTCTTCCCTTTGTAGATCTTGGATGTCCATGGCAACACGCTCAATAGTCCTATAATTTCCCATCTCTCCATCACCAATGCTTTCGATTATATACTTGAAAACTAACTTTTGTTCAAGCCAAATATGAGTAGCCCGCCACCCATTCTTGCTATCGAACCAATTTGGCATGAATTCTCCCACGACTTTTGTTCTTCTTGGACTGGCAACGATGCCTCACGGTTTAGTAATTGTGACTCTGCAGGTAACAACGTTATCTCAGCAACCTACCCAAACATATTTCTCCTTATCGGAGGGAATTACGTGCATCATGAAGCGATCTTGTCTGTTAGATGCATTGGGTAAATTTATCTCGGTTAACCTTTCACAATCTATTGCGTGCAAAGTTTAACGACAACAGCATGTGGAAGTTAAATGCGCATTGAAGAGAAGGGAAAAAGCAAGGGATTCGTGCGAGAAGATCTATGGAGCTTCACTGTGTGTGGAACTCGTATATCTACTCTAGTTTTTCCATTCACTCGCGGTGCTGTTGGCATGCTTATGCTCATCTCAGCATCCATAGTCTCTATATCGTTGTAGCAGGCGATAGGAGAAGTAGAGAGGAAGAAGCGAAGTGTAGCCACCACGCTCATGCTCATCTCAGAATCCATAGTCTATGTATCGCTATACCAGGCAATAGGAGAAGTGGAGAGGAAGAAGCAAAGTGTAGATGCCTTTTCTCTTGGTGAGCCCTTATCGGACGAGCAGGAGAGCATACCTAGGACTTGACCATCCTTCCGCATAGCAAGAGTGAAGGCAGGTTGAAGAAGAAGACATAGACTGGAAGCAACAACGAAGAAAAGTCTTACCCGCCATGGCTCTTTTCTCATTCTCCTCCTCTTCTTACCATATCTCCTTTCCCGATGCCTTTCTCAATAGCCAAAAATCCTTCTCTAAGTGCATATCATTCTCTGTCCAACAAGCTTCCCTTGCTTTGTCCGTCAAATCCCAAAACATCTTGGACGTCATCTTCTTCGACATTTCCCTCTTCTCCTTTGACTGGGTTGGATGGGGCATCAACTTCGGGTCTCCCTTTCAATGGTAGGCACTGAAGTTCTCCTCTCAACTGTACTCACATAGCCCATGCCCACACCCTTGCCCTGCCTCTGCATACTCATCACCCCACCACTACGTACCACTACGCCTATTATGTCCCACCTCCCCCCCCTCCTACTGCCGTTGTTACTCTTGCATGGATGTTATTCAAACATATAAGCTTCTATGTTTTTTTATGAACGTAGATTCATTGACTCTAGAGATGAGAGACAATTGTTCCTTACCCAAGGCTACTTACGTAGCATAGAGAGAGAGAGAGAGAGAGAGAGAGAGAGGTCCAATCGGCAAAGGGAATGAAGGAAGCCAAGAAAAGCACCAAAGGAGCTACCCAACGAGCTCAAACGGACAAACTAAGAAGCAAAGAGCTAGAGGAAAGCGCACCTACTCCCATCGCGTGTGATAGAAACATATGCTCGTGCAGCTTGCTAGAATAGACTTCTCTCATATAGTGACGATTCTCTAAAATCTTTATTTTGAACCAGCTCATCGTGCAGTAGCTCTTACTACCAACTATAGTCTCGCGCTTGCCTAAATAATTGTGCATGGGCGAGAGGGGTTGTAATTCTGGGAGGATCTTGAGAGTGAGAAGAACGGGGCCAATGAAGAGCCGGACACACTTTTGGTAGAGAAGATGGAGGAGCATGGGAGCCTAACAAATTCAAAATGTATCATGGGATGGGAACTTGCAAGGTATGCAATTGTTGCTCTCCTTGTGCCATGCACGTGGAAACCTCCAGAGCCTTTCCTTTGCTGCATGACACGTGGTAGCTTTAGCATTCGCTCCATGAGACATGTGGTACACTCTTGCCTCCCGCTCTCCTTAATATATTCCTATAAAAACCCTCTCCACCCCCTCATTCTTCTTCTTCCACATCTAGCCTCCACCCTCTTCCAGATTCTGATCCCTACACAAAATTCTCCTCCCTCTCCATCAAACACCACCCTATCTCATCCACATCGTCAAGTTTTGCTTCGAGCACTTCTCATTGTGATAACCTAGACGTCCACCCATTGTCCATTCTCCCTCAACTATCTTGTTACACCAACAAAGATTTGGGAGAGTGTTGAAGGACATGAAAATATGTCAAATCTCAAGATAATTCGACAAAAGTGTCTGCAATGAGACCCCCGCCAACCATCACAACCATCTCCTCATGCACAAATATCATACCTACATACAAATTGATCTACAAGTTCAATCATTTGGGTGTAATCCCATCCAACACGAATGCATGATAGCAAGAAATGCAAGAGATTAAGAAGATTTGACAAAAGAATCAACAGCCTCAGCAACGAGACCCCTGCCCAAACTCTTCTTAAGAGATTCGACGAGAGAGTCCATAGCCTCAGCAACGAGACTCCCTCTAAAATTCATAGTTGTCTACCTCTCCTCAAGTGGATACAATCTTCTTGGAAACAGAGCAAACATTGTATGATACGAAGACGTTACAACATGATTAACTAGCGTACCAAAAGTTTCACAGCCACTGTGTTACAAGCATGGCATCCCAACTTCATGATCACAATAGGCCATAACCTAAGGACATGTAATAAAATGGATCTGGGGGTATGTTAACTCTGTGTCAATATAGACTTAAGTAGCACAGAATGGGTGTGTGGAGTAGCAGCAAAGATCTGCTTGTACTTGCATAAGGCTAGGAATAATCTCTCTTAGGAATCCAACATGCTTGTTCTACATGCAAGTTCTACATATGATTCCTACATGCAACTCATACATGCAACTTCTATATGCACATCCTAGATGTAAGCTCTACATGTAGAGAGAGAAAGTTTTACAATTCCTACATGCGGAGAGCGAAGCTCTCCCACTTGTATAAATATCCCATAATGGAATGAAACCTTCACTCTTTGGGGCATTGTGTTGAGTTCTATTTTGGTGTTCTATGCAATTGTCTCCAAGTGTCCATGCTCCCTTGCACTCCACGTCCAAAAGCATGTCCTAACCTTGCCTCCTACTCCCCTCTCCTCTAACCTTGGAACTCCTACTCTCCCTCTCCTCCTCCCTTCTCTCTCTCCCCAACCCCCATGCTCTTACAACTTCTCAACCTTCCTCACCCCGACCATGATGATGAATGTTCCTTTCACACAAGCATGTGTCATGTTTGCTCCCCACTCTTGAGCCTACGTCTCTCACCGGAATACACCCTGAGGTTCTAAGCTACACTTATACTACAAACGACGACACCGATATATCTACAAGTGACAAAAAGCCTCAGAACCCTGCCTTCTCTTCTTGCGGCAGCTATGGGATAGAACCAAGAAGGGTACATGTTGCCACTTTCAGGGAGGTGAGGGAGAGGAAGAGGAGAGGTAAGGGGGGATAAAAGAGAGGAGTGTAGGCTACAACACCACCATGGAGGGGGGGGGGGAAGAGAGGAGGGGAAAGGTTATCGGCAAGCGGGAGGGGAGAGATGGTAGAGGGAGGCAGTGAGGTAGAAGAGGGATTAATTTTTAGGAGGAGGGTTTAATTATAGCTACTAGCTTATGGTAATTTTTTTGTTTTTTGTTGACATCCTTCTAAATTAGGCTAGCATGATTAATTTTGCAAGGGGGAGAAACTAATATTAGTAGAATTTTGAATTTTCAATGTAAGGGGGGACATACAAGGTCTTATAGCTAGGCTACATGAAGATCAGAGCATAAAATAGTTTTGCATTTGTATCCTTGGGCATTATGAGATGCTTGGTGCAGTGACTATCCTCATAAAGAAGAGGGAAGGGGGCCCTCTTTTCATAAATAGAGGGACATCCTCATTCCTCTTTACCCTCCCCTTGCCTTGCCATCCATCCACTACTTGTTTTTTAATTGAGTAATACATTGTTTCAATTGGGGGGGCTTCTTAGCACCCGTTATAACCAATGTAGCCCCATTTAAGATTAAACATAATGATTTTTAGGCTATACATTAACGCGTGTGTGGGAGAGCAAAAGTTGTGATTTCAAATCCTCATTCATCTCTTGCACTTTAATATGTACCCCCTCTCCTAGAATAAATTAAAGGCTCTAAACCATAAGCTCAAAGGATTAATGTGAATCTGAGACCTAAGTTGTCCATTAGTTTTGGCCTACAAGGGCTAAGCGAACTAACCAACTTAGCTACTAGAAAGAGGCGCATGCAAGAGAGGTGGTAACTTAGAACAAATATAAGAACACCCAAAAGCTAAGGAGACAACGACTTACATACATACATACATACATAAAGATATATATATATATATATATATATATTCCCAATCTTATAAGAAAGAGAGAGAGAGAGAGAGAGAGAGAGAGAAGAGAGAGAGTTTAGAGAGAGAAGAGAGAGAGAGCCCTGGGGAAGTGGGAGCAAAATTAAAAAGTTTAAATTCCATTAACAAAGTGCATAGTCACCATGACTGCCTACTTGCTAATAATCAAATGCCTAATCAGAACGCATGCCTACTCTAGCCAAGTATGATTGGATTACTTTTCTAGCACTAAGCACCTCAAGTCTTAAGTCCACGACTATTTCATCCACCTAACACTATAGTGACCCCACTAGCCACAATCAACTAAGGAATCCTAGCCTCTTTGGATTCTCAAGTACAACACCCTTTCCAAAGGCTTGTGGTTTTTCTCTTATGTTTTCTCGCCCCTCGGTAAAGTCTCCTTGCCACTATTTAAGTCATGCCCTATCCCTGAATTCCATGTGCGACTAGCATAATCCAATACTAATATGCTCCTCATGGTATAATGGGGTGCCAATCAAGGTGGTTCGATCGAGTACCACTCTTACTTAACCTTTATATAGGGGTATAACGTACTTGCCCCCTTTAAAAAAGAAAACCACAGTAAATTAAAATTTATATAGGGGTATAACCTACTTGCCCCCTTTAAAAAAGAAAACCATAGTAAATTAAAATTTATGTTACCCCTTCAAAAACTTGAATTTGGACTAATCTTCGTTCTACATACATATATAGAAAGGCAAACATATTTCTTTAAAATTAGGGATAAGTTGTTAAGGGTTACAAGGGCTAACATGTGAAAAAGTCAAGTCAGAGCTTGAATGGTGTCCAATAATCCGACTAAGGAAAAAGGAAAAATCCACATATATTGGGTAGAATATACATCAAAGTGCTAGAAGAAATAGGATATTTCTAGTGGTCAATGGTGGTAGTAAATTAGACAAAGATTATATCTATAAAGGATCAAAAGGATCAACATAACTATATGGTGACTATACAATGCAAATTGGAGTGAGGACATAAGTATAAGTAGTAAATGATCTCCTTCACACTTTTGGATAATTCTAGTGGTCGAAGGTGGTAGTAAATTATATAATATCCGTTCATATCCTAAAGGGCTTCTAGTGGTCCATGTCGGTAACCAATTAGACAAAGAATCCAAACAACTCCTTCCAATTGTAGGGAAGTCAAGGCGATGGGACGCGGGTGTGTGTCTGTGTTGAGCTAAATTAAAGGATCATAATTGTGTACTCTATGATACCACTCACGTTTGTAATAGTGGCATGTTATGTGGGGGAAAGGCTCACTTTTAAGGAAAGGGGTACTCATCCTCACGGGATGCCCATGGTGGGGTAGTTTGTAAACACTCTGAGTCATCCGATCCATCATCTGCGGGCACGTAAATACTATGAGTCAGTCATGCTAACACTTTTTTTGGCCTACGCTTGGTAGGACTAAGTGTTGGTGTTTCTTAAGAAGCTAAATTGTGTATTTTTGCAGATTTATGATTGCTTATTTTGTCCCCATTTTTTCCTCCCCCTTTCTCTCTCTGCTCTTCATTTTTTCCTCCCCCTTTCTCTCTCTCCTCTTCTTCTTCTTCTTGTTCTTCACTTCCAGCTTCCAGCGCAAGCCTAATGAATTGTATTATTCTTGTTTTTCTTGTGTTGTACTGAAATTGAGTGCGCCAAAAACGCCCATACTGGGTGATCCCTGAGCAGCTTGAACTCAGGACCTACACATACACCACCCACATGTTTTAGGCGGCAGCTTGCCCAAAGCGCCTCCATCGCGAGTGACGAAGATAAAGCCGAAGCTCAGGGTTGGGGCTTGAACGCAGGACCGGCACATACACACCTAATGGAACAACAACTTCCACATAGATGCCATACCTTCCAAATCACTTGTTCAGCCATTCACAGAACATTACAGTCTTTATGTGCTTGGATTTTCAAAGGGCGTTTCCAAAAAAATGGCAGCAACGTGCTCTAATTGTGAACCTTCTTGCACTTCTGTGTACAATTATAGGGGAGGATCGTTTTCCTCGAAACATCTTCTGCAGATGTACAAGCTACAAGGAGAAGAATGGATTAGACCGTGGGGGAGATGCAGCTTGTAGAAGAATGGATTAGACCGTGGGGGAGATGCAGAAAAAGGTAGGGGAATGTTTAGATTCAATCTAGATAGAGCGGCTGAGGGAGTCAAGAAGAAGAAGACGAAGAGGAGGCATGAGGAAGCACTTTGAAGGCATGGCCTTATATGAGTACAACAGGAGCTTGGTTGCCACTCAAAATTCCTTTGGAAACTTTTATATGCAGCGAGAGAGATCACTTTTAGTTGGACACTCGAGCGATGAGTCCAGAGTCCGTAGATCGAGTAGACCCACCCTTAGTTCAAATGCTGAGCAGATGCGGCTCAATTGTTCCCCTGAATTCTCTCGAGCTTCCTTGTCTTTATGTCTGCGATCACCTGCTCGTTCTTGTTTTGTCTGAGATTGTTCTTTCTCCTGAGTTACAGGATGTTCTCGGTGTTAGGTGGCTCTCTGATTTAATTCCATAGATCATGGGCTCACAGTTGAGGCTGCCCCTCTGCAGTCCCTCCTTTGCTTCTGGTAGAGATGGAGATGTCGTCCACAAGAGATTTTCTAATCTTAAGGAGGGTAAGGAAATTCATACCCTTGTGGAGGAACGTTTAAATGCACTGTTTGAGACAAACAATTTGATAAATATGCATGTAAAGCGTGGCAGCTTGCCCGAGGCTCGCCATGTGTTTGATAGCATGCCAAAGCGCAATGTGGTGTCATGGAACATGATGATTCTTGGATATGCCAAGCAAGATGAGGGTTCACAGGCTTTGGAGTTGTTTGCGCAGATGCACCAGGAAGGTGTCCAACAGAATGATCGAACCTGTGTTTATGCGTTGAAGGCTTGCAGTAGTCTGGCAGTGTTGGAAGAGGGTAGGCAAATCCAAGGTAAATTCATGAAAATAAGATGTTTGGCAAAAGGTAGAGCCATTCACTCCCAAGTTGTAAAGACTGGCTTTGAGGCAGATGCATTTGTGGGACCTACCTTGGTGAATCTGTATGTGAAATGTGGAAGCATGGAGGATGCCTGGCATGTCTTTGATGAGTTGCCACATTGCAGTGTGGTTATGTGGAATGCCATGATCCTGGGTTATGCTGAACAAGAAGACAGTGCACTTGCTTTGGAACTGTATGCACGGATGCACCATGAAGGTGTCCAACCAGATGAGCGAACCTTCCTTGGTGCATTGAAGGCTTGCAGTAGCCAGGCAGCAACTGAAGAGTTTGAAGGGAAGGTCTCGAAAATAGGGTGTCTGGCAAAAGGTAGAGTTATTCACTCCCAAGTCCTAAAGAGTGGCTGTGGGTCAGACCCCTTTGTGGCAAACACTTTGGTTAATATGTATGCAAAATGTGGGAGCATGGAGGACGCATGGTGTGTCTTTGATGAATTGCCTTGTCGCAATGTGGTAACTTGGACTACCATGATCCTGGGTTATGCAGAGCAAGAAGACTGTGAACTGGCTTTGGAGCTCTATGCACGAATGCACCAGGAAGGCATTCAACTGGATAATCGAACTTTTGTTGGGGCTTTGAAGGCATGTAGTAGCGTGGCAGCGCTAGAAGAGGGAATCACAAAAATATGGTGCCTGGCAAAAGGTAGAATCATCCACTCCCAAGCAGTTAACAGGGGCTTTGAGTCAGACGTGTTTGTGGGGACTGCCTTGGTGAATATGTACACGAAAGGTTGTAGCATGGAAGATGCGCGGCATGTCTTTGACCAGTTGCCTCTTCGCAATGTCATTACCTGGAATACCATGATCCTTGGTTATGCTGATCAAGAAGAAATTGAAGAGGCTTATAGACTCTATGCACAAATGCTAGAGCAGGGTCTGTCAATAAATAGGTTTACCTTTGCTGCCATCCTAAAAGCATGTGCTACTGCAACAGCTCTGGAAACGGGAAAAGAGCTGCACTTTCAAATTAGTAGGGTTGGTTTTGAGACTATTGCAATTGTGGCAACCAGTCTTATTGACATGTATGCTAAATGTGGGAGCATGGTTGATGCCCAGTGGTTGTTTGATGTCTTGCCCACGAGGGATGTTGTAGCATGGAATGCATTGATTGCTGGATACGCCCGTCAGGGAGAAAGTGACCTTGTGTTTGTTTTGTTTGACAGAATGATGCAGGGAGGCATACAGCCAAGTGGGGTCACATTTCTAAGTATTCTTACTGTATGCAGTCATGTAGGTCTAGTCAACAAGGGTAAAGAGTACTTTCAGGCAATGCCCAATCAGTATGCGATTGGCCTGTCTGCTCAGCACTATACTTGCATGGTTGATCTTCTTGGTCGTGCAGGCCAAGTCAATGAGGCAGCATTAATCGTGGAAAAGATGCCTTTCCAACCCAATGTTGATATATGGTTGACTGTGTTGGGTGCTTGTCAAAAGTGGAATAACGTAGAGGTTGGAAAACATGTCTTCGAAAAGATGGTGAGATTAGATGAAAAATTTTCTCCAGCATATGTTGTAATGGCAAACATATATGCTGATGCTCACATGCAGGAGGATCGTCATAAAATCCAGGTAATGGGAGCTTTCTCAAGCACAGAAGGAGCCAGTACTAGCCAAAATGTATGTGCAAAAATGAAGGACTTGTGCCTGATCTAGAGTGTTTCACACTGAGGTGGTGATGATGGGAAGGGAAATCTGTTGTGTGGGATATATGAAATCAAAAATGAATTTTGGAGAGACCAAAATGAAATCTGTCACATACAGGAGCAGTTGTAAGAGCCTTTGGAATACTGAGGTTCCTTCTTAAATGCCAGCCTTTGTCACAACTGGCATTCTGACTGGAACTACAGCAGAGTGTTGTATGAGTGGATGCTGTGTATTACGAGAGCTTATGTTTATATTGCTCTCTACACCCGCTGTTTGGTGTTGATGATGTTGGTGGGATGTCAGAGTAGCTACTTTCCGTTATGTGTGGATTTCATGCAGTTGAACCTCGCTGGTGACTATCGTGAGGTTAAAATTGCAGGGTTCCCTAGGTATGTTCTTGGATTCATATAGGTATAAATATTTTGTCGGCAAAGTGAGAAACCGGCTATGCACCCTAACCAATTCAGCCCAATGGACACCCTTATGTGGCACACGTGATGATTGTCAGATGGCCATAGTCTAATATATCAAAGTGGGGAATTGTTTGTGTAGAGATGCAAGTTGCACAGACGATAAGAATATTGGTGGCAACATTGTGCCCATAGCAGACTGCAATGTTCCTCTCCGAAGGGTGTATTCAATGACGTCCAATGTTCTAGGGAGTGTGTGCCGGGCCATGGAGAAGTGATTCGAACCGCACTAGCATAGAGGAAAAAGCGCTGCATGAAAGTGGCTGAGATATCTTGTGTTGAGGATGATCCAGGCTGTTGTAACAGCTGGCACATGTGAGATATGGATAGGATTTGGCTATAGGTCCATGTGTACCACAATTCTTGATGATGCAATCGCATGCGTAAATCGAGCCCTTCAGAAGATTGGAACAAATTCGGCTACACCATACATCTAATGGTCTGATGTCAGGGGGAGGACTATCATGAATATGCTTGTATCTCCTCTTGCCTTGGCACACACCTCTTGTGCATTGAAGACTAAGGAGAGGATGATAGGAATACCACTGGTGAGTTCATCTTCTGTCACATTTGACGGGCAATTATAGAGGTACCTAATGTAACATGGCTTATTGAAGTTTTGTATTGGTCATCAATGTATCCTTTTCAATGGAGTCTTGATCATCTTTCGCTGTTGACTCTTTACATGGATCATGAAATATGAATCATGAATTGGAAGTGAGGCCAGACAATGTTGTGTGAGTTGTATTAATGATGCCTCAGACTGCAAGAGTATGGGGCGTCTTGTTATTAAAGAGTTTCCCAAGACTGTTTATACTCCATTTGTCTGATATGACCGGCTATTAACATGGCTGGTTAGTCAAAGTATGACTAATCACTCACACTCTTGTCTGAATTCCCGTGTCCCACACCATGGGAATCCCCCTCTACGGGTAACAGGACAAGATGTGTAAAACCCAAAGAAATACCAGTAGTTGAATACGAAACTTGACCTTAACAAAATAAAATAACAACATTTTAAACTTCTTAAAACCATTAAAGAACACAAAGTACTTTTAAAGACTTTCCAAACGTAAGTTTTAATTCTAGGATATGTTAACTTTGTTTTAGAAAGACATGTAAATTATGGAACATGAATTTAACGGAGGACATAACATGGTAGCAATTATTCAAAAAAGGACAATCCATAGTATTATTATATGTGGCAAAATTTAATAAGGACAAGGCATCATCACATAATTTCCCACCCAATAATCAAAATGGTGATTTTACTACATATGACCTCGTTATTCAAGTTTCTTATTCTCATTCTGATTCATCTTTTCCAACCTCAAAGCTTCCCCATCCCGAGAAATGACAATCAAAATCCTCTTCACTGTTGCTACTATCTCAACCAGTTATTGGGATATGGAAAGATGGAAGTTTCAAAGAGGCTTTTAGCTCTTTTTGTAAAGCCCTTCTCTCCCAAGATTGTTGGATTAAGCTCTTTCTCAAAAACTCTCCCTTTCACAAGAGCAAGGTGAATCCCCTAGATGGCAAGCCCGCTAGAAGTGGCTGAGATGCCGGTGAAGATCCCCATTCTTCTTCCATTCTCGATGGACCGTCAGCTGGAATCAGTGTTGCAATACTAGTTGGAGCTATCAGGACAAATCTAGATGAGGAAGCCTTGCCATCATGATTGGAAGGAGCAGGAAACCTTGGCACAACTGTGGGACCATGCCATCAACACAAGAGAGGTATCGGTTCCTCAATTGTAGCGAGAGAGAGAGAGAGAGAGAGAGAGAGAGAGAGAGAGAGAGAGTAACTGCAACACAGACAAAAAAAAGATGTGAGAGAGTGAGGGAGAGATCAAGAGAGTTAGAGGGAGTAAGAAAGATATGGTGAGGAAGAGGTGTTGGAATGAGCAAACCTTGAAAGATATAGTGAGGCAGAGGTGTTGGAGTGAGCAAACCTTGAGGTGAGTCTAATAACACGTGGTGATTTTCATGGGGATACCACGTTGTGAATGCATGGATTTTTGGTATTATTCTTGGTGCGATTTTAGGCTTCCCTTCTCCCTCAATTCATAATAGGATTTTCTCTACTATGTGCTGCCTTCTACATCCGTGATTCTTGCTTGTGAGTACTCTGTGATTGATGCCCATTGACACTCTCTTCTATATCATATGGTGCCGAGGTATCGGAACAGTGGTTTGAGTTTTTAACTGATGAAGTATTTGACTTTGTTTTGTCAATTCGTATCACATCCGATCTGAAGACGGAGATGACATCTGAATTGACTAAGCTTGTGGCCTTTACTTGCTCTATTTTCCCTGTCTAGCAGTTGAGTGTGCACTTATATTTCCTTGAGATAGGGATTTGGGTAGTCATTGCTCGAATGGAGAAGAGACCTACATGCAAGGTTGCTCAGGATTCACCTGACAAGATTGCACAGTGGGAAAATCAAAACGGCTAGGAATCTTGAGGAGTGCCCTTGGTGGAATCATCTTGACCTCACAAAGTCTACACGTGAGAATTTGATCGCGGTGGAGACTCTATTTGGCTCCTGTTTCCAGAGCTCAAAGGTGATGTTGAAACTGGAATTTTTTAGTAGCTATGTAGAACATTTGAATAGGATGAGAGAAATCCAATCTTGGTGACCAAGTTGAAGACAGCGATACCAAAGGGCATCCCTTGTTGAGTTTGATGCCCGCATATGATGATATCATGAAAATCCTCCCAGTTAATGATGACATTAGTCTAGAAAAGACGATAGCTACTCTTCTCAATGACGAGCCTCGCTAGAGTCCAACGCAGATGTATGATGGCATGAAGCATGCTTATGCTTCAAAGGTGCCAGTTGGAAAGGACAAGATCCTAAAGAAGGTCAACCACGCTCAATATACGTAGCGGTATTGTGGGAAGCAAGGCCACAAGTAGGAGTTCTGCTACAAAAACAGAGAAGACATTGAGAAGAAAAACAAGGAGAGATATTGTTTTGTGAGGGAAACTTTGGGTATTCACTCTTTTTGGCCTGCCCACAATGGGAAGACCTTAGTGAACGTTTGTAGGTGAAAGAGAAAAATGGGGAATTAGTGATTTTTTGGCCTGCCCCCAGGGTAGGACTTAGTACAGGCTTGGGATTGAAAGGGAAAAATGTCCCTCAAATTTTGATGAAAATTCAATAAAATAGATTTTTTTTTGGCATCCATTGATTGGAGGAGCATGTGAGAATCCCATGAAATTCTCCACCTTTTTCTCTCTTTCTCTCTCTTCTTCATCCCAATCCTCCACTTTTTACGGTCTTCTTCTCCTTCTCTCTCTCCCCTGTCTTCTTCTCCTTCTCTCTCTTCCCCTCTCAGCTTCCAATTCATCCCCTTTTCGGCTCACCATCTAGGGCAGGCCACATGAATGAAATTCACCTTGTTTTTGTTGGGAATTTTCGATTGGTCTGGTGGTCTTCCTAGCGAAATTCATGCACGAGTTGATTGGAACACCATGTGACTATGCCCTGTTTAGCGGAGGGGGCAAGAATCTTACATCCAGAATCAAATTTGGCGGTTCATTATACGCTGTTAGTTCAAAGAATTTTGCCTCGCACTCTTCGCATCTTCTACAACCATACTACTTTTAGATTGCAAGGCTAATCGTTTGGATTGCAAGGCATGATTCTCTGGCGCCTCATTCACTTTCATGCTTATTTTTGGCGGTGTATTAATAGTTCGGTGCTCGGGGCAAATCTGCTAGCTTCAATGGTTTGATCCTTGGATTTGGATGTACACATCTCGGAGCCTGATCTCGTCAAGTTGGAAGACGGTGTCTGCAGGCCGCTCTCCGCTCACCTGGTGGAGAGGAAGTTAACCATCTGTCCAAGAAAGTTAGAGGCGATTGTGCCCCCTTCACCTACAATGCTACTTTTCAATAATCCGCAACAAGGAGCAGCATGGCACGAGTGTAGTCGAGCAATAGAAGGTCGAGCAACGTGAAGGCACCAGAGCAACATGAACCAGGGCAACGTCAGAAGGGTTCGGATTTGTCAGTTTCCTTCAAGGTTTCAAAGGTGGAGCACCTATTGGCAAGTAATGCAACGATTGAAATGGAGGCCTTTTGTTTACAAACAACTAGGATCAACCTGGGCTGCAAGATCGGAGACACAGGAGTTGGCAAAGCATAGATGTTGACGGTGATCCTTGCAAGTGTTCGTTTGGCAGAACTAGATAGAGCAGGGAGGCCTTGAGAATTGTTCTTTTCTCTCCTCAACTCCCATACATCGTCTCCTGTGAACCTCCTTCTCCTGGTACATTTTCTCCATCTGTCTGACCGATTCCTCTTATCGGTGGGATTTTGAATTTCTTCCAAGTTAGAGGCAAAAAGAGTCAACACGAACAGCCATCCATAGATAGGAGGTCCAAACATCCTGAACATGTTCATCGTGGCATTCATCCTTGCTAATCGCATGTGGAAGCTCTTGGTAATCCTCGTGTTCATCAGCCACCCCTGCTCTATGAAGAATCCTTGCAAGTAGTTCGTGCACTTCTGCCATTTCTAACACGGTGCACGAATTCCATGGATTCGCAGGACTGATGAGGCCATTTGGAGCAGCCTTCCTTCGTTTAGTCCTCAAACTCTTAGCTTTACATTGAGGTATGAGAAAGGAAGTCGTATATGTGAAGTTTATTTATTGTATGTGACCAACAAATACCTCGTGTAAGTGAGTTTGTTGCAACCAAGGTCCTAGCATTGGTCGTGGCGAGTTTATTTCTAGTCATGCATTAAGGCATTGAGGTGTTAAGATTGAATTTGCCATTCCCCGCATAAATATTTTTGCAAAGAAATTCTCAAACCGTGTATAGGATTTTGGGATTGTATGAGTATTCATCATGCATTCTTGCTAGGCAAATGTGTGCATTCTTTCTCTTTCTACCCCACCTTCAACTATGCTATTGCAATACTTGGGTGAAGTGTAGCAAGAATAGCGAAGTGTTGTTCCTGGGCAAATGGACAAAAGAATGGAGAAAATGGATGCGAATTGTTCACAATCTGACCAAACACATATATCTATGTGTCTTGCAAGAATGATGTAAGAATTTCTCTCTAAGAATTCAAGTATATCATGGTCTTTATTCCTGACATTGCATATAATAGTGTTGTTAAAGAAAATAAGTGTTTCCACGTTCTTTTGCTTCACTCCAAGAGCCTTTTTTTTTGGGTGGGCAGGCCTTTTGAATGATTAAATATCATTCACGTTGTTTGTTCCGCTTCAATGGAGGTGAAGATATTTTGTTTTGGGCATGTGCTAATTTATTGACACACTAGAATATTTTGGATAGTTGATCTTTTGAAATTCCCCAATCTTTGGTTTGAGGAGGGAGTTGGAATGGGAAAACCTTGATAAGGTCCCTAGTCGAGTCTAATAACAAGTGGCAATTTGCATGGAGACGCCACATTGTGAATGCGTGGATTTTTGGTGGAATGCATGGCGGGATTTTGGGCTGCCCTTTGGTGAGATGCTGGAGGACATCTCCCTTGATTCAAGGTAGTATTTTTTTAGCTTTGTTCCGTTTGTGATTCTTGCTTGTGAATACTTTGTGATGGATGCCTGTGGACACTCTTTCTTCTATATCATGGTGTAGTGCCAATGTATATGTGAGCAGTGGTTTGAGTTTGTTAGTGATGAGTATTCTCTTGTAAGCATTGATCCTCCTACAAGCCCGATAGGATCCAGAGATGTATTATGGTGTCTTCCCTTGTGTTCTCTACATACAATAATAGTTTAGAAAATCTTGTCAAACATTTCTCTTATGTTTAGAGTCCAGGTTCTTTTCTCAATTATTAGTTGGTTGAGTGTGTGGAGTATTCAACTTTTCTTCATCCAGAGGAAGTAAGACAAACAGAGGGAGTGAGAAAGAGAAAGGAGTGAGAGAGAAACATAAATAAGTAGTACGAAAGGGGGGGTATGAGAGACAGAGGCAATGAGAGAAAGCGAGCATGAGGTAGAGAGGAAAAAGGGGAGGGGTAGAGAGAAAGATAGAGAGATCCATGTAATTTAATGGTTTGTTGCTTTATTTTTTTTTTAATACAAAATTTTCAAATTAATATTTTTAGGACATTACCCAATTTTAAAGTTCACCATTCGTAATTTTCTCATTGTAGTATTCACATTCCTAGCCATCCTTGTTTTCCACAACATGCGTACTTTTGCCTCAAAGCACCATGTGCAAACAACCCCAAATTGTTGCCATAAAGCATCGTGGACAGGCTACTCAAAACCTCTAATCACCTAAACCTCAATTCACTTTGTAGAAGCTCTTCAAGCATGATTAGTTACTTTGAAATGCAGATTGGTATGCAATGCCCTCAAGTATGCATCAGTGTGGGACTCTCCTGGTCCCTTTGTGACTGGAAAGAACCATCCAAAGCTTCTTCTCTAGATCGCCTCACTCCAGGCCTACAAACATTGAACCATTCCTTCGAAATGTAGACATATCTACATGGAAAAGCCCTCACTGTGTCAGCTCCTAGTGCTCCCTTGGTCCCTCATTGACCATGAAATTTGATACCGTGTGAGAATGGAGTGTGTGTGGAATCATACAAGAAAGAGAGAGAGAAAATGATGTAGAAGTGAGGCAATAGCAAATGCATATATCATGGAATACAACTGATCCTAAGGAGAGAATGCTCAAGGGACTCCAGACGAAGACATAGAAGAGTGGAAGAGGGGGAGCCTTTTATAGGCCTGCAGCTAGCCTGGTCGGCTAGGAGGGGGCTAGCCATATGGACCGACCAATAGGTCAGCTAACCTGAACCCAACAAGGGTCAGATTAGGTCAGGTTGACCTGACTAGTCAAACGGGGTAACCCGAAGTGGTTGGGAGCCCAAATTGGGCCCCAACTCAGCCTTGACCATGGGCAAGGATAGCCTCCACCAACCAGCTTGATCTGGACAAGATTCCTATAATCCTACTTCTCACTCCTCCGGGTAGGCATACCCACAAATCAACACTCCCTCACTATGAGAGATGCCAAATGGTTGATTCATCATTCAAACATGTGTTTTGCATCTATAACTAAAATGCATCTACAATGCTCTCTCCCAACTAAGAATCTAGTGTTTGAAATTTTACGTATAATTCTTGATTTTCCTTCACTATGCCGTCATATCATGTTTCTTTCATAGCCATTTGAACACTTCTAGAGCTTGCATAGATGATACCAAATTTTGATTTCAAGCCTCTAACATTGCAATGTAAGCAAAGATTGATATTGGTACTTACTCCATGAGCATTTAACCTTTGACAATATCCTAACAAGCCATTCTCACTCTTAAATAAAAACTTTATAAAGCTAATCAACCCATGGAATTGTGAAGCCTGCTAAAGAGGATTCATTAGCTTATTTTCCCAAGTGGACTTCATTGTGTTGCAAGCTAAATTGGATGGAGCTTACTCCAAAAAAAAATTATATGCTCGCAAAGTTCTCAAAATCTATTTCATGAAACTTCTATAGAAAACTACAGATAGTAAGAGCGTATATATTTGAAACTATCTACTTGCTTGTTGAAAGGATATCCAAAGCGACTACTTTTTAATGGTTGCACTATTCTTCATTGTTAGACTTTGGGATCTCACTCTCCATAAAATTTCACTGAAAAAAAAAGCCTCTAATGTTTTTAAATCATGTACTGAAAGAAAATAACAAAACTACACAAAAAGAATTACAAAGTGATTGCTTCTTCAAATAGTTGCCTTATAAAATTTTGAATCTTGTCATTGTCACTACCTTGCATTCTTCAAAAGGCTTCTCACCTCAACCTTCATGAAAGCTTCTTGCAAAAACCCGAAACCTTCACAAAATGTTTCAAAATCATGTCTTCTAGAGATTACAGTAGGGCAAGTGATCCAATAGGTATCAGTGTTGAGCGATGGATGAAAGAAGGATTGATTTTAATGCATAACCAAGTTTAATGCCTTAAAGTCAATCCTCTTTATTTCTCGAAGAACTCATCCACTAGCTCCTTCTATGCTCAAAACACCTTGCATCATTTATGGTTTGTCTAGCAACTTTGATTGCCTTGACTTTCTAATAATTAAAAATGATTTGAAATCAAAGGGCAATTTGAGAGGAGAGAAGAAGTGGCGAGATTTGAAAGTAAAGCACCACAATGGAGCAAGAAGAGGGCAGGGTGCATCTCGCTCAAAAATATTGAAAGTTTTAAAAGAATGAAAATGAAATGGGAACAAAATGCATTTAGGGACAGGAAATGATGATAGTCTGATGCGCACATGCATCCCATGATCGGAAGGACTGAGAAAGAAGCTTCTTGCTCAAAAGAAATGAAGAGATTCAAAAATAGTGTCAAGCAAGCAAGATGCATAATGGTACTCAAAAACAAGAGAAAAGAAAGAGAAATTTGTGAGAATGATAGGAATGTGATAGTTGAATGGGAAGATATGGTTTTAGGACAAACAGTGCAAGTTTAATTAAGAAACTAAGTTTTTTAGTTTGGTTATAGTTTAAAATCATGGTGGGAGAGTTGAGGCATCAACTGGGAGGTCTACATCAAACTTTGGTCCATTGAATGAAGAAATAATAAAGCTCTCTACTAGCCAATATTATACCCACTTTTATTTACCATATCCTTCCATCGCACCAGCTAAAGGGTTCTTCGTAGGGTCCTTTTTTAGTCCAATTTTTTTGTAATGTCCCTATCCACAACCCTCATTTAAATATCCTTGATCCTTAAGAGTAACGCCTTAGCCAACTCATTATAAAAGGTACTCACCATAGTAATAGAATGCCGATTTCCCACTCTCAATTTATTTTCACACTTAGGGAAAAGCTTCATCAACCTTATATTTACTCCCTCTGGGATGCGTCAATTTTACGAGCAAAAACCTATGAGCAGGTTTATCTAAGTTTGTTTTTTAAGAGATTTAAAAAAGGGTATTTCTTTAGGAAACATGGTTTTTACACTTTTATTTTCACTAGAACTAGATCCCTTTATCATAAAAATATACATACTAGTCACTCATTCATTTTTACACAACATAATTTTCTTATTTAGAGACATCTCTGTGTACCCCTGTTATTACCTTTAAAAAGTGTTGAAAAATAATTCCTTTAAGAAACATCCCTCATAATCACTCTCAATGTAATAATACTATGCATATATAATTACTTATTAACACATTTATATCATATGGCAATATCTTTCTAGTGTTTTTATAGCATAAATAACAAGATATTTATGGACATTTTTCTAAAGAAGTTTAAATTACTATAAATAAGTATTAACTTGGGCTTATATATCACTCTCATAAAATACATGTAATATTTAATACTATATATGCAAGATTTTCCAAAATATAACCCCATAGATGTGCTCAAATGGGGTGTTCCACTTTTAAAAGTGCTATCCAAGGTAGTTTCACCAGCGAAACTACCTTGGAAGATCTACTTCAAAGGGGTTGATAGGTTGAGAGAGGTTTTTCAATGTCACCCCCTATTAAATAAAAGTTGTAAGAAGGATCATAAGGGAATTTTCATAGAGAAGTCTACTCTGTGGGTTTCTTCAAAAGCCATCCCATTATCTTCTCACCATTCCTAAAGATTCACATAAAGATTTTTGTATAAAATAGGCATTGCTATAATACTTTGCATATTTCTAAGTGAAACTATGTTTTCTTCTGATCGATTTTTGCCATATTTTTGCATAGTTGGAAGCTTTTTTTTTTCCTTCACTCGAACACTCAAAAGATTTCGGTCAAAAAATGCTCGTCCCCCTCTGACAATGATCCTCTTAAGACCAAGGCGTCAGCGATTTCCACAAAATCAAACTTGAGCAAGTTCTAAAAGGTAAAAAATAATTCCACTATTCAGTCATTAGGACCAGGGGCATTCTCTATTTTGATAGAGTTTAGGTCTTCCAACATTTCCTTCTCAAACAAAGCCCTTGAAAGTCACAACTACTTCTCCAAAGAAACTCTCTACAACCTGCAGTCTCTAGTACCCCTTACAAATTCAAAGTTCCACTCAACATAATCCCAATAAGATCCCTGAAGCACAACTTTGCAATATTACCCTCCTTATCAATCACCCTAGCCACATTCATGATCATATTACCCTCCTTATCAATCACTCTATCCACATTTTCCCTAAGATATTTTCTTTGCGGCTTAAAAGAAGACATGTGAAGGGAAATCACCTACTAATTGCCAAAGTTGTTTGCTTTGAGTCATGAATTTCTTAGTCCTTTCCACTTCCCATTCATTCAAATCACCCTCTAGTTTTACTACTACCGACATTGTCAAAGAAGGAGCTTTTATAGAAAGTTTCAAGGCCTCATATAGTGATTATGTCTTCTCCATCATGTTACTTATCGAGGAATGCCAAACGGTGAGCAGACCCCAACAAGAGATAGCAAGTGGATTGCTCCAAAAATGCCCAAAATGGCGAGGGGATGGCAGTTAGTTTGTCTTTGTATATCTCTCTACTCTCTAAGTTCTGTCTTCTCCCTCATCTTTCCTCTTTTCATCCCAGCCTCTAGGTATGATCTTCAACAATCAATTCAGTCTTCCCTCTTCTCCTAATGTCGAGTAGACTAAAGCTATGCAAGCAAGTTTTGTGATAGCCTATTCTACAATCAAAACTCACATCCTTGCCTTAGCATCTCATTGCACCCTCTCACCATGAAGATTGAGCATAATTTCAGAACTCATGGTGGCTCATGTTCATGTTGAAGTTTTGTATGCATATAGTGTGCTAGTTGCTAGGATCCCATATCGTGCTCTTGGAATTACAAATATTAAGAGTGGCATGGTGGCTAAGGCAAGGATGAAAATGGAAGGCCTGCGATTGAGTTGAATGAGGTGGGAGTAGCATTGATCAAGGCAGAGGCAAATCAAGGTACATGGAAAAAGGCTCTGAAACTAAACATTTGATAACAGCAAGCACGTACATCCAATGTTGTCTTTAAAGGATGCTTGGGATTAAAATTTGTGCAATACACACAGCTTTTTTGCATTCGATCAGATCTCCATGTCTCATTTGCGTGACAATAGAGTTTGGATTATGGCCTTGATTCCTGAAAATCATCCAAACAACTTTTTGGAAGGCATGAAAATCAGAATGGATAGCATTCTTTGCATCTCATCAATCATTCGAAACAACTCTTGAGGATGATTGCTTGGATGGGCTCAGATGCTCATGAGCTCCACCTATGCACTAATGAGCTCAAGCTCTGGCGTCTAGCCTCCTCTTGAAGCTATTTGCAACCACTGGAACCATAACTGGAGCTTTGGCATGGCCATTGTTTTGTTTTGAGAGATAGGGTCGTGATTCAACAAGGAAAGGGTGGGCCTGGCAGACAACCCAATGTACACAAATGTTGGATTGCAATCTCACCTTGAGGTAACAGATGCTCATCACTGAATGGTTGGGGCTTTGATGCCCCTATTTTCACGTTGTTGTTTGCATAAACACAACGGATTTCAAACAAATGCAGGCATGTAGTACTACCCATGGTCCCAAATTGCATGATTTCTTTAGAAGCAACCTCCCATCAGGAATTGTGCATGATGGAGAAACCTTGGAAAGATGTTGAATGCTCCCTTCATCGCTCGAGAGCCTTCAAGTTCAATTTCAGGTCATATGTTTCTCCTCTAGTCTGGTCTGCTGGCTGCTATGTAGAAGAGCTCTAGCTATGGTGAACTCCTACATCTTCCACACCTTTGCTTCTTTGTATGCATTGCAGCCTTGAACCCTCAAGACTTGCTATCATGATGAGGAAGCCAATTTTTCATCTCCTAAGAGAGCATTTGTGCTTGGAGCATTGATCTAAAGGGTCATTGTTTACTTGGGTGTAGCAATTTTTGGTGAGGTTCAAGGACTTTTCTGTATATAGGTATCTTGCATGACCCATAACTTATGCATTGCTCAACGGAATTTGGCAAACTTTGTCTTCAAGTTGTAGTACACATTCCAAACTTGAACGTGAGAGCAAAAAATTATGGAATAAGGATTTGGAATGAGAACATTAAAGCATTACAATTGCTATGTTGCATGTGAAACATGCATCTTGGATATAGTAATTTATTCAAAAACATCAAAATTTTGTACTATACATACATGCAACCAAGTAATCATTCAAAAGTACACTACGTGAACTTCTCCTCAAACCAAGGACACACCTAAATGAGAACATTAGGCATGGGTTAACGGGCCTCCAATGTTGTGCTAAAGTGATGCATACCCATTTGAGGGCACAATCCATAACCTTTTTTTGATTTATTGAAAACCAAAATGGATTGAAAATTTGGAATCCAAACTAGTGGGACTACTGCATAGTGGTCTTAAAACATTGATAGTTGTTTTGGTATTGGTATCTAGATTTACCCTAAAATGGAAGTTGGAAAAGTGCAATTTGTGCATGTGAAAATATATTTTAATAAATCCAACAGGATTTACAATTTTGAATTGTTTATTTTTCCATGCACTTGCTTGCTATATGGCTCATAAGCATGCCAAAGGTCATTGTATTTAATAATACACAGCATCAAACCCAATAGCGTGCCCTTTGGTCTATTTGTGTTTTGAAGCATTTTAGGCCACATTGCACTTGTTTGGGATATCCAATTTTGCTGACGTGTATCGCCAGAGGGGGAAAATCGACCGCTGAAATTTTGCTACTCCCACAAATTTTGAATTTTCACACCTCTTGCCCATAAAATCTCGGAAGATTAAGTACCTACAACTTGCTCCCGCCTTGCAAATGCCCTGCAACCCACACGCACCTCGACGTGACCTTGCACAGACTTTGGTTTGCCATTGTCTTCTTTCGGGTAAGTTGTCTTCTATTATTTGCTTGCCTCACAAGCTAGCTTCTCTCTGTTTTAGTTTGGCATTGTCGTCTTTTGCTGGTCGTCACCAAGGCACAAGGAATAGAAGACTCCTTGCAGAGCAGCAGGCAGCAGGAAGCAGGAAGTAGATGCATGCATTCGATCATTGCCATCAGAGCAAAGAAAACGAGCTGTGATGTCACGATTGGTGGTAGCATTCGAGGAAGCAACATCATGCCATTCAGGTAAATACTAGTCTCGAGTCTTCACAAGCTTTAGCCTACACCCTAAAGTTCATAGAGTGACAACCCTACCAACACCTCGTATTTTCATGCCAAAACATCACTACTATTGCAATGACTTCCACACTTAGACTGTCTCTCCTTTTATTGCATTTTGTTGAAGCCCATAGACTACTCAAATTGGGATGATCAAGCATTGCTTCCACTCTTCGTGCATCTCGTGAGAGTTTTACCAAATAACAAGGACATCTGTAGAAAGTAGACAGGATGCAAGATGTTTGACGAGCACATCATACACATGCTTGATACAATGCAAATCAGTGGTTGCCTAAACCATCTCAGTGGTTGTTTATGATTGAGCTTTGGGATAGTTTACTTGTTTCATTTCTTGATCCAATGCAGGTCAGTTGTTGCCTAAACCAGCCCGGTGGGTTGTTTGTGATTCAGCTTTCGGATAGTTTACTAGGCTGGCTTGGACTTGATGTGATTGTACTAAACCAAATTGGTGGTTGGAATATCATGCAACTGTGTGGCTGGTTCAACTCAAACACCGGAACTAGGCCAGCTTGGACTTAATGTGATGCAACCGTGGTTGGGTCAACTCAAACACCAGTTATGTGATTGTCCTCGACCAGTGTGGTTGAACATAAAGTAACAACAATATATTTTGCAACAGAACAACAATATATTGTTATTTTACTAAACCAACCCAGTGGTTGGAACGTCATGCAATCGTGGCTGGTTCAGCTCAAACACCAGTGTAATTGAACAGACTTTAGTTGTTGACTAGCTCGATGGTTGAAATTACTGTGTTTCTTAGTACTTAAATTAGTTAAATTTAATTTGCACATACAGTATTTTGTTTTGTTTTCCTCGTATTGCAAAAAGGATGCGTGCATGTTGGGTCAGCAGACGGATTGTATCTCAATTTTATGGATCAGAATCCTAACATTTCAATTGGGTAGAGGAGCTTTGAGCATTGGAAGCCCTGGTACGTTAGGAAACTCAACGAGAAGAATGTTTGTTGTTGCTAATTTGCCAAACACACATAGGCTTTGACATGTGCAGGCAAGCTATGAATGACTTGAGATCTAGTCGTATTGGAGCATTGCTCCATGGGGATCGATGCCCATGTCTCCCCGATGAATGTGTAGTCTGTAGGCCACCTAGATCCTCATCATGTGTAGCAAGAAAGGCCACTTGGATCATCATCATATGTCCCAAAAAACCACTGCGCTTGTTTTGTAAATCCCAAATGATATATTAATCCCACGCTTGTTTTTAGTATATGCCAAACAACCATCGTGCTTGTTTTTAGTTATCCAATGGGACATCATGGTATCCAATTGCATTTTCCTTGGTTGCACACAAGGAAAATAGCTCCCACAAATAGGCTGGTTCTTTGTAACTATTGTTAGATTTCAATTGCCGGGCTAGTGAAATATTAGAAAATGCATTTGTTTATGGCATCCCCTTTAGGCTGGTTCTCTTGAACTATTGTCAAATTTCAACCACTGAGTTGTGACCACAAATCCACGGGTGACCACAAATCCTAAATGAAGTGGTGGCAATTAATATCCTAGTGTGTGACCAACCACTGCACTGGTGAACACTTATCCTAACCACTTATCCTGCACTACCGCCTTGCTATCCTAAAACGGATCTATGTTTCTCCTCCAAGCAATCAATCTCATCTACGACAATATTGGGTTGTCAAGGGACCCCTTGCGAAATGGCTTCATCAAGCTCAGGACAAGCGGCAAAAAAAATGGCATTGCCTCTATGGCTTTCCATGTCTATTCCTTCACTGCTCCTTCACTTGAGACCTGTCGGGTTTTAAAACTAGTTTGCTCTCCTGCTATCCAAGCTGTAATTGTTCACATATTCTAATCTGTCAAATCAAGCTATCTTGACATGCTCAACGATGTAATCCATTGAGATCTTTGCCATCTTTGAAGACCCGTGTACCGATAGATTCCCCACACATTACATTGATGAATATGATAGGTTAGTTGTATGATAGTTAAGGCTAGAGGAGGTAGGCACTAGATAGAGGAGGTAGGCACTAGCAACAAAATGCATTTTTGTTGGTTTAGGATTAACTGCAACTCCCACAAAATATAACCTTTAGTAAATCCCAAACAACCACCGCGCTTGTTTCAGTAAATCCCAATCAATAAGTCCCAAACAAGGGAAAATGTAAATCCCAAACAGTATACCAATAGGATACTAATCCAATGACTTTGTATGAGGGACCATCTAATTCATAGGTCCATATTAGCATTCAGTCAGAGTCAGAATCTGACTGTAATAATAATGATTGTGCATGAGGGACCATCTAATTCACAGGCTCAGATTAGCATTGAGCCGGAATCAGACTATAATAACAATGACTTTGCATGGGGGACCATATAGTTCACAAGCTTAGATTAGCATTCAATCGGTTTATCAGGCTGTAATAACGATAGTTTAGAATGAGAACTATTGTTATTACAGCCTGATGAGCCGACTCAATGCTAATCCGGTGTCCTGTTTTGATCTTTCCTTTCTTCAGTTGACTATAATAACAATGAATTTGCATGAGGGGCCATCTAGTTCACAGGCCCAAATTAGCATTAAGTCGGAATCAGACTGTAATAACAATGACTTTTCATGAGGGACCATCTAATTCGCACACCCAGATTAGCATTAAGCTGGAAATAGACTATAAGAACATATCAGACTGTTAGAATTTTTCAATGATCAAGAAACTATCTAATCACATGTCATAAGCAACCATCTAATTGCACGTCATGGCTAGATGATGACGTATATGACCGCCTACGTTAGGCTAGACTGCCAGCAAAGTTGGGTGTATGTGCCACCGCTCCTCCCCCCTCATCCCATTGAATTATTATGATCTTGGCTCCTATGACCGAGAAATTCTCCCATGGCAACCATCTAATCACTCGTCATGGCTAGACAATGATGTAAATGACCGCCTAGGCTAGGCTAGGCTACCAACAAGCTGGGTGCATGTGCCATAGCTCCTCCCCCCTCATCCCATTGAATTATCATGATCTTGGCTCTGATGACCAAGAAATTCTAGCATGGCAACCATCTAATCACACGTCATGGCTAGATGATGTAGATGACTGCCTACGCTAGACTGGGCTACCAGTAAAATCCAATGGGTGGATGGTGTGCTCTTAGCACCCAGAGTCGCACAAACTGACATAAGAAATGAAGGGGAAAAGAGTGGGAGGGCGGCAAGTCTAGCTATATAAATGCCTTAAGGGCAGAGAAACAATTCACCACACCTAGGGAAATTTCTCTCCTACCCCCTTCCACTCTGCCCCCTTCTACCCCTATGATGAATCTTTTGTTGCAACCTCGATGCCCCTTCATAATGCTACCCAAGTCATGGGATCCATTGTTTGCCTTGGCTCTCCATCCTGCAACACTCCACCAGCCATAGCCATGACCAAGGAAGTTGCAGGACGGGGAGCCAAGGGAAACAGGTCCTCGTTGTCTCCGTCATGCACTAGCAGAGAACTCAACTTGGTGATGAGACTCTTGTAATTGAGCACAACCTTTGGCACTGGGGAAGGAGAACTCAACTTGGTGATAAGATGTAACACACTGAGAGCATCCGTCAGTGCACTGGAGCTCACCCCCACCAAATTGAGTTCCTTGTCCACTATCAAATGTTGTGGTCAATTGAGCTCACCGCCAAGTTGAGTTCTCTCTGCCAATTCCTTGAAAGAAGTTGAATTGACAAAGGTAATTCCTTGAAAGACTTGAAAGAAAAACCTACCATGTTGCAGGATGGGGAGCCAAGGGAAATGGGTCGTCATTATTCTGTCAAGCACTAGGAGAGAACTCAACTTGGTGATGAGCCTCTTGTAATTGAGCACAACCTTCCGCACTAGGGAAGGAACTCAACTTGGTGATCAGCTCTAACACACTGAGAGCATGCATCAATGTGCTGGAGCTCACCACCATATTGGGTTCCATGTTCGCTGTTGAATGTTGTGCTCAATTAAGCTCACCTCCAAGTTGAGTTCCCTCTTCCAGTGCCTTGAAAGATGCTATGAAAAGAATTATTTCAATTATGAGGTGCTCGTATTGTCCCCTAGATATGAGGAGTTCCGGGTCAAAATTATAAGAAAGTCCTACCTACGATAGCATTAGGAGGTACTCTATTGTCCCCTGCATACAAGGCACCAGGTCAAAAGTGCAAGAAAGTGCTAACAAGGGCAAAAAGTGACACCCAGTCCTGCCAGTGGTGGTGTTGACAAGTGCTAAAAGTGTTTAAAGAAGTGTCACAAAGACAAAGTGCTAGCATCTTTGTATGTAACCTATTTTGTTAAATGTTTGCTTCGGTTGTAATTTATTTTGTTTCAATTTCGATGTAATACTATTATCACATAAACTATCGGATGTATTCTCTTTTATTTCAATTTCAATGTAGTACCATTATCGCCAAAACTATTGTTGTTGTTACTTCGGTAGTGAAAGTGGCTCTAAAGAAGAACAAATGGCATATTTCTGCTCTCATTTACATTTTACTGCAACCATAGGAATCGTTGCACAAGAAATTGTTGAAAAAACTATTGTTACTATAGTGAAAATGGTTCCAATAACTAGCGCAGTGGTTTAGAACTATAATAACTCCAATAGCCAGCACTGTGGTTTAGAATCATAATAACTCCAATAACCTGTGCGGAAACTATACTAAATTGCAAATGTCTACATTTTCCTTAGCTTGGAACCAAAATAGCACCAAGAACGTGTGTGGTGGTTGAGAAATTGTTGCACAAGGAGTAATACAACTAAAATATCTCCAAAATAACCATATTTTCCTTCGTTTAGAACTAAAATAGCTCCAAGATCTAGCATGGTGGTTGCAAATATGGACCTTGAGGGGTCCCCTTTAGACATTGACATGCAACGATGGTCTTCATGCCACGTGGTGGTCTCTCCATGCCAACATCCAGTGCGGTGGTCAGTGCAGCAAAAGATTGTGTTGCACAATGATAGATGGCGAAGCTGAGCAATGACAGGTGGCAAGGCAAAAATTTTGTGCCATAGTTAGGTCAACATGGTTGTGCTCGAACCAGCACGGTAGTCAACGCAACAAAAGATTGTGTTGCACAGTGATAGATGGCAAAGCTACACAAGCAAACATGGCAAGGCAGAGGCTATGTGATGTAGTCAGCCAAAGGCAGAGCAACAGTCTTTGTGCTCATGAGTAAATGCATATAGTGCCATGTGTCGAGCTCGACGCTATGAACCATGATAAGATTGTGTCTCATTATTACACCAGTGGGCCAATCATGATGCCGAAAAAACTTTCGGTGAGAGCGCAGGTCCACATAAAATTCAAAATCTCACCCACCAACATGTCACGTCACGGCCCCAAAATGGCCTCGAAAATAGTTCCGTGATTGGCTACACCCAAGCAAACATTGACCCTAAATCTCAACATGGGAAGCTTGCCATAGCTGGAGAGTCTTACGAAAGAGCCAAAGCCAAATCCATGGCATATATAGATCCATCAGTGGAGCAAGTACACTACTATTGCTACTACTTTTATGGCTAGCAATAACGTGTACTATTTCACAATTCTTCCCATGTTGACATTGCTTAATCAAAGTCGGATATGGGCAGCTCTCCAAATCGAACAATACATGGAGAAGCTATACATGGTCTTGCAAATCGTTCCCCCGAAGCATCTCGTCCTCAAAGAGAGAGGGGTTTTTGTGAGACTTTCTTTTAGGTAAAGACTTTCTAAAAGAACTCTTTGTGTACCAAGTCAGGAGATGAAAAAATTGTGCGCCAAAGATCAAGCTTTTAACAAAAATGACATCTATGTGCCCAAGAGGTTGTACAAGGATACTGTATGTGTGCTAGGACCAATGCCAAAAGAGGTCAATATATGTGATTATATATGGGTGTCATGTGTGTAAGATACATAATTATCCCGAATCCGAGGAAGATCACTTCCACATGTCACAAATTTTTGACGTGATGAAGTGCCAATTGCCAAGATACTGGGTGCAAGATGTATGAATTTGTATACCCATAAGGGACTGTTGTCAGTGGGAATTAATCATGTGATATGGGAAACGTCTCAATTGGATTTGTGGAGTTGAATCTCCTTAAGAATGTGCTAGTCTAAGCTACAATACACATCGAAATTATAAAATCGAGTAAAAGCTTTTTATCTTTGTTCATTTTTTGTGCTGGGTGGCTGCAATCGATCTAGAGGTGGTTTTAATGATTTTGCACCATTGAGAAATTCCTTCAAAATGAAAAGTTACGGTAATTTGAAATTTGAGCCAAACTTTGTCCAAGGAGTTGTAGAAAATGATGAGGTGGCATTGTGTGATGAGATGGAAATGCATGTTCACACCTTTGCTTACAAAAATGTTCTCATGTGGCACGATGTGCTTAGGTGGCACATGCTGACATGTCACTCATGATGTGGCATGGTGAATGGATCTACTGATGTGGCAATGGCATGATGATGTGGCTATTGATATGTGTGATGCTGACTGTGCTACAGACTAGATTGAGCTACCACATGGCTTAATACCACGTGGCACTTCACTAACCATAGGGTGTAGCTAACCTTAAGTAACCTAGGTCTGAGGCAAATGAACAAGCTACTCTGCAAAGTTTTGATGCCAAGGTCAATAGGGTCTGAGTTTGGATTTTTTTCTTGCTAAAATCATTTGCAAGGCATCATTGCTCTGGCTATCATGTGCGTACATTGTGTCTACCTTAGCCGCTTGAGTTTCCCATTTGTGTTATTGTTGTAGTTTGTCATTGAGTGCCTATTTTTATTGTGTCTCTTGCCACCTTGTAGTTCTACTTATTTGTAGTGTGTGTTGTGTTCTATGTTGCTTGTTGGCTCTAAACATTGTTGCTGTTTGCCTTTTATGAGTAGTTGTGTCCATTGTTGTTGACACTGTTGCTCACCATTGTCCTTCTTTGCATTGATTGTCGATCTCCTTGTGTAGTAGTTGTTTAGTTTTCATGAGTGTGACATCAAGTTTTGAAGTGCTAGTCCATCGTTGTGTAGCCGCTTTGTTCTCGCTCTCTTTGAGTCATTTGATTGTGTTGTAGTCAATGTAGGTCATTTATCTATTTGAAGCTAGTGTATGTTGCTTTAGAGTGTCAATTCATTATAGAGCCTCTATCTATTGCTCGAATTTTTCTATTGTCTAGACTATATCGAGCATCTAGTCTACCTATGGTCTTGTTGTAGTCATGTGCAAGTTTCAATTATAGAGTACCTTTCTCTTCAAAAAATTGCATTTGCAAAACTCAAATAGTTGCTTGAAAAATGGATCCGTGGCAAAAAAAAGCACTCCTTGAAGATGTGTCACTTATAAAACCCATAAAATGAACCTCACAAAGAATACGAGAAAGGAGAAATGCTAAAGTTTTGCATAACTTTGTCTTTATAGCTCATAATGACAAGCTTTCTAAAGCAAATTGGAGAGGGAAATGAGCTCTAAAAGATGCACTCTACAAGAGCCAGAGATTCCTCAAGAGGGAGGGATTGTGCCTTAACCACAATGAGGGCTTGTACTCTTAGAAGCTCCAATCCCATGTTGGAGGATCGGAGGAAAAATAGGTAAATACACACTATGCACTATACAATGGATGCGGCTTCATGAAGATGATGGAAGCCGGTTGACATTGATTGGTTACCTAGGGTGGCTGTGGCAGTGGCTCTACACAGATTGGTTGATCAACTTGAGTGGTTGATTAGTGCATGCAGAAGTTGTGGCGGTTTCCACCTGATAGGTTGGAGAATCCTATAAGGCAATGATGAGGTGGTAACCGTGTCACAATTTATGGGTCAATGGCACATTAGCTCGGTCCTTTTGTTCAAGCTCTCGAAGCTCCTTCTTTGTGTCAGAGCTGTTGCACATTCGTGCTAGGGTCTATGTAGAGTATGTGTCGTTGTACAAGGCAACAAGCCCTGTAGGAATGAGCCTCTAGTTGAAGGTTTTGTGTGACCAGATTTTCAAAGAATTTTTCAACTCTCTGTTCTCCTCAGTTTGCAGTTTTGTGATCACTCTGATAAAATTGGAATAGTCGTTTGATTTCAAACGTTCATTGCACAATCATTTCATCTTGGTTGGACTATTGCATTGCATGCAAACTATAAGCTTGATGCACAAGCTCTTAAACCTAACAATGGTATTGGAGCACGTCGATAGGGAAGCCTGTGAGCTCTTGTTGTGAGTTTGTCACAATTTCGTGAAGAAGATTGTAGACAGTAGGTTGTCGAGATTTACATGAGAGCTTGTCCGGATCATATATGTCAAGAATGTCGATTTGCAATAATTACAAGGTGCTTGCCTTTCTACGAGGGTGTAGGAAGCCACGAAGCAGAGGATGTTATAAGAAGAAGAAATCTGTAGATATTTGGGCCGAAGCCTATTTTAGAGCAATAGTTGAGTTCTATTGAGCACCAAGGCCTTTCCAAATCGGAGAAATGGATCTCACCGTGAAAGAGAAGTTTGAAAGTTCTCTTGTCAAGTTTTTAGGTAGGAATCTTACGTCTTGGTAGCTGGACACATGACTATATTTGATGTAGAAAGTTCTTTGGAGTCTAGTCAACAGAACAGAAAAGAAGCCAGAGTCTGAGCGAGATTGGTATCATGGAACCAGAAGAATGACAAAGCTATCGGCTAACTGGAAGAGCACTTGGACCGAACTACTTCCACCATGTTGATGTAAAGAAATCCGCGATCGAGAATTGGAGAATATTGGAGACGCTTTTTGGCATGTGCATGAAGCATTCTAAAGCAATATTGAAGCAAGAGTTATTCGGCGTGAAGATGAATGAAAATGAGAATTTAGGGTCATTCCTGAATACAATGCAATCTCTCCTCAGGAAATCACATAACTTAGGATCAGTTGTAGAAGTTGATGACAAAAAGGCCATTGTACTAAAGTCTCTATCTTTAAAATATAGTGAGACAGAGAGGATTTTATGACTTGATGAAAGTGCATATTTTCTTGATTGTGTAGCTCTACTCCTAAGCGAGGAAAAGCAAGATGATTTGTTGCAACCACTTAGTGACACTGCATATGCAATAAAAGAAAAAGGTAAACAAATTAAGAAGAAGGCTTGTGGACAGTGTGGCAAGCTAGGACACGATGAAGTTCACTGATCAAGACAAGGTCTTTTATAACTCTTTTGGTGCACTTGCCTTGCACTTGTTCTTGAGTTGCACTCTTAGGTGTTTATGGTGTTCACGTGTTTGAGTTATTGTTCTCTTAAGGTGTTGATTACTAGTTCTGAGCATTTTTTGTCCAGTTGATAGTTGTCTAGAGAATTATGTCATTTCCCTAATTCTCCCCATATCAGCTCAAGGGGGGTTTGTTGGGGTTTTGATCTTCATGGGGAGGAGACCTCAAACTTTAGGGTGATGTGGTGTATGCAGGTTCGTGGACATGATGCAGGCCAGTTGACATTCCAGGGTGGTAGTCCAGTGCATGAAGGATGTGGTAGTGGCTCTAAACCGATTGGTTGATCAACTCGAGTGGCTGATCAGTGCATACAAAAGTCGTGGCGATTTCCACCCGACGATCTAAAGAATTCTATGAGGTGGTGATGAGGCGATAACCGTGTTGCGATATATGGGTGATGGCACATTAGCTCGATCCTTTTGTCCAAGATCTCGAAGCTCCTTCTTTGTGTCAAAGTCATTGCACATTCGTGCTAGGGTCCATAGTAGAGTATGTGTCTTTGTAATCGGCAACAAGCCCCGTAGGGATGAGGCTCTAGTTGAAGGTTTTGTGTGACAAGTTTTTCAGAGAATTTTTCAACTATCTCTTCTCCTCAGTTTGCAATTTTGTCATCACTCTGATAAAATTGGAATAGGAGTTTGATTTCAAACGTTCATTGCACAATCATCTCATCTCTGACTGTTGCATTGCATGCAAACTATAAGCTTGATACACAAGCTCTTAAACCTAACATATAGTTGATTGTGCAGAGTTGGATCCAATTGATCTAGAAGGTTATACTTTGAATAAGAAGAGAAAAAAGGTGGAGTTTTGTGGTGGTAGGATAGGCAGACTTTATGCCTCTGAAAAGGAATGGTGGATGAGACCTCTACTGGGGGGAGGTAAATGCTTTCTTGTGGTCTTTCTAATCATGTCCCAGTTAATTGGTGGTTTTCTATCCTGGTGGTTAGTGGGCAGTCCCAAGATTTTCCAATTTAATTTGACTTTGAAGAAAAAAGTATTCTATGATCTGGACATAAGAATATTGCTGGGGTGTCATTGGGATGTGGAGAATCATTGCATCAAATGGGACAAATCTATAAAGGGAGTGGTTGCATATGCTTATGGATGGGACAAACAATATAGAGCTTTGAGAAGAAAGCTGATGACAAGCAAATAGCCCCTAAAATGCCCCTAAATGGTGAGAAATTTTTCCTTTTTATCTATCTCTACTCCTTTTATATATCTCTATTCTATAAGTTTTATCTCCTCTCTCTTCTATCATCTGACATATCTCCTCTATCTACTCTCTGCTCTCGACCTCCCGATCAAATTTTCTCGCCATGACGCCCGAGGTCTCCATTATCTTGCATGAGCTGATGTGTGACCTTGCACCTTGGCTTGCCATGCGTGTACTATGTTTGAGAGGCTTGCCTTTTGCTATATGACATCTTATCCTTCGTTCCCCCCCTTCCCCCCTATGGTAGTAGTTTTTCTTCTAGGGTTTGTTGGTAGGAAGAGCTTCTGGGGAACTTTGTTGCCGATGCTCAACAAAAAACACCCCCTCCCACCTTTTAAAAAAACAAGGTGGGTATCCCACTACGGCCCTACCTTTTGGAATGTTATTGTAGATGTAAGTGTTAGTGTGCATTATGTGCAAATGTATGCAATGGAATGGTTTGTCTAGTATGTGAATGAGGTATGTGCTTGTTTGTTGGGTTTGTCAAGGTTGCTCCATGTATGGTCTAAATAAGAGTCGTAAATTGTTCGCTCTTTGTTGAAGTGAAAGTAGTCCATCATGGTTTGTACATTGGTGTTCTTTGAGAGGTATCTATGCTCAAGTCACCACTATGGACTTGCTTTCAATAAGGTGGCACAATCACTAAGTCCCTATTTAGAGAAAATGTGAAGTAGCTCGGATACATATTACAAAAAAAAGAACATTAACTTGTAGAAGGGAATTGAAAGGTGTAAATTGGAAGGAAATGAAAAGAGAAAAATGGAATTGAAGGTGAATGAATATAGGCAAAGGTAGATGAGTGAAAAGAGAGGAGAGAAAAGAGATGAAAGAGAGTATGGACCATTAAATATGAGTGGGGACGTGGCCATTTTCGCAAGAGATCCTCATTTAGATAGTATCACATGCTTTTAATAAAGGTGGTGAAATACAAGCTATTCACTACCCCTCTCATGTAAGGCAAAAAACTTGATCCACACAACGTGACAAAGTCATTTAGGATCTTACACAAAGAGACAAAAACTTGAACCTAAACCTCATTACAATGGCCTAAACTATCACTAATCCTAACAATAAACACTAAATAAATAGTCAACTTGACCACATGCATTGCAAAAAGTGGGATGGATCTTAGCACAAACTAATCAAGTTCATCCCTTAGACCCTTACAAGGCCAAAAACAAACAAACAAGCAAACCAGTCATGCTATTACCGTTCCCCCCCCCCACCCCCTCCCTTGTCCAATTATGTCCCCATCGTCGTGGGCTTGGGGAGACATGCATAACATCTTGCCACACACCACACACATTCATGTCATTGTGTGGATTATATCGGATCTTTGACCGATCCAATGGTTTAATTCAATATGTGGGATATAGTGATGTTATCAATCTTCAACACGTGATTATGAGCAAAGAAATCTTCGAGACCCAAAGCTTTCGCTCCACAAACCCTCCGGCATGTCTCCAAGTGTGAGGAAAACTAGGAGGTAGAGCCTGCTAGGCTATCCTATTTTGTGCGTAGAAACCCTTGTTAGCTCCTAGTCAAAGACTTCACTTGGATGCTTCAGAATCCCTTGGTGAAGCATCCCTTGGATTCTGCAATTGCTTCCATTGACAAGTCATTCGAAGAACCAAGAAGCAAGGAGGTTAAGAGACGAAACTTGAACTTTCTGCGACCTACACACAAGTCAAGCTTACACAAGAGCCTTTACCGAGCTAAGCTATTGGCATGCAAGCCGCTGCATGTACATTAATCGTGGGCCAATTACCTTTGATAGCAAAACCAGAGAACAAAGAGATAGGTAAGCAAGGATCAAGTATTAACAAGGTGGCAAACCACTATGCATTGCTAGGAAAATGAGAGGGGGCAAGATTTTAGCCTAGAGCATAGTCTACTTAGCAACCATTGGTATCAACAGTAAAGAATCCTAAATAACAGTTATTCATGTAGTGGGGAATTCCAAAAGATCCCTTCCAGAATCCTTGTGCCTTTACATCCGTCAACGATTGGGGTCAAGGGATCCTCACCGTCCAAGCAAGATATTTCCATACTGATAAAACGTGATTCGAATGCTAACCGGTTATTTTACACAAATTCTACCACTTGTTAAAATCGATAAGCTAATGACAAAATCCCATGGCCAAGGAATGGCACGATTCTTGCACCATTGGATTCGTTGTTGATCCTACAACGTGAAAATGGCATCGCTTGTGTGCCGATGCGTGAAACTTTTAATCGTGCGGCTAGAAAGAGCCACTAGAGGCACACCATTGGATCGATTTTGAGGCCGCCAGATGCACGTCATGTGTCATGCCACCTCCCAAGCCGTCGATGGCCAGAAATTGAAGGCGGTTTTTGGTTCCCCATCGGCAACCAGTGCCACAGTTTCCTCCCGGGAATTGGCTCCCGCCGCCTTGGGAGACTGTGACCTGTCATCCCTGAGAAGAAACTTTCTGAAGAAATGACACAGAATCAAAGGCATTGAAAGAATGATGCACTTACCTCCGTCGATAGATGCAAAAGTCAATTTCTTCCCGTCCATCTCAAGCGAACATCTTCCTATTGAGTTATGCATGACTTAAGCAAACGGCAAAAGATTAGCAGTGCACAGGTTTGAGTATGGCATTGGCAAGACAGTTTGGTTTAGCTATACGCCCACGTTGGCGAATGTCCTCTCCCAATGCAGACCTCTGGCGTTGACATTTAAAGTGGTACTGTTAGCTAACTCCACAGAAACACTTGCCTTGATTCCTGAACACACACCAACACTCCCATCTTCTAAGGACCAGCAAGATGTGTAGTATGAAAAAGCTTTGCCACTCCCTGGACACACCTCTCCTCAGCACTGCAGACTCCATTATGAAGGGGGACACTGCAGTCACCAACAAATAAGCGTTGTCAACATTGTCCGACAAAAAAACTTCCCCTCCTTGTAAAAGCGAATGCAACTTCATCTCTGCAAAGAATTTTCTGATCCATTGTCCTAATGGCAATTCTCACAACTGCCAAGATTTTAGAGAAGACGTAACGGTGTCCCCTAGGGAGTGTTGATTAGGGCACAGGAAACAGCAGTTTCCCACGGTCTGCATTTTCTATTTCATCATCACATACTTCCTGGCAATTGGGTTCAGATACTTCCCCAATCGGAACATATTTCAGCTTCGCATTCGGTTTGGGGATGTCTTATATCCCCCACCACAAATTTATGCACGTCCACCAGCTCTGCTATCATCTTCAGATTCTTGAGCAAGCTTTGTCATTATCTGAATTTTACCAGAGTCCTCTGTCATGTGAGCATGAGCGTATATGTTTGCCATCAAGATATATGCCTGAGGTATTTTTCCATCTAATCTCACCAAACTTCCAAAGGCATGCCTTGCAGTCTCTACATTCTTCCAATTCCGGCATGCACCCAACACGGTCAACCATATAGCAACATTAGGTTGGAAAGGCATCTTCTCCACCATTGCCACTGCCTCATCCAGTCGGCCAGCACGGCCAAGGAGATCAACCATACAAGTATAATGCTCCATAGTCCTCGTAATGCCATACTGATAACTCATAGCCTGAAAGTAGTCCTGGCCATTTTCCACGTGACCCACATGACTGCATACAGTAAGAAGACTAACGAATGTGACCCCATTCGGCTGTAGGCCTTCCTGCCTCATTCTCTGAAACAACTCAAGCACAAGTTCATTTTCTCCCTGACGGGCATATCCAGCAATCAATGCATTCCATGATGTAACATCCCTTGTTTGCAATGCATCAAACAAGTGTTGGGCGTCAGACATGCTACCACATTTAGCATACATGTCAACAAGACTGGTTGCCACATCTGCAATAGTCTCAAAACCAAGCCAGCTAAGTTGAGAATGCAGTTCCTTTCCAGCTTCCAGTGTAGTCGTGTTGCTACATGCTTTCAGGATGGCAACAAAGGTAAAGCTGTTTGGTGAGAGACCTTGCTCTTGCATTTGCGTATAAAATCTGAAAGCCTCACCACTTTCTCCTTGCTCAGAAAATCCCAGGATCATGGTATTCCATGCAACAACATCACAATGACGCAATTCATCAAATACACAATGTGCATCCTCCATGCTCCCGCACTTTGCATACATATTCACCAAGGCGGTTCCCACAATTACACCCGACTCAAAGCCACTCTTTAGTACTAAAGAGTGGATGCCTCTACCCTTTGCCAGGTACCTCATTTCTGCAATGCTTCTGTCACCTTCCTTCGCATCCTCGAATGTTGCCAGGCCAGCACAAGCCTTTAATATGCCAACAAAGGTTCGAGCATTCGGTCGGATGCCTTCCTGGTGCATCCGTGCAACCAGTTCCAAAGCCTGGGAGCTGCCTTCATTCTCAGCATACCCCAGGATCATGGTATTCCATGTAGCCACATTACGATGAGGCAATTCATCAAAGACACGCCATGCATCCCCCATGCTCCCACATTTTGCATACATATTCACCAAGGTGGTTCCCACAAATACATCTGACTCAAACCCACTCTTAGCTACTTGGGTATGAATCACTCTACCTTTCACCAGGCCCCCTATATTCACAAATTTCCCTTTAACGTGCTTGCCCTCTTCCGACACTGCCAAGCCACTACAAGACTTCAATGCCCCTACAAAGGTCCGATCATTTGGTTGGACACCCTCTTGGTGCATCTGTGTATATAATTCCAAAGCCAGGTTACTGTCTTCTTGCTCAGCATACCACAGGATCATGGTAGTCCATGAAGCGACATCACGATAAGGCAAGCCCTCGAAGACATGCCAAGCATCCTCCATATTCCCACATTTAACATACATATTCACTAATGTGCTTCCCACAAATGAATCTGACTCCAAGCCACTCTTTAATGCTTGGGAATGGATGGCTCTACCTTTGACTAGACAGCACAATTTTGCAAATATCCCATCACCTTGCTTCGCCTCTTGGAGCGCTGCCAGGCTGCTGCAACTGCTCAATGCACCAACAAAGGTGCGACCATCTGGTTGGACACCCTCCTGGAGCATCCGTGCATACACCTCTAAAGCCTGCGCCCCCTCTTCCTGCTTTGTATATCCAAAGATCAGAATGTTCCATGACACCACATTGCGCTTAGGCATGGTGTCAAACATGTGGCGAGCATCCAGTATCCTTCCCCTCTTCATATACATATGAATCAAACTGTTTGTCTTAATCACCGAAACCTCATTTCGAGGTTCCTCAGAAAGGGTAAAATTTTCCTTATCCTCCTTCAGCTGAGGCAATCTTTTGTGGGCAGCATCCCCATGTGTGCGTGCACCAAAGGAATGACTGCAGAGGGGCATTCTAACGTGTGAACCCATAATTAATGGAACCCGTAAGGTAGCTGGGATACAGCTACCTTACAAAAACCAAGATCCCGTGACGAAGCATAGAGAACGACCTCAAGCAAGATAAGAACAAGCACGTGATCGCAGTGAGAGAGCTCTGATTCACGAACAGTGCGTCTGCTCAACCATTGCATCAAGGAGTAGTCTACTCCATCTATGAATTCTTGTAGTGCATAGAAGTATGAAAGCACTGCAGCCCATTCTGCCATTGACGCTGGGCTTGATGAATTGTAATCTATGGGAAAATGTTTTCTAACGATGCCCAAAAGGCTGTGCAAAACAAATCCGCTTTCGCAGGTGAATAGAACGGAAGGTGATCATTAGTTGATTGTGCATGTGACGTACCGGAAGAAGCAGGTACCTATCCTTACTGAATTCGACTCTCCCTCAGATGTGTTGTTTGCTTTATAGGAGCCTCACCAGGCTGCATTGCCACCAAGTACCCATGGAACAGTCGCCAACCAGCGCCGCTTTGGCAAACACTCCTCCTCTCTAATATAGTTAGAGCACAGAGGAACAACCAAGGTAACAAACATGCACTAAAGCACTTGCCTCCAACTTGTGGGTTTTGCTGGTCTTTAGACACTGTCCATTATTTATTATTTTTTTGTGGATTGTTTAGTAAGAAATAATAAAAAAGAAACTCTTTGAGGACTCTCAAGATCCATTAGGATTTTCCAAGGTTCTATAGTTATTTGCATGCTCTCACACTAACAGCCAAAGATTCCTAGAGACATTGCGAAACTACTGAGCAACACACCCACTATGCAAAAAAGAGTTCCTGGTAAGCCTGGCTATGGCTGTACGTTGCGAAATATTAGAGCTACTATAGGTCGTTGCATCCGAAGGGTTTTCCCCGCGTGGGCCTAGCTCTTTCATTCTTCGTTGCTCTGTCCCTTCTGAGCGACTACCGTTCTTTGAGCCAGCCAAGACTAGGAGAAGTCGGCAGATTTGAATAGAAGGAGACTGACGTACTAGAATACCTTCTGTGACCTAGGTTTCTCCAACGTTGTCCTCCCTATCATTTCTACGTTAGAAGACTTCTAAGTTCCGCCATCTTCCAACGTCTACTAGAAGGAAGTGATTTGGTGACAATACATAGCTTAATAAAAATTCTTAAAAATGATCTGCTTAGAGACTATCTCCCCAGCATGTTTCGTAAGTCTCCCGAATGAAGAGTAGAATAGAGGAGCGGGGTCAGGGACTCGTGGGTATGAAGCTGGGCTGCAGTGCTTCCAAGTGAGCTCGTTGGTAGTGTCAACAACAAAGAAGCTCTATAAATATTGGACACGGGATAGCCGGGTGGCTTTTCTGCCATGGTCACATCGTGATTAGAGTTCTGGATAGGAACAACTATCACACAAGCTCTTTGGAGCTTATTAAACCTGAATGGTGGATGCAATTTCCTGGTGGCCTGCTTGGGAGAACGATGAGAGGCAAGGAAAAACGACTTAGTGTTCACCGTGCCCAGCCAGTAGACTGAAACGAAACTGCCATGAAAGTCTAAAACAAAAGGTAAGCAAAACAACAAATCATATGTAAGGCTAGCAAAAACTTTCGTGTAGAAAATCATAAGGCAGTTCACCATTTTCATGATCCTTATAAAGCAACATGAAGGTAGAGAGGAGTTCCCTCAGCCCACCTCTAAACAATGAGTTACATTAGGAAATCCTTCATGCTCAAAGGAGCATCGAACATGGCTCAGTAGGGCCCTGGAAAATAATCGACGAGCCAACGTATTTGGACTCCGCATAGATACATTGCATGGATCTACACACCATGCTCTGAAGGAATGCGCTGGTTGAACTTGACTACAGAAAAATGGCTACTCAAAATACCTGGTAGAAGAGGAGCTTCGAGTGAAGGTAGCTCTACTGCTCAAGTCCTCAGCACCTTGGGCTGTACAGCGAGTATGTGTTGAGAGTTCACGCTCAACATCATGTGATCATGTGTGCATAGCACCATCACGTGATCATATGTGCATAGCACTAACCTTATAGAGTGCTATAAAGGAAAGGGTTAGCTTCCCTAACCCTAACCCTAAAAGGGTTTGTATATATTCTATTTTTTCAACTAATTCTAGTGTACAGTTAGTCATTTGTGGTGTGCTCTCTAGCTGTGCCCTCTCTCCTCATCTCCACTCTTCTCCTCTCCCCTCTTCATATTTTGTCATGGTATCAGAGCATGGTTCTGCCTTCCGTTGAGGCGCCATCCTTCTTGTGAGAGTGATTGAGAGATTGAGAGATTGAGAGAGATTGAGTGTTCCATTCTCTTCCGTTGAGAGAAAATTCCGTCATTTGTTCTTGAGAGATTTCCGTCATTTGAGAGAGTTATTCATTCCGTTCATTCTTTGTGAGGACTTCCATTATGAGTGAGAGAGAGATTGTCCATCCATTATCTTTGTGAGAAAGATAGGGAGAGTTCCGTGAGGTTGAGATTTGGAGGAGGAAATCTTGTCTTTGAGAGAAAAAGAGAGTTGTTGATGGAAAGAAAAGCCAGGGAGTAAGAGTCTTTTTTTCAGAGTTTGAGGACTGGAGAGGGACATACTACAGCTCCACTGCAAACGACGAACCTTTGAGCTCCTTCACAAGCTCCCACACAAGTCTAGCTCAAAGGGCTCAGCCTACCTTCAGCGCACCGACTCGAACTCTTGAGCTCAAAGCCCTGCAACAACAAAACTCACCAAATGGCGGTCTTTCACAAAGAGAAGCGTCTCACCAGTCTGCTCTATTGACTTTGCATCCATAGAGGCGATGCTCCAAAGCAGCTTTACTCAACCATCGAGCAGCTATGGCAATGACATCTGCTTTGTTTGAGGAGTTTATCTAAGGACGATAGAAGCATCACAACCCCTTATGAAGCAATTGTGGAGCAGCAGACACCTTCAACTTTCAAGTAAGTGATCTGCCACAGTGCCTTAGCTTCGTTAACGAGCCCAAATACGGCTCCAACGGCCCATGCAGCGAAGCTGACAAGGGAGCTCCATAGTCGAGCCTCTTATGTGAATCAGCACCTATCTATGACCTCCAGCCAAGCGCACAACCGTTGGTCACTAGGTAGCAAGCAACTCTACGGCTGCTCTCCGCCATACGATCACCGGCCAACGCATTCGATCAGGCTCGTTGTGCAGAGACTTAGTAGACAAGGTTGACGCTCCATCGACTTGCAAACCCCCGCTCCTGGCAACGCCCGCTCCACGAACGACGGGCTTATACGCTTGATTTGCCTCAACGACTCTCTCGCCACGAAGCGAGCGCCTCCATCGATCGGATCTCCAAGAGCACCCACGACCACCTCACACACAGGCCGCGACGGAATCGGCATCTTCGACGGAATCTCCAAAAGATTCTGGTCACTCTCCATGCAACACGTGGCAGATAGGACCTAACCAGGCTAAGGTTCTGTCAACTCCTAGTTAGGTGGTTTGGTCACAATTGTGCCACGTGGCAACGTAATCTTATCTGCCACGTCATCATCTTATCCACTGCCACGTCATCTGCCACATCAGCACTGCCACATCAGTATTGCCACGTTAGCACTGCCACGTCACCTGCCACGTCATCAGTGACACGTCATCAGCCACATCACCTGCCACGTCATTAGTGACACGTCATCAGCCACGTCACTTGCCACGTCATCAGTGACACGTCATCAGCCACGTCACCTTCCACGTCATCAGTGACACGTCATCAGCCACGTCATCTGCCACGTCATCAGTGACACGTCATCAGGCCACGTCATCTGTGCCACGTCATCTGCCACGTCATCTGTGCCACGTCATCACTGCCACGTCATCAATGCCACGTCATCAGTGACACCTCAGCACTGCCACCTCAGCACAGAGCTTCACTGGCACACCTCTTGCTAAGCACAGTGCCACATCATCACTGCATGTGACTCACAGTGACACATCATCATTGAGCACCATTTGCACTCCTTTTGCCCCTCCACCTAGATCAAGTCATATCTCTTGATCCAGGAAGAATTTGAGGGTGCTCCAAAAAGGAAAGTCGCTCGATTTTTCGTGCTCTACGCGCTCGTTACATCACGCGCACATTTCGGCGCAAGTTACACTCACATTTGAGCCTCGCCGACAAAACCACTTCCTTCACGCACATTTGCCTCTACATCGACGCATCTGACCCAGCACTTAAAAAGAACAAAGGAAAAGGAATTATTTGCTGCTCTTTCATCGATCGACGGTTGGTTTAGATCTAGATCAGAGTAGACTAGATCGCCATAGAGGGGACGCTTTGAATTCCCCAAGTTGCCAATCTAAGCCATGCCCGAAATTCCCGACTAGTACCTACTCGGAGTCAGTCCATACGCTCACATCCGATTTCACATCATTGCATTACCTGAAACCTTACGTTCATCAGTTCAGTGAGCAGACTTCAGAGTTCAGAGGCATTGCAGATTGATTCAGTGGGCAGATAGCACTTGATTTCACACACACATGCCACCATTGTAAAGCCTATTTGGCTATCTCACGGCATCGTGCACATCATTTTCAGCCTTGTAAAGCCTCTTGGCTATTCCCGGCATCATTGCCACAAGCCTTGTAACACAGGTCAGATCTTATTTACTGCAGTTCTATCTTCACCGACGGTACAGAGATTTCACTTGGCATCTTCAGTGTATTTGCAGTTGATTCATACAGAGTTTTCCAGGACACTTTTTGAGTACATTGTTTGCACCATGTCGACTAGCAACCTCAATCTGGAGGCATCTGCTAAGTTAGAAAACTCCAATTACGGTACATGGAAATACCGAATGGAGACCATTCTTGTGCTTCAGGACAAATGGGAGTATGTTGATGGATCCATACCTAGACCATTGGCCGATCCAGCCACCAGTAGCTCTACTCCATCTGTTGTCACCGCACCAGCAACGGGATCTACATCGGGATCTACATCTACACAAACAGTTTCCGCACCAGTAGCAGATCCTGCCATTGCCCGAGCTCAAGCAGAATGGGATAAGAAAGACAAGTATGCCTATCACCTGATCAAGCAGAATGTGCAAGATGTCATGCTAGCACAGCTCAACACAGTCAAAACATCAAAAGAAGCATGGGATATGTTCGCAGCTCTCTACGAGTCCAAGAACACATCCAGGATTCTCACCTTGAGAAACCAGATCAACCAGAGTTTCCGCAATAGCAATGAACCTGGTCATGCTTATGTACTCCGCATCAAAGACTACAACAATCAACTTGCAGCAGCAGGAGAGACTATGAATCCCGCAGAAATGGTTCAAGTAATCCTGAATGGACTAGGAGAAGGATATGAGAATCTGGTCCAGAGTATTGCCATCCAACAGCAAATTCCAACACTTGAAGAACTTCAGTCAGTTCTACTTGGTGAAGAACTCAGGACTCAGGCCATTCAAGCACGTAAAGGCACGTAAAGGTCATTCTAATGATCAGGCATTCACCGCTTCAGACAGAAGCAGAGGCAAAGGCAGAAACAGAGGTAGATCATATCAGAAAAGTGGTCAAAATCAAAGTCAGAATCAGCATCAGCATCAGCAGCATCCTCAGCAACATCAAAATCAGCAAAGAGGAAATCATTCCAACCGAGGAAGATTCCAAGGACGAGGGAATGCATCCACCAATGTGTCAAACATTCAATGCAACTATTGTCACAAGTTTGGACACTATGAAAGAGATTGCCGCAAGAAGCAGTATGACCAAGGCGGTCAATCCAGCAGTAATCGAGGGAATTCCCGAGGAAGAGGAAATCATCGTGGTGGACATTCTAGTCACAGTCATTTTGCAAATGAACATGGCAATATGTTTCTTGCAAGTGAGGAATTGCATCAGACTGATACAATGCACCAAGACACTGATTTCAATCCCAAAGAGGATTTCAGCTATCAAGTCGACCAAGTGGAACAGGATCCTTGGTACATCGACAGCGGTGCATCATCTCATATGACAAATCATCAGGAATGGTTCACAGAAATGAAGCCATTAGAAGGTCAAAAGAATGTCATCTACACAGCAAACAATACACCGAATCCGGTTCAAGGGACAGGTGTTATCCCTATGAACAATTTCACTGGTACAAAAGGATTAGTCAAAGATGTGCTCTATGTTCCGAAGCTCAGCAAGAACCTTTTGTCAGTAGGTCAAATGACGGAACACAACTACAAAGTCATCTTCGACGGTGATGAATGCACTATCAGAGACAAATCCAAAAGAGGTCAGCTAGTAGCAAAAGGTGTCAAGGAAGGACGCTTGTACAGGATGCTAGCTACCGTACCAGATAAGCATGCCATGTCAGCTCAAATGCAACAGATGCCACTATCTGCAAAATGGCACAAGAGATATGGTCATGTCAACTTCAAGTACTTGTTAGATCTAAGGAATCAAAATATGGCAATTGGGATTCCGAAGCTACAGTTTCTTGGAAAGGTTTGTGAAGCATGCTGCTTCGGCAAACAAAAGCGAACCAACTTTGTCAGAAGTACCTCTCGTGCACGAGGTATTCTTGATTTAATTCATACAGATGTATGGGGTTATGCCCAGACCCGCAGCATCAATGGTTCACTTTATTACTTGACCTTCATCGACGACTACAGCAGATATTGTTGGGTCTACTTTCTGAAAGAAAAATCTGAAGTGTTTGCCAGATTTCAAGAATTTAAAGCCATGGTAGAGAACCAAACAGGCAGAAAGATCAAGGTCATGAGATCAGACAGAGGAGGTGAATACATGTCTTCAGCCTTCATGAACTTTTGCAAAACTCACGGCATTCGAAGACAATTCACATGTGCAGATACTCCTCAGCAAAATGCAATAGCTGAAAGGAAGAATGGGACTTTAGCAGACAGTGCTAGAGCAATGCTTAGTGAAAAGCATCTTCCGAATCAGTATTGGGCAGAAGCAATAGCTACACCTAACTACTTGCTTAATCGGCTTCCTACCGAACCGATACAAGGTATGACTCCTTATGAAGCATTCACTGGACACAAGCCACGCATTGGGCATCTCCGCATATTTGGTTGCATAGCATATGCCCACATACATGATGATCATCGCAGGAAATTGGATGCGAAGTCACGCAAATGCATCATGGTTGGCTACAGTGAAGAAAGTAAAGCATACAAATTGTATGATCCCATCAACCGCAAAGTCATTATCTCCAGAGATGTAATCTTCGATGAGGAATCAGAATGGAAAACCTCACCTACACAGGAGATAGAAGCATCGACTTCACAGTCACCTACAGAACAGGTTGATGAAGAAGAGCAAGAATTGCCAGCAACACCCCAATCAGCGTCACAGCAGCTCAGACGGTCTACTAGGGAAAGCAGACCACCAGCCAGATTGACATATGCTCAGAAAGGCAAAGCAATTCAGGTGGAAACCACCAACTATGCTCTTATGACTACCATCATGGCTACAGAAGAGCCAGTGTACTTCGCAGACGCAGTAGATAAGCCAGAATGGCAAACTGCAATGAATGAAGAAATGGATGCTTTGTATAAAAATAACACTTGGGAATTATGCGACCTTCCACCAGGAAAGAAGGCCATAGCCAACAAATGGGTATACAAAGTGAAGTACAATCCAGATGGCAGTATTCAGAGATACAAAGCCAGATTAGTTGCAAAAGGATTTGCACAACAATATGGTCAAGATTATGATGAGACTTATGCTCCAGTAGCAAAGATGGATTCCATACGGTTCTTGATATCACTAGCAACACTCAGTAAATGGAATGTGTATCAGCTCGATGTCAAGAATGCATTTCTCAATGGTTATCTAGACGAGAAAGTCTACATGCAACAACCAGCCGGTTATGTTGAACCAGGACAGGAGAACAAGGTTTGCCATCTCAAGAAAAGTCTCTATGGCTTAAAGCAAGCACCCAGAAGTTGGTACAGCCGGATTGACAAGTATTTTGCTGATCTGGGATACATGAAGTCCAATGCAGATCATACTCTCTACTACAAAGTTCAAGGGGAGGATATTACTATTGCACTTTTGTACGTAGATGATCTGATTGTGACAGGAAGCAAGGATAGCTTCATCAGAAAGCTAAAACAAGACTTATCTGCAGAGTTCGACATGAAAGATCTTGGACTTATGCACTATTGTCTTGGAATTGAGTTCTGGAGAGATTCAGATAGCACATTCATGAGTCAGCTCAAATATGTTGACAGTCTCCTGAAGAAGTTTCATATGGCAGATTGCAAGATTGCAGCCACTCCCATGGAACAGAGTTTGAAACTTACTAAAGATTCATAAAAGCCTACAGTCAATGACAGATACTACAGGCAACTCATTGGATCTCTTATATATCTGACAATCACACGGCCAGATATTTGTTATGTAGTAAGCTCACTAGCACAATTTATGGCAAATCCAAAACAGTCTCACTGGAATGCAGCCAAAAGAGTCTTGAGATACATCAGAGGTACAAGACAATTTGGGATAGAATACAGAGGAAGTCATCCACGGTTGCATGGATACTGTGATAGTGACTATGCTGGAGATCATGAGACCAGGAGATCGACACAGGGATATGCATTTTTCCTTGGTCAAGGTGCTATATCATGGTTGTCAAACAAACAGCCAACTGTTTCTTTGTCTTCGACTGAAGCAGAATATAGGGCACTCACTACAGGTGCATGTGAGGCTATATGGCTCAGAAGACTATTGTCAGAAACAGATTACTTTGATGAGTCAAAGCCAACAACAATATACTGTGATAATCAATCGGCTCAAGCATTGGCCAAAAATCCAGTATATCACTCCAGAACAAAGCACATTGATGTCAGAGAGCACTTCATCAGAGAAAGAGTGTTACTTGGTGACATCACACTGCAGCATTGTGATAGCAAAGAAAATGTTGCAGACATCTTTACCAAACCACTCGGTAAAGAGCTATTCGAGAAACACCGACTAGCTCTTGGTTTGATGCAGAGGAAGGACATTCCCATTAAAGGGGTGTGATGGAATGTAATGCTCAGTCCTTCTTCGATCCCCCAGAATCATCATCTTGAGGGAAGGCCTACTTCATGATGTTGATCTTGAGGGAAGGTGTTGAGAGTTCACGCTCAACATCATGTGATCATGTGTGCATAGCACCATCACGTGATCATATGTGCATAGCACTAACCTTATAGAGTGCTATAAAGGAAAGGGTTAGCTTCCCTAACCCTAACCCTAAAAGGGTTTGTATATATTCTATTTTTTCAACTAATTCTAGTGTACAGTTAGTCATTTGTGGTGTGCTCTCTAGCTGTGCCCTCTCTCCTCATCTCCACTCTTCTCCTCTCCCCTCTTCATATTTTGTCAGTATGTAGCCAGGGGGTCAGTTCCCATGAAGGAAGATACTTCCTAGCTTGCACTCGAGGTAGCCGTTCACATATGGGAGGCAAAGTGGGATACAGAATTACGAGAGGTAGCTATTGATACTTTCCGTAATGTTTTTGGCTCTACCTTTGGGTGGTTTTCTTCCAAAGTGAGGGCTCCCCTAAATCACATCTTCCCTATTTCAAGCTCTTGAATACCGTGTCAGGGTACTTTCCCTCGACTTTTGTTCCACTCAGCCTTGTAGTTAAGTGGGCAATAGTGGATCTAATTTCACCATTCATTCTATGTACTCTTGGATTTTCTTGTCCATTGAGATCTCAAAAGATGTGCTGCCAGCCATGGCCATTAAATTATCACTCTCCACACTGATCTCGAGGATCCTAGTCAAATCCAATTATCAAATCTAGTCCCAGTGTCTGGCTCTACATTGTCTTAACTTCTCCATAATGTTTTGCACATGTGGTCCAAGCCTTATCTCCATAGATACTCATCAATCAGATACTAGTCTTATAAGTATCAATCGCATTAATTATGTGGAAAATGCCAAGACCAATCCAAGTTATAGGGGCATAATGGCTACACCTCCATTTTCTGGGAGATTATGAAGTTTCTAGATAGTGCATAATGTTATTTTTAGAGTGACTAATGCTAACCCCCATAAATGTTCTCTATGGGGATGAAGCACCATAATTATAGGTGCTAAATATATCCTTTCCAATGTAATCACTCGGCTATTTCTTTATAAGACGATGGGACAAATGGGATAGGTAAAAAAATGAATGTTCTTCCTTCGAGATGAAAATGAAATAAATCAAGTGAACAATCCCTAATGTTTTCCAATACTTTTCCCCATGCTCTTTTTGCATCCCTGGAGCCTTTCTACCAATATCTGGGATAGATATAAACTCCGTTGTATCAAAACATATACCAAAATGAGATACACCCCTGGAGATCAAAGGTCTCCAATGGGGAGGGGTGCGTGTGTGTGTGCGTGTGTGTGGGCATGTGCATGGGTGTGTGTGTGGGCGTGGGCGTGGGCGTGTGTGTGTGCATGCACGTGCATGTGCATGTGCGTGAGCGTGTGCATGTGCATGTGCGTGTGCATGTGTATGTGCGTGTGCATGTGCGTGTGTGTGTGCGTGTGCGTGTGCACATGACAGAGGGAGGGGGGAGAGAGAGAGAGAGAGAGAGAGAGAGAGAGAGAGAGAGAGAGAGAGAGAGAGAGAGAGAGAGGAAAGAAAGAAAGATGTATTAACGTCTGCGGAAGACCTCATGAGCCTATGGGACAAGGTACAAAGTACACCACAAGAATAATCTCATACAAGCCCCAATGGGTTGGAGCAAAGGGCATGCTAAGGCCCTTGCTGAGTGCTAATATTGCTAAACTAAAAAACAAAAAACCTGATAAATTGATAAGCTAATAACTTGATAACTCTACAGAGTTCAATAACTTGAGAAAAATCAGAGATAATCTAGAGACTAGCTGAGAGTTGTAGCATGCTAAGGTCTAAGATCTAAGACTCAAGCTGAGAAGCCAAATCCCAACACCATGGTGTCTTGCTTATGAGTGGTGAAAATGTCTCTGATCTGCATCTGTCAGGCTGTGTCATGCTATGGTGGCGGAGGGGGACGTGTTCTTCTGGATCTCTGAACCCACTGGGCTATGTTCAGCGTAACCCCTTGCCTCACGCAGTCCCCCTGACAAAAGTTGTGATAGGATAGACCTCAATAGAGTGTGCTCTGGTCACTCTCCGTGTTGTAGGTGGTCTCTGCATCCCTCTATCAGTAATCCATGATGCCCACATGTCAACTATCTACTCCACCTCCATCCCAACGTGTCTTAGAGCTCACTCAAATGCATAGAAGTCTATGATGTGACGTTGTACTCTATCAGACTCTCTATCCTATGGTCTGGTCATCTCTCGCTACTCTCTAATCTATCATAGTAGGGTCTCCCTATGTTGGTGCATCTCAAGTAGATAGAGCCCAATGCAGACCTGATCCTGGAAGTGGATCAATCATGAGAGTGGACCAAAGCCATTCCCCTCCTAATAGAGGCAATGGTATCATCCCCTGATCTCATAATAGGCTAGGCTAGAACATAGGAAATGCTCCTATATCTCAATCACTCCTAGTGTGCAAAGCATATAGATGCTACTCCTTGGGTATGCCTGTTGATCTCCCCATCTCGATCCTCAACTGATGAGATGAGACACGGATATGTCCAATGGCAATCCTCAATGCATGTGAGACTCCTCTCTCCTCGAGATATGGTCTGATAATGAATCCCTCTTCTGATACTCTCAAGAAATGGTCCCAGTAGAACTAAGACTTGGTGGGGAGCTCCTAGTCTCCCCCCCAAGTCTGAGACGTATGGATCTGAAGGAGATCTAGCCGTATGATACGGTTGATCTCATCTCGTGGGATTGACTCGGGGGGTGCATCCATGTTGTAAGGGGGGAGCCTGTCCATCTAGATATTGTGCTACTAAACCATGTGGATATCCGTGCATACCATGTGTTTGCTCTGCTCTGTACTAGTCGTCTTGATGACTTCAAGGCCAGTCTCTTGGCAATCTCCATTGAGGCAAGTCCCAAACTTTGTGGATGAAAGTCACTATCTGAAAGATTGCATCAATCTATAGGGGAGTCATGGCGAACTCTGCCTGTGCTTTCTCATGTGGAACTGAGGGCTTACTATGAATCATCCTAGATCCTATAGTCACCTGTAGTCGCTCGAATTCCTCCACTCAGTCTTCAGTAAGTCACATCCCTAGAAGGGTGCTGCATACATGGCCGCCGGTCACACTAGTGTGTCGAAGAGCCCACTCTTCGTTGGTGGATCCTGAAAGTGTCCCTGGAAGCACTGTCTCTCTAGTCGAGCCAAAGCACCTCATCCTTGTGTGAGTCGTGCCTGGGCTGCATGGGTCATCGTGAAAAGGGGTCTTGTGAAGACTGCAGATATGTGTAGGACTACACTATCTCCACTGGCTCATCACGATAGGTGAAGCTAAGTCGACAAGTCACTAGATGTGAGGTCTTGAAGACCATAACCTTGGTCTTCCCAACGTTGACTATCAAGTCTCTCTCTCTGCAAAACACCTCTAGTGCCTCCAAATGTTTCTGCAATTCTTTCGTTGAGGATGATATGAGGACTATGTCACAAGCATATAACAATATATGAGGACTATCTCACGAGCATATAACAAGATATGTATCATGAGGACATATCAAGAGTGCACCCTCGCCTCCTAGGTGATCTATGAAAGATGTGATCTCCTTGATGTAGCATCCGAAGAGGGTCAGTGACAGTGGACAACCCTGCTTCACTCCAATCGTGCTCTTGACCCATTCTGATAGACCGGCTAGGGCACGTACTCTACCTCAAATTGACTCATATAAGCTCACCACCCCTCAAATAAGTAAGCAAGAGGTAGCAGGTAGGCAACCAAGAGGTGGCAGGCAGGCAAGCAGGTGGCTCAAGAATATAGCTGGATGTATTTGTACGAATACCAAAACTAACAATTGTTTCAAATTTATACACTACGTTTATTCGTATGAATAACATGGTTTATTCGTACGAATAACCTATTCATATGAATAAAGGTTTATTCGTACGAATAACCTATTCGTATGAATAAATTAGGAAAAATCGTTGGATTTGTTTTAATTTGGGAAAATCGTGATTTTTTGCGTTTTTTCGAATCGAATATTTTTTTTCGAGCGAAGTAATGTAACTTAGCTCCAAGGTCGAAGCATAGTGTGTCGTTATAATTCTACACTTCTATTTTCAATCCAGTGTGTGTACTCATTCCATGGGCTTGACATCATCATAATTCCCCCTCTTCCTTCTCTTCCTTATCTTCCTTGTCTTCCTTGTCTCCTCTATCTCGAATGATCACTCTACCACCTCTAGATGCTACCCATTTCCCTACTTCTCGAGCTACCATTACTTCTACCATTCCTTCCCTTTGATGCTCTTGCTGTAGGAGGGTGAGATCATCATCTAGATAGATTATGTTCCCCTTCAGAGTCGCTCTAGAGCTCATGAAAGTCTTCTTGTGTCCATGGTTGTCCTGAACTTTAGCACAAGTGGCCTTGTAGGTGCTTCAGGTTTGCCTACCCTCTAGGTTGTCTCACATGTGAGATTGAGCCCCATTTTTATGAATAGTACTTGGGCATCTACCATCGGTGTGTGTCCCCTATTGTTGAACCCCTCACAAGGACATTTAGTGCCTTGCTAGCCCTTCTCTTTTCCTCCTCAAGTGCCTCTAACATAAATTCTTTCTTTGGGGCTATTGTACCATTTTTAACCACATCCTTTCATTCTAACATCTTGGCTTCCCCTTTGCTGATTTGTTGCTTCAATTCAGCATGCATGCCTTGCATTGTTTCTTGCATGTCTGCAATCTCCTTCCTGAGAGTGGCATCTATTTTTAGCTCTTCCATTGCTTTGCAAGTGCCTTTCGGGGTCACTTTCATATCCCTCTGTTGTTGTACTTCAACCTCCAATGCATTTACTCAGTCTTGCAGCTTGATTTTCTCAGATATCCATTCAGCCTTTACCTTTTCCCATTCTTCTTTTTTGGTCTTTTCTTTTCTCCACTCCTCTTGGATTTTGCCTCCATGTTTTTTTACCTTAGCTAGTGTCTTGTCCACATGTGTCTTCTTCGCAAGAAGGGCCACATTTGTGGACTCTGAGTTGTCAATTTGTCAATCAATGCAAGACATATCTTTTGGCTGCTGGTGAGGACAGTAGATGTAGTATTTGGACTTTGGAATTGTCCCTACTATGTAAGCTGTCATGACATTTTCAAGTGCTTGTTCCCCCAAATGTCCTCTACAATGCTCATGTAGGCATTGTGCAAAATCGCTATTTGTCCCTATTGTAGAAGTGCATAAATAGAGAATACCTCACATATTTATTGCCCTTGCCCTTAGTGGTCTTCAAGCATGCTTGTATTATCCCTTGTCCTTATGCTTTTGGCAACATACACAATGCGAGGGCTTAGGCCAATGCATAGCCCACATCCCATGAAGAATACCCAACAGGGAAGCCTGACGGTGGCATAGCATGACGAGGGCCTAAGGGTAGCACAGCATGACATGGCCTGAAGGTGTAGTATGAGGGGGGGGGCTGAGATAGCGTAGCTTGAGGAGATCCTATGGAGAGCTCGACATGCAGCTCAACTCAGGACATAGGGATGGTGGCTAGGGGGTGACGGATGGAGAGGGGGCTTGATGAACGGAGAGGGAGAGGGGCAATAGACGGGAGTAGGGGAGAGAGAGAGAGAGAGAGAGAGAGAGAGAGAGAGAGAGAGAGAGAGAGAGAAGGGAGGGGAGCAAGGGAATTGAGGAAGACACCATAAACATTGTAGAAGGATGAGAGATTCTATTAGCTCTTAGTTTTAACTTATTGGTTCTAAGCTAGGTTGTGGTAGGTAGCCTTTCCATTGTGGAGGAAATTACTGGTAACTCGAAATTGAACTTGAGTCCTAACATTTTATAAAATTTTTAAAGGAAAAAGGTGAATGAGTAAAGATGTGGACATGAGACACGACGCAAGGTCCGTTAGGACCTGATCTTCCCTGCAAATGTCAAGGGTGGTGATTTATTATTGACTTGGCCATATTGTTTGTGCATCTTGGGAGTTTAAGCCCAACAATTACATGAATAAGGCGACACTCACAAGACCTCATAGCTGATCCTCATTGCAATATTGTCACATGGAGTATAATCATATGAATAAAGGTGTCGATATCTTTCGATCTTGCTTCTAGCTTGGATTTCCTTGCTCCCTCGCATCGAAAACATGCATCAAAAGAGAGCAATGTTGTAAGAATTCAGATTGAAAACAAGCAATTTTGAATGGACCAGTAATTCAAAATATATGTATGATAATATATAATATATAATTATTCTAACCACATAGTGTGGGTGGGGAGGCGACGCGCTTCCTTTCCCAAATAGTTATAATTCGAGGGAACGGGCCCTTCCTCGTGTGCCGAGAATATAAATGTCGAGAATATTGGCGTCGAGAATAAGTCTTGCGAATGAATAAGATACTAGCATATTACCTGAGTGTCAAAAGTCGTAATTGTAGTCGAACAAGGGACAGGCAATAAAATAAGTTGTTTGGAAAAGTAAGGTATTCAGCTTCAAAATGAGAGATGATGGCACCTTGGACTTTGGATAAGACAGTGGATCCCCAAAAAGGTCCGCACATAGGAAGCAATCATTCATGCCCTCACGAGAAACGTTTGGGATGGATGTAACAAATTGGAAGGATTGATAGGAAAACATGCATGAGGTGGCCTAATCGAGAGACTAGAAAGGGAGCGAGGGAAAACCGAAAGAGGCAATAGCAGTTGCATAAGCAGCAAAGGAGAAACTTTTGGTTGGTGATCAAGCAATGGGGAAACTGCAAAACCAACAAGGAAGATGGCAAGGGGAAGTAGAAAGTTGAAACTGAGGAGGAAGAAGAAGTGTTTTCAAGAAAGAGGAAATTGCACACGCACAATTGCAACCTCATAGAGGAAAACACACACACACATAGCACACAGTTTTTCTCTTTTTCTTCATCTTCATAATCAACATCATCATCATCTTCTTCTTTTTCTTTATCTTATTCTTCTTCTTTGTAAACTTGACATGTTCCATGTCTACCTTCCCTGTTCGTTCTTCTTCTCCTCATCTTTCAGCCAATTTTGCTCCCTTTTCTGCCCATCCACCTCCAAATTCCATCGCCCATCGACACTGCCATCTCCTCTGATGCCCTATCCTTATCATTCGCCATGCCAGCACTCTAGAAATTGATTCACAATGCGGAACACCTTCCTTTTCTGAAGCTCTGGATTGAGGTTAAGTCTTGCGCTCCTGTTCTTTCTGAGTTGCACAACGGACGTTTTGAGCAAGGTTATCAAGATGCTGACGAGACGGGTTATGGGTTGGTAGTCCTTTGCTCACAATCTCCACACGCTGAGCTCCTTTTCTCTTTGCAATGCCCCTTCATGATGACCGCCAACCCATCAACATGGGGGTGGGTCGATTGAATCAGCAAGCTTCTAGATCATCTAACTGTGGCACCTTCGCCATTGTTGCCTTCATAGCTTTAATAGTCTTGCTTGCCTCTATTTTCTTCGTGAAATCCATTGGGCACATCCAGTCGGAGTTGGGCAAGTCTATATTTAAAATCGAGCGAGCTCATCTTTCGAGGCATGCGAAGGTGCGGGGCTTGGATGTTACAGCAAATCATGGAGGGGGAACGGCGGCTGAAGAAGAAATATTGACAAGTGTGCCGAAGTCGGTGGGAGATGATTCGCTTTGTAACAAGCAAGCCGCAGTTCTCAAGGTTTGTAAACCGCCATTGCTCTTCTCATCAAGACATCAAAACACACATTCACAACTTTCCTGCTCACGTCTGATCAAAAGGGACTTATTCAGCACTCCCTTTAACCTTGCTAAGTGCCACTTTGATGAAAATGAATGGCGTGGCTTTATTGCAATCAATGGTACATAATTCTACACGTGGCTCTCTAGAAATCAATCATAAAAAGCAATCCACCTAAAAAATAAAGCACAATTTAAACCGTTAGATCTTTTGAAGATTAACATCCAAGATTGTGACAAGTGGTTTCATAAGGGCTCACAAAAGTGAAACTTCCCTCTAGGCTGCCTACCGTAAAGAAGACTATTGCAACAAAATAGACTCTATTGTCTCTGCACTAGATCATGAGCCAAGAAGCTCTTGGACTTAGATGATGATAACAAACCAAAATTTTGTAAGGAATACTAGTAGATAGTCCTCCAATAGGAAATTATATATAAAGATGAATAAGCACTACTACAACAAAATACCCAAATTTGTTGCAGGATTTGAAACATCTATAATTATCCTTCATATTGACATTACGTTATTTGCTCAACCTAACCTCCTTCGAAATGATTAAACTGCCACTTCTCCTTTGCCTAAGAAAACAATATGTTTGCACTTCAAGCTATTATGGATGTAAGGAAAATAAAATCAAAAAGTGCCATAATATTCAACTTGAGGTATTAGCAAGATAAGAATATTAATAATATTCAATTCAAATGTGTATTCAAACAATATTATTATCTTATTTCATCTACAATGATGAGCTCATCATGCTCATTTGTAAGATCCCCCTATCGTTTGCTGTAGTGGCACCTAGGCAAATAGATAGCCATATCTGCATGGCCAAAACTCATAAGGTCTACAAAATGTTTCTTAAACTTTACAAATTCTAGTTTCAAGAAGTTGTAAGGGCTCACTATTGAGTTTTCCAAGCAGTATGTTGTTGGCATAACATTGTTTTAGGACGGTAGACCGGTAGCTTTTGAGAGTAAAAATCCAATCTAGCCATAGCATTACTAGACAATGCATGAAAAAGAGTTGTATCCTATTATCCATGCATTGAAAAAGTGGAAATATTATTTTTCTGGATATACTTGTATGGTCTACACGAAAACTCTTCTCTAGAGTATTTTTGCAATACTTCTGACCAAGAAGACCTAGCTATAAGAGCTTATCAAGAATTCAACTTCAAATGTCCGACCCTCCTTTGGCTCATTCTTCACAAGTCTGTATGGACCAATACTAGGAGCCTAAGGATAGGTAATGGGAATGGTCACTGCAAACATTGCCTGGGGTCCCAAGAGGACATTTTTCACTTATTTGTTGCATACCCTTAGGCAAGAAGGTCTAGAAAACCACTTAGACCCTAATAAGGGAGCCTATAAATTGGAAATCTATTTTGTTGGGTGATGTAAAAGTCAAACAAGGTCTATGGACAGCTACTAGGGCACACATGTTATGGTTTATTTGGATTTCCAGAAACACTTTTCAATTTAATCAAGAAATGTTGAATGCTGAGCTGTTGATGTTGGATTGGCTAACAAGAAAGGACAAGGTCATCCCAGGTGATTCAATTCTACAACAAGGACCAAGATATGCTATGCATTGAGATTCAAGAGCATGAAGAGGAGTACCATAAATCCCACCACACATAATTCCCCTTCAAGGGAAGACTTGAATCTTCCTTGGAATCAGAGTGACTCTGCATACTACTTTTTCCTACCAATGTTCTTATGTCTTCTAGTGTTTTTCTAATCCACCAATTCTCTTCTGCTTACCAATGTTACTCTACATGGCCTGTGTTAGTCTATAGTTTTGTTTTTAGGATGATGAATCTCTATAAGGGAATACTATGTAATAGGAACATGTATATATCTTTTTTATAATAAAATATATCTCCTTTTTCCCAAAAAAAGAAAAGAATTAAACTTCAAGATCTATTATCAAGAAGGACCTACCAACAAGATAGTTGATGCCTTGAGAAAAATTGGAAGTGTGAATCAACTTTTCTTCATGAAAATCCACTTTGATTTGTATGATTCTATTATAGGCCTTTCTTGCAAAGACGATTTCTTCAATTGTGTGTGGATGAAGTACAAGTTGGGAATGCATCTCTTGGTAGAAAAAATAGAGATTATTCCGTTCATAATGTTTTGCCTTTCTGAAAAGGTAAGGTCTATGTATGGGAGTTGAGAGATTAATATGTCATATCTTGTTTGATTATCATGACAATTCTAGTGCACATCACTTGGGGTTGCATAGAAATTTAAATCTAGTCAAAAGGATCTTGTTTTGGTCTAAGCTAAATTTCTTGTCAAATTGTACGTTTGAAATTGTCGATGATGCCAAGTTAACAAATTTGAGTGCTTGAGACATGGTGGCCTATTCCATCCCTTGGAGATATCTACTTGAAAAGATATATGGCAAAGTCTTCCATGGGGTTTGTGGTAGAATTACCGTGAACCGGCCATGATGTAATTTGGGGGATCATGGTTCAAATCACTAAAATGTCACAATTCAGACATACAATAGCAAGTATTTAGCCATCCATCTTGTCCACTCTTTGTGCAAAATATATTTAGCTTTTATGGCTTACTGGATGAGACTTTGGTAGCCTATAGTGGGACCCTATGTGTATCTTGTAAAGCACAAGCAACATTTCTTTGGTAAGGTTAATAGTCCAATATGACCTAAATATATTGACACTATCTTTTTGTGCATTCTTCCTCCACCACATCCTCTCCATGTCATGAGCATTGTCCTCCCTTGAGCACTGTCTCATTGATCTATAACATGGTATCAAAGCCATGGTGTCTCTCTTGAGTTGTGTTTTCAAAGAAAGACCTTTTTGGCCCAGTCCTCTTCATTTGGAGTAGTCTCAATTTGGTTTTTAAAATGGTGCTGCTTTTGTTTGTTGATTGTCTACTACTAGCCATTAGTCCTTCTCCTCCTATCTTGTCTATGGTGGTTGTCCAATATTGGCTGTTAGTCATGTTCCTCCTATCACGTCTATGCTAGAATAGCAGACCTTCAATAATAGTAGAAGGATGTTGTTGTTGCTCCAAAGCCCCCCCCCAATAATAGCATACCTTTGTGCAATTGATGTCATGCTTACACTTTCATTTTTGTTCATAGGCTCATCCATGCTTGTGCCGAGGTTCAATGCTAAAACATTTATAAATTTGTTGAGAGGTCACTATCATAATGATGTATATTTTCACTCTATTTTGCATCTTCATTTCTAAGGGCAATTTAATAACACGCATATGCATTAATCTCTTACATTTTATAATAGAGTAGACACTATGCAAGCAGTAAGACCCTCCTTTTTTTATAACTTTCACCATAAATTTTAAAAAAAAGCCTTATTGTCTTATGGAGGCGGTGCTACTATCCTCTTAAATTGTAGGGCATGAAGAGAAACTATTTGTAGAAGCTAATTATATCCATGTGTGAATCAATTTCTTATTTTGTGAGGATGGCTAAGATATAATGCATACGAAGTTTAAGGAGGTCAAGCAATTTCACAGAGTGTTGTCTCTATGCCAACATGGACTTAGATAGCACAGAATGTGTGTGTAGAGTAGCAGCAAAACTCCGCTTGTACTTGCATAAGGCTAGGAATAATCTCTCTTAGGAATCCTCAACATGCAAGTTCTACTTCCAACTCCTACATGCATGTTCTACATGCAAGTTCTACATGCGATTCCTACATGCATGTTCTACATGCGAGTTCTACATGCAACTCCTACATGCAAGTTCTACATGTAGAGAGAGAATATCTTACGATTCCTACATGCAGAGAGAGAAGCTCTCCAACTTGTATAAATACCCCATAATGGAATGAAGCCTATACTCTTTGGGGCATTGTGTTGAGTTCTACTTTGGCATTCTATGCAATTGTCTCCAAGTGTCCATGCTTCCTTGCACTCCACATCCAAAAGCATGTCCTAACCTTGCAACTCCTCCTCCCCTCTCCTCCAACCTTGCAACCCATCCTCTCCCTCTCCTCCTCCCTCCTCCTCCTCCATCCTCTCCCTCTCCTCCTCCTCCCTCCTCCTCCTCCTCCTCCTCCTCGTCCTCCTCCCTCCCTCCTCCTCCTCCCTCCTCCTCCCTTCTCCTCTCTCTCCTTCCCCCTCATGCTCTTACATCTTCTTCCTCTCCCACTCCTATGCTCCCCCTAAACCCTTAGTTCCACAACCCTTGACCTCCATGATCTACGAGGGAGACGAGTTCTTCACCATGTACTCTACCTTAAACCTTGGATTCTCCTTCTAACCCTTGAACCTCTTCTAAACTCTAGAACCTCTCTCTAAACCTTGGAACCCCCTTCTAAACCCTGAACCTCCCTCTAACCCTTAAACTCCTCCTAAACCCTTCAACCCCCAACGAAGGTGAAGGCCTTCATTACCCCAACCATGATGATGCACGTTCCTTTCACACATGCATGCACTATGTTTGCTTATCACACTTAAGCCTACATCTCTCACTAGTACAACTCGAGGTCCTAAGCTACACTTATACTACAAACAACAACCCCAATATATATGTAGGTGACAAAAAGCCTCGAAACCCTGCATACTGAGAATACCCTGCTTTTCCTATGGAAGCCGTGGGAAAGACCAAACACAGAGCCACATACAAATCAGCCCCACTAGTTTGTATGTAGTGTGTTGTGTCAATTAACCATGTCTTCTATAAAATCTAAAACCTTGTAATAAGCCTATAGATAAAAGCTTCTCCCTTAGATTATATCACTTCATGAGATAATGTAATACTCCTCTCATTTTGTATTGAGGAGAATGATTAGAGGATGTGGATCATGGATAAGATTTGGATGTGCACGTGGAGGACCTGGTAGCCCATACAATAGGTGGTACCCTATATGTATCTTGTAAAGCACAAGAAGCTTTCTTTGATAAGGCGGATAGTCAATATGATCTACATATGTTGACTCTATCATTGTTGTGTGGTCCTTTTCCACCTTAACTTATCCATGTTGTTAGAATTCTCCTCCCTTGAGTAGTATCTTCTTGATTTGTAACAGTTTGGACAAGATGTATCCTTGGTATAATTAGGGTAGGATTAGGGTTGAGACACCTAGGACACCTACTTGCTAGGAAAGAGCTTGTCTATGCATGATTCCCTTATGACATCTGTGCACAGATGGGGCTGTGTGGTATGGGAAATAGAGTCTTACCCAGAAGATCATGAGTCCAAGATTTTCTTGATTTCTAGCTCAGGGATGATCCTTGCAAAAATGCAATAGCCTACACCCCATTGTCCCTATGTTTGAATTCTAACATGATGGTGTTTTAGGTAGGTCAAGACAACTGATGGCATTGTTTTTCTAGGATAACTATAGCTAACCATGCAGAGAAAGACACAAAAAGAGTGGTGTACACCTTGTTTATTAAAAATAAGAACGTGATACATTATGTACACAAACCTAATAACACCATGAATGTGCTACAGCCATAATAATCCTAACCCTCTACCCTGTGAACACACACTATTTGTTACAATATATACATGTGGGTGGATCATACCATCAACAGATCCTATTGATAAATGGGATGTTTATACATGCTCTCATGACCTTATGTCACAAAGTGGAATTCCTAATGTATTTGTTATGGTCGGCAGCCTATCTCCAAATTTCCCCTATTTGAGCACTCATGAAGCCATGTGGCTATTTTGAGATCATTAATTTCAAGAGTGTCAAATGGTTTGGATCTCTTTTTCATCTCTTGATTTTTTGGCCTCTCTCAATTTTGGACACTTTTGCCCGTTATTGTTGTTGGCTTTGTTCTTTGGTTTAAAATAATAGAGTCTTTTATATACATGGATTCACAATGATGTTCCCATCTATATAAATTGGAATGAAATTTTTGAGACAATAAAATTAGAAACAAGAAAAATGTAATGATGGATGCTTCACTAATACATGGGGAACTAAAGTGATTGGTTCTTTTGGGAATCCCAATAGACAAGACAATCCCGCCCTCCAACTCAACAAGATCGAACAAGGCCATCTAGAATATGTACGCACGTACCTGGGCAAGATGAAAAGATTAATTGCCAAATGTGACCCATGCCCCTATGCAAACTACCTCACGGCCTGGTTCATTGCAAGACTAAGGAAGAAAATCCGCAAGGACATGAAAAAGATTAGTAGTTATGAAACGTTCAGTGCTGGTCATGCGGCAGCCACCATTGACATCGAGGATGGCATGACTGACTCTAACACTAGCAATGATCTAAACTCCTTGCACTCATTGTGCCTTGTACGGCATCTCTGGTGTGTTGCCCTTGGCACCTTCTACTTTGCCCCTCTTTAATCTGTATAGCCTCTCCTCATTCTTCGAGCTGCTGTCTCAGCCTATGCGCACATTGTTGCAGTGATTGCTGCTACTCACGGGCCTTGCGCTACGCATGTCTTGCCTCACTATGTGCTTTTACTCCAAGACCACAGCAAGTCAATAACCTACCCTTTTCTTTGTGCTAGTCAGCTGCAACGTCGCCTCCGAACTACATGAACTTTCATCCACCCCCCTTGCACAAATGGACTCCCTCTCCCTCTGATATTACATGTGGGTTCCTTTCCTCCCCCCCCGCCACCCCACCCCTCACCAAACACCCCCTCTTCATGCTCTCTCTCTCTCTCTCTCTCTCTCTCTCTCTCTCTCTCTCTCTCTCTCTCTCTCCCTCTCTCTCTCTCTCTCTCTTTCCAAACTCTCTCTCTCTCTCTCTCTCTCCCTCTTGCTCTCTCTCTCTCTCTTTCCAAACTCTCTCTCTCTCTCTCTCTCTCTCTCTCTCTCTCTCTCTCTCTCTCTCTCTACTACCCCCCTTCCCCTACTTCATTCATCAAAATCACTTGTCCCCCTTTTTTTTAGATTTAAACCCCCCTCTCGATTTATAATTAAATCCCTTTATAAATTACTTTTATGTTTTCCCGTCAGTATTCCCCCCTCCCACTACATCATTCACATAAAATTCCACTCTTTGTTTCTCTTCTCTATTCATATATTTCCCCTCTATTTTTCCCTTTAAATTTCCCTTCTTAATTACCCCCCCCCCCCTCCTTTTTTTATATATACATATAACTTCCCCCCCCCCCTTCTGTATACATTTATCTTTCCCCTTCTCTATATTTATACTTTTTCCCTTTTTTTTCTATAGATTTGTCTCCCTTCTCCCTTCTCTATTTCTTCATTTTCTTTCTCCCTTCTCCCTACTCTAGACACCTAGTTTCTTCTATACCTCTTCCTGACTTTCTTCCTCTTTTCTTTATAAACTTCCCTCACGTTTTCCTTGTCTTTTTCTCATTATAAGTTAACTTTACATTATCCCTTTATAATCACCCACTAATTACTTTCTTTTTTTAAAACCCCCCTCTATAGTCACTTACTTTAAATCCTTCTTTCATTTCCACTATTTATTTACCTCTTTCTGTAAGGTTTCTTCCCTCTCACCCTATTACTATGGTCCCAATTTTTTCAATTATTTTTCTGCATTGAGCTATTTAAGTTTGTGGTTAAGCTTCTATTTTATTGTGACCCCGATAACAAGGGAGGGGTGTTTATGACATATGTCTTCCCAATCAAAGCTAAGCTGGTTCGTATCATGTTTTCTTGTTGGATGGTGGGCAGGTAGGCAAACTCCCCTCTTCAATAAAGGCGATGCTTGCCAGGACTTATCCAAGCTCAACTTCTATACAGTTTCCACAAAGTCATTTCTACAAAATGGCCCACTGCTGGTTTCCTTAATAAATAGGGATTCACTGACTTGTACAAACTTTTTTGTTAATGCAATTAGTCCTATTCCATCATCTAGCTTCACTCTTTTGTCTTTTCACTATGCCAAGGGGTGTTGTCAAGTCTTCCACACACACACACACACACAAAAGTACCATTAGATTATCCACCCCAAACCCCAAGGGGTAGATCCCAGTACCACAGGGTAGATGAGGTGAGTATCGAGGAAGTTGAGGATAACTTGGTAAAGGTGTCAACCTTCAAAGTCTTCTGATGTGCTGCAATATGGGTTTGGGGGCAAATTTTAATTATTTATGTAATTAAGTACATTGATGTTTTGATAACTTAATCAATCCTCTCTTTAATCCATGTTCTTAACAACAGGGGAAAACTAAGGAATTTGACAAGGTAGATGCGAGATCAAAGGACAACACCAATGGTCATGTGGTTGTAGTCTAGGTCATAATGTCTTATAGATTGCAATGATGACATCTTTCATGTTGTTAATGAGAAAACTCACAAGCTCATGAAGCAATGCCTTGCCATGTATTTGTTGGTCTTTAGTTCCCAAAAAGTGTTAGCATTTGGCCATTACAAAGTTGGTAATAAAAGCACTACCCGTAACATTTCTAGGGAGGATTGGGTCTTGATAGACCCTGTGTTGTGCCTGATGTCCACAGTTCTCTTTGTTCATTTTTTTATTTTTATGTAGAAAATGCTAGAACGGCAAGGTTCAAAGTGTGCTTTGAGTTATTGGTAACTTGTTACATGACGACAACAAAATAGGGACCCCTAACATTCTTTTACAAAATCATTAATTAGTTGCGAAAGTGGGAGGGCGCAATGCCTAATTAACATAGGCAAATGGCGATTAATTAAGGAATCGTGAAGGTTCCAAATAAATGCGCACAAATCGAGAATGCTCTAGAAAATCCAGAAGCTTCGCATTTGCCTAGTTATGCCACCCTCAGCCACCAATATATGAGGTGGTGGGGGAGGGGGAGAGGCAGGGAGACTTGAGGAAGAGAGAGAGAGAGAGAGAGAGAGAGAGAGAGAGCACGAGCAAGCTGAGGGAAGGGAAGGAGAGGCTGAGCGAGGCAAGGATGAGCGAAGCGAAGGAAGAGCGAGCACTGAGAGTGGAGAGCCAGACAATTTTTGGTGAAATTCTTGCACATTCCATCGAGGGCTTACATGAAAATTGCACTCGTAGTAAAAGGGAGTGTCATCAAATGAAAATGGTTTTCAAGCCTTTCGAAAGTCTTTGAGGGCTTAGGTTTGTAAGGGTTAAGGTTAGGGTTAGGGTAGAGGATTGTCTATAAACACCCTCGCTTCAATGGTTCTCAGTATTGTAGGTTTTCTTGGCTTCCTCTGTGATGACTAACGATGACGAGACTGACTACTGATGTCAATCGAGGCATTTGTCTGAGAGATTATCATTATGTAGATGATTCCTTATGTAAATGGAGTGATTTGCCTGAGAATTCTGCATTCGGGTTTCTCCAACGCTTTCGAATGCTCGGCCTATCTGGGTCACTTACATGAGGAGTGAGTTCGTTCGATGGGCTTTTTGTACGACGAGTTTTTTGGCTGCTTCTATTCATCACAGGAGCTTTTCCAGGCCTCCATCGTGTGGGCTAGGTCTCTCTCAGATTCGAAAATAGGTACCAATTCCTAGTGGGTAGAGCCCCCGGCCTAATCTCCGGTTTGTGCCTGCCGTACAAACCTCTATTCGAAAGCAGAGCCACATGGTCAAGCCACATGTTTGAATCAGAAACACTTATGCTGCAGTCTTAGCTTGTTCAAGTTGACTGGTCTCTACAATCTACTCCTCAGTCAGCCTGTTCTTACCCTTCTTAGCTCTCCTTCTACCACTTTCAACGATAGCGTACTGCCCGACAAGGTCTCACGCAGCATCCAAATTAATTACAATGACGCTTGAGTTTTGTATAAAAATATGCTTTACTTGCCCATGCTTTGAAACGAACGAAAGGTAGATTATTCTACTGTTTGCTGTGATCTCTGAATCACGGACATTTAAGTATTTGGCTGTAGGCTGTTTACTTATCTGATATACAAAAATGTATATAGTATGCAGGCTAAGTCCCTTCTAGGGATCTAAGACTTCTACTGCAGGTCAATTAGGGGTACAAAGAACTTTAGATCTAGTCAAAAGGGCCTTGTTTTGGTCTAAGCTAATTGTTCGTGTCAAATTGTATGCTTGAAATGGTCAATAGGGTCAAATTTTTAAAGCTTGTTTATTATCTATAAAAAGAAGAAGCTTGAGACGTGGTGGACGATTGCTGGCGTATTACATCTATTACAGCCTTTGGAGATACTTGAAAAGATGTCTTCAAGAGTATTTCCATGGATTTTGTGGCATTATTACCATAAGCCCTTTGGGTGAGAAGTAATTTGGAGCATTGGGGTTCAAAACTGTCATAGTTCATACATACAAGAGGGTAATTAAGTTACCCTCATTTCTCACTCTTTGCAGAAAATCCATTTAGTTGTATGGCTTATTAGTTGAAATAGTGAACGACGTAAATGTGAAGTTTATTGTGCAGTTTTGGAGAGCTATGCTTTCAATATTGGACTCTTTTCTGAAATTGTGGGATGTGTGTCATCCATCCCTCTCACAAGGTTTTAAATGTTGCGTTCATCCATTTCCCTCACGCAAAGGTTTTAAATGTTGCATTCACTTTGCCATTAACCTTGCTTAATCGACCCAACCAAGTAAGCTAGTTGCCACCCTATCTAAAATTTCCTCTCCCTCGGACATTGAGAGAAAAAGGAAGAAACATGGTTAGAGGAGAAGGAAGTACCCGAAAACTCAATGATTAAAACAAAGGTGGGGATCCCACTATGGCCTTGACTTTTAGGATCTCCACAAGCAAACAAGAACCTTAAAGCCTAAACACATTAGAAGCCCTTAAACTTCTACTAAGCCTCATACAAATTATAAATTGCAAGGTCAAATTGACCAAATGAACTAACTTCAAAATTATGGCTTTGATTAGCAACTCACTAACCAAATCATCCCTTAGGAACTTGTGGTGCCAAAATATATATTTGATATATGTGGAGAATGTTAACTCTATTAATCTTAATCAAGGAAAGGAGTTAAATTGAAGAGCATAAATTTGATTTTAAAATAAATAAATAGAGGTAATATGATGACATTTTTCATAAGGGAAAAAAATATTAAAAACTTTGGCTCTTAAAGAGCAAGCCTATTCAAAAAGTCTAGTTACTTGTCTTGCATTAGATCATTTTGTCCAACTTTAGATTAGCTACAGAGCTTTGTTCCCTTCCTCTAGTTCCTTCTTGCTCTTTGCCTCCAACTCCCTTTTGATGCACTCCTCTACAATGTTCGATCGTATGACATTACCCCTTGTAGTGAGTGAGGTATGCTACGGTATACTTAATTTCGGTCTGGTTTTGCTTCACAATCCTTCAAACAAACCTTTCAAAGAGATATTTGTACTTTAGTCTTCTTGTGTAATGTTCTCCTATTGCCTTATTGAGTGAAAGAGACAAAGTTACAAAAATCCATTGACTTGTTGCTATTTGAGATACTCACTATTAAAGTAGGCCGAAGACTTGAAATTAGAATTTTATTGAGCAACGGGCACAATGCAGTGTTGCTTGCTTTTGTGATGTGGACTAATGGTTGTAGATACTATGTGACAAGTTGAATAGTATTCTTGGGTTTAGCAACATTGAGGACACTAGATACAACAAATCGCATCCCAAGAACTAAGGTTACCTCTAGCAAATTTTGATTTAAATGTTACTATCCAAAGAGCAAAGATTATGCTTCTAAGAAGCGTCAGAGAGGCAAGGGGTGAAGCCTTGGGTCTTGGTCAGGTTAAGAAGTATTGGCTCCTTGATCTTGATTTTCAAATTTGGCAAAGCTTTTTGTTTTAATGCTCTTTGATAAAATTGACGACCAACTCCTTAAGGTTGGACAGACGGAAATAGCAACATTGTTAGCAGATTTATTAGAACTCCCAACTCCAACTTCGAGACAAATATTTGAAGGAGGAAGGGTACCAGTCCATTGCAACCTACTCCATTGCAACGTGGGTTGATATACATACAAGCATGTGAGAAAGTTGGAGGAGTACTAATATACATCGCTAGTTGTGGATCATATGTCTCAAACTCAAAAGCAATGATGGCGAAGCAATAGCATTTGAAGTATAAGATCCAAAAAATCCTAGGACTTCGTGAATCATCATTTCATTTTTGTCTCCCATAGCTTCTTTGACGCTTCCCTTTCTCATGACAAAGTTGTGTTATTTGCGTGTGTAAAATAAACTAGAGCGCTTTGTATTTCTTTACTCCAAGGACAAAAAATCGACTGTTTGCAAAGTGCATGTACAATGTAGGTTCTATCTAGCAGTCGATGGATCTATCTACCTTCTCAATGCTTATCTACGCTTGATTGACTGTGTTTTTAGGCTCTATAAGATGCTACCATCAACTAATTCACGTCTCTCCATCAAGATTCACGTCCATTAACAATGAACATCCAGTGGAACTTCATCAGTCCGTGGCTCATAGCCTGCCAATTTGTAGCTATGGCAAGCTTCATGCTAGATTGATAGAGTTTTCTAGAGCTTGTAAGTGACTCAGGGATTAGTTGTTTATTGGAATGTACAATTGTTGATTTTGTTGTGTTCTTGTTGTAGCTCTCTGAACCAATTAAACAAGTTGGGCATGGGTTGCTAGATAACCATATTTTACACTATGGATTGTCGTTTGATTCAAGCAGATGGTGGAGATCTTGTGCCATCACTTTTCCCTTTCATTGCTTCTCTCAAGAATTCTTCTCTTCAATCCCATGATCAACTGAGCTGCTTCTCTTGTTATTTTGTTCGATTATCCAATTTCTCATAAGATAGACAATGCCGAGCTTTAGTATGTCTCTCTCATGCGCATCAATTAGTCGGTCTCTCTTCATTCTCATAGTAACTTCTTGAGTACCTACAAGCTCTGACCATTTTACAATATGGTGTAGAGTGAAAACTGGGAAAACCAATGCCTCAAATATAGAACAGATTGGCGACGATGAGTAAAGCATGCTTCAAAGTTTAAATTGTCTGGATTTTTCTTCACACAGTGCAAATGTTTCAAAGTTCTAATTGTAATGATATGATATCCGGTGCATTTGCGACTCTGTGTAATCTAGATAATGGGATCCATCAATATGCCCAATGGAAGTCATCCCATCTCTTGAAATAGGATCCTTAGTCCACCATGAGTAAAAAGGACATTCAAACTAACCACAGCCATTGGTCAAGGCCATGATAGTCATGTCCAAAGAGGGTAAAGGCATGAAAGCCATGTTCGAAGAGGGTCAAGGTAGCAGGTACGGAAGAAACTAAACCAACAAATTGAAGGCCCTTCTGTAACATGAGAGAACTCTTTTGCAAAGCAAAGGGGGACTTATACTGAAGGCACCATTTTGAAAAGCAAGCTAGAGGCACTTGAATTGGAGCGTTAAAATTTTCCTAGTAAAGGGACATGAAAATTTGTTCAATCTATTCTTGCTCTTATGACTCTGTCTTGATCTTGGAGGTAAAACCAATAAACAAGGCAATGTAGCATCTCTTTTGTCATGTTACAATTGCATGAGAACCCTTGCTTTATAATTTTAAAAAAGACATTTTTAAACAAAATTAAGTATATTGCAACGTGCTTATTAGTATCTATTTGTACCTTTATATAGATCATAATGGGATAGTCAACATTTAAATAATTTTTTTGGGCCTTTCAATCATTGACATTGACATTTATCGTGTTTATTACTTGGCAGGTAGTATCAATCTGCAACAAATAAGCGAAGCAAATTAGGCGACCAAAAAGATGCAACTAACCCTCACATAAGTATGACATTACGAGATTGCTTTTTTTCAAAACTCACCACATCCAAATTGGATGCATTCTCCTATGTGTTACACCTCCAACAGTGAAGGTGAACTTTTACTAAATTGGATGCACGTACTCCTATGATTATCAATTTACGAAGAGAATTGTGCCAACTCTCCGCCATACGTTATGCATGGATTTGTTTTTTGACCCCTTTTCCCCTCTCTCCCCTGTTATTGTGCACACACTCTAATTAGCACTTATGCTCATATGCGTTTATATCACTTTAAAATTGCATCCTAGGCCTATTAATCCTTTTTATTTTTGTTTGTTTTTGCAAGAGTTGACAAGTTCGATACGAGCTTCATTGCTTGACCGAATATATATTCAAAAGATATGTGTAACACAACCTGTTACCTATGTTGCAATTCGAAATGGATGTTCTTATGAAGGAAATAGAACTTCGCAAATAGAATATTTACTTTTCTAGCATACAAATATTACACAATGCTAATTCAAAAGCTAGTTACCCAGTAGAAGGCTTGCATGGTCATCAAGAAAGGTAAGAAAGGAGATAGTATCATCAAGATTCTCACTAATTTTCACGATTTATTGCCCATTCTGTGTCTTGTTAGATTAAGACTATCTTTTTTTGTGTTTGTTAGCATTGCCCTGCAGGCAGTGCTCTCCTTAAACTTTTCTTTAAAAATGTCCCTCCAATTATTTTAGGCCATGTTTTACACTTTCTATTCTAAGTGACATCTCTCTCTCTCTCTCTCTCTCTCTCTCTCTCTCTCTCTCTCTCTCTCTCTCTCTCTCATGCTCCCGTCCGTCGCCCCTCTCCCCCTCCGTTCATCAAGCCCCCCCCTCTCCATGCGTTACCCCCTAGCCGCCATCTCGCCATCCCTATGTCCTGAGTCAAGCTACACGTCGAGCTGCCCTCCGGCTCTCCGTGGGATCTTGCGCCATCCTTAGCACCCCCCCCCTCGATCACGCGGCACCACCCTCAGGCCTTGGTCACGCTGTGCTACCCTCAAGCCTTGGTCACGCTGCGCCACCCTCAAGCTTCCCCGTTGTGTATGCTACCTAGCCCTTCATGGGATGTGGGCTATGCACTAGCCTAAGCCCTCGCATCGTGTATGTTGCTAAATAGCATAAGCTAAAAACGCAAAAGCACAAGGGAGAATTACAAGCATGCTTGAAGACAACTGAGGGTAGTGAATATGTGAGGAATTCTCTATTTTTGCACTTCTACAACAGGGACAAATAGTGATTTTGCACAATGCCTACATGAGCATGTGTAGAGGACATTTGGGGGAAACAAACACTTGAAAATGTCATGACAGCTTACATAGCAGGGACAACTCCAAATACTACATCTAGTGTCCTCACCAGCGTCCAAAAGATATGTCTTGCATTGATTGACAAAATTGACAACTCAAAGTCCACAAATGTGGTTCTCCTTGCGGAGAAGACACATCTAGACAAGACACTAGCTAAGGTAAAAAAAACATAGAGAGAAAATCCAAGAGGAGTGGAGAAAAGAAAAGACCAAAAAAGAAGAATGGGAAAAGGTAAAGGTTGAATGGATATCTAAGAAAAACAAGCTGCAAGATCGAGTAAACGCATTGGAGGTTGAGGTACAGCAAATGAGGGATATGAAAGTAACCCCAAAAAGCACTTGCAAAGCAATGGAAGAGCTGAAAATAGATGCCACTCTCAAGAAGGAGATTGCAGACATGCAAGAAACAATGCAAGGCACACACGCTAAACTGAAGCAACAAATCAACAAAAGGGAAGCCAAGATGTTAGAATGAAAGGTAGTGGTTAAAAAAGGCACCATAGCCCCAAAGAAAGAATTTATGTTAGAGGCACTTGAGGAGAAAAAGAGAAGGGCTAGCAAGGCACTAAATGTCCTTGTGAGGGGTTCAACAATAGGGGACACACCAATGGCAGATGCCCAGGCTCAATCTCACATGCGAGACAACCTGGAGGGTAGGCAAACCTGAAGCACCTACAAGGCCACTTGTGCTAAAGTTCAAGACAACCATGGACATAGGAAGACTCTCATGAGCTCTAGAGCAACTCTGAAAGGGAACAGAATCTATCTAGATGATGATCTCACCCTCCAACAAGAGCATCAAAGGGAAGCAATGGTACAATTAATGGTAGCAAGAGAAGCAAGGAAATGGGCAACATACAAAGGTGGTAGAGTGATCATCCAAGATAGAGACAAGGAAGACAAGGAAGAGGGGGAATTATGACGATGTCGAGCCCATGGAATGAGTACACACACTGGACTGAAAATAGCAATGTGGAATTGTAATGGCACACTATGGTTCGGTCCTGGAGACTTCCTGGAAACATACAGTGATAGGGACATGATCTTTTACACTGAGATGCACGAGAGCCTAGAGAGAGGCCTGCCCATGGTGATAGGAACATGGGAATCAGCTCATAGGAGGGATTTGAGGAGAGATAGCGGAGTGCGAGGCTCTGAGGGGGTAGATGTGCTTTTAAAATCACACCTCAAGCCATTCATATCTGTGGCTTGGCGAGAGGAGCATGCACGTCACATGTGGATACAAGTTTAGCTCCGAGATGCCTGACCTCTCTTTATGGCACTATGCTACTTTCCTCTAGACATGTCTTCCTATGCACGAGAGGTTAGTGCAAAGGGACAGAGTCCATATGAGACGGTCCATGATGACGTCACGAAGTTCTCTAGGCAAGGAGACATCCTCTTGCTAGGAGACTTCAATGCACGAACAGGAGATAAACAGGTGGGTTTGCTTGATTTCACAGATGGCAGAGATCCTCACATAGTTGCAAAGCTAGACGCAACTGAGCTAGGGATACTAACAGACTCCACAGATGCTCCACAAGTGACAAGATATGGGTGACATCTACTTGATTTGGAGCAATCCATGACTTGATCATCTATAATGGTCTTCAGAGATGGCCATTGTCTAATGGACTCACCTGTTTCCCACATGACAGTGGGTCTAGTACAGTGGACTACCTACTAGGCCCACTAGCCCTTTTATTACGGATACACAATTTCATTGTACCCCCACCCCCACCCCCACTCAGAGCCGACCACTCATACCTAGCCTTTCATGTCTCCATCGCTATTCCACTCACAAGAAGAGCCCCCATCACGCTGCACGTGCCCAAATCCACTTTGATCGTGCCCTCAACCCAATGTACGTGAGTCACTTAGCTAGAGCACTGCCAACTCTACTTGAGGTGGCATAGAACTCGACGTGCCTTGGACGCCCTTGGCTCAGTGGTACAAGACGCTGCCACCAGATCCTTGACCTGATCCACACGAGTCCAGATGGAAAGACACCTCAAAACCCTTAGTTGGATACTAAGTCTAGAGAGGTGAGAGCCTATCTCATACGAGAGCAGACTTTAGGGCATCCGAAGCCATCTGAGGCACAGAGGTGAGAGCCTACCTAATACGAGGGTAGACTTTAGGGCATTCGAAGCCATCTGAGCTCAGAGGAGTTTCTAACAATTGACATGCCACAAGACACGGGCCTTTCTCACACACAGGATGGATGAGATTGTCATAACTTTTTTAGGAGCAGACCCGACCACTTGATGGGGTTTCCTAACAAAGGGGAAGCCACCTATCTCCATCACTGATTTAGATGTTTGGTACACGTATGCATGTTCCCTATATGATGTCCAGATGCAGACACCATTGGACATGTCCTATATGCCCAAGCCCACCACCTGTCACTTATTTACCACACAGAATGTGTGGGCTGCACTTCATCAGCTACATAACCACATAGGATCATGAGGGCTTACAAAGTGAGCACTTTGCGCATGGGTAGGAGGTTCTAGCTCTGGTCTTAGCACACATGTTCAACCAGGCTATTTGTCATGGCTTCCCAAGCTGTCATTGAGGAGGCGAGATCCAGACACTGGAAAGTATACACATGCTTTGTAGACTTTTGGAAGGCTTTTGACATGGTCCCATGTTCCCGCATGGTCAGGAGACTACAAGAGATGCAAATTCTAGAGACACTAGTTTGGGGGGTAGTGAGCTTATATGAGTCAATTTGAGGCAGAGTACGTGCCCTAGCCGATCTATCGAACTGGGTCGAGAGCACGATTGGAGTGAAGAAGGGTTGTCATCTGCCACTGACCCTCTTCAGATGCTACATCGATGAGATCACATCTTTTATAGATCGCCTAGGAGGCAAGGGTTCACTCTTGATATGTCATCATGATACATATCTTGTTATATGCTCATGACATAGTGCTCATATATTGTTATATGCTTGTGACGTAGTCCTCATATCATCCTCAACGGAAGGGTTGCAAAAACATTTGGAGGCACTAGAGGTGTTTTGCAGAGAGAGAGACTTGATAGTCAACCTTGGGAAGACCAAGGTTATGGTCTTCAAGACCTCACATCCAATGACTCGTCGACTCAGCTTCACCTATCATGATGAGACAGTGGAGATAGTGAAGTCCTACACATATCTGAAGTCTTCACAAGACCCCTTTTCACAATGACCCACGCAACCAGGCACGACTCACACAAGGACGAGGTGCTTTGGCTAGACTAGAGAGACAGTGCTTCTAGAGACACTTTCAGGATCCACCAACCAAGAGTGGGCTCTTCGACACACTAGTGTGACCGACAACCATGTATGCAGCACCCTTCTGGGGATGTGACTTACTGAAGACTAAGTGGAGGTAATTTGAGCGACTACATGTGACTATGGGATCTAGGATGATTTGGAGTAAGCCCTCAGTTCCACATGAGAAAGAACAAGCAGAGTTCACCATGACTCCCCTACAGATTGATGCAATCTTTCAAACAGTGGCTTTCATCCACAAAGTTTGGGACTTGCCTCAATGGAGATTGCCAAGAGACTGGCCTTGAAGTCATCCAGATGACAGTACAGAGTAGAGCAAACACATGGTATGCACGGAGATCCACATGGTTTACTGGGCACAATATCTAGATGGACAGGCTCCCCCCTTACAGCATGGATGCACGCCCCGAGTTGATCCCACGAGATGAGATCAACCATATCATACAGCTAGATCTCCTTCAGATCCATGTCTCAGACTTGGGGGGGAGACTAGGAGCTCCCCACCAAGTCCCAGTTCTATCGCGACCACTTCCTGAGAGTATCGGAGGAGGGACTCATTATCAGACCCCAATATCTCGAGGACAGAGGAGTCTCACATGCATTGAGAATTGCCATTGGACATATCCGTGTCTCATCTCATCAGTTGAGGATCGAGATGGGGAGATCAACATGCATACCCAAGGAGCAGCAGCTATGTATGCCTTGCATACTAGGAGTGATTGAGATATAGGAGCATTTCCTATGTTCTAGCCAAGCCTATTATGAGATCAAGGGACGATACCATTGCCTCTACTAGGAGGGGAATGGCTTCGGTCTACTCTCACTATTGATCCACTTCCAAGATCACGCCTTTCTCACACACAGGATGGATGAGATTGTCATAACTTTTTGAGGAGACCTAACCACGAGATGGGGTTTCCTAACGGAGGGGAAGCCACCTACCCCCATCACTGATTTAGATGTTTGGTACACGTATGCATGTTCCCCATATGATGTCCAGATGCAGATACCACCGGACATGTCCTCTATGCCTAGGCCCACCACCTATCACTTGCTTACCACACAGATTGTGTGGGCTGACGGATTGAGCATTTTGCGCATGGATAGAAGGTTCTAGCTCGGTCCTAGCACACATGTTCGTCATGGCTTCCCAAGCTATCATTGAGGAGACGAGATCCAAACTTTTGACACAATCCCATGTGGGCCGCATGGTCAGGAGACTACAAGACATTCTAGAGACGTTGATTTAGGGGGTGGTGAGCTTATATGAGACAATTTGAGGCAAAGTACAGGCCCCAACCGATCTATCGGACTAGGTAGAGAGCGGAGTTAAGCAAGGTTGTCCACTTTCACTAACGCTCTTCGGATGCTACATCGATAAGATCACATCTTTCATAGATCGCATAGGAGGCGAGGGTTCACTCCTGGGTGGTGGCCTCATGATACATATATTGTTATATGCTCATGACATAGTCCTCATATCATCCTATGAGGACTATGTCATGAGCATATAACAATATGTGTATCATGAGCATATAACAATATATGAGGACTATGTCATGAGCATATAACAATATATGTATCATATAACAATATATGAGGACTATATCATGAGCATATAACAATGAAAGGGCTATGAGGACTATGTCATGAGCATATAACAATATATGTATCATGAGGTCTCAAACTCCATACGTCTCAAACTTGGGAGGAAGACCAAAAGCTCCCCACCAAGTCTCAATTCTATCGCAACCACTTCCTGAGAGTATCGGAGAAGGGACTCATTATCAGACCCCAGTATCTCAAGGACAAAGGATTGCCATTGGACACAGGAGTGTCTCATTGACATGCACTAAGGATTGCCATTGGAAACAGGAGTGTCTCATCTCATCATCTGAGGATCGAGATGGAAAGAGCAACATGCATACCCAAGGAGCAGCAGCTATGTATGCTTTGCACACTAGGAGTGATTGAGATATAGGAGCATTTCCTATGTTCTAGCCCAACCTATTATGAGATCGGGGGACGATACCATTGCCTCTACCAAGAGGGGAATGGCTTCGGTCCACTCTCACTATTGATCCACTTCCAAGATCAGGTCTGCATTGGACTCTATCTACTTGAGATGCACCGACATAGGGAGACCCTACTACAACATATTAGAGGGTAGCAAGAGATGATCATACCACAGGATAGAGAGTCTAACAGAGGACAATGTCACATCACAGACTTCTATGCATTTGAGTCAGCTCCAAGACACATCAAGATGGAGGTGGAGGAGATAGCTAACATGCAAGCATCCTGGATTACTAATAGAGGGATGCAAAGACCACCTACAACACGGAGAGTGACCAAAGCACACTCTATTCAAGTTTCGTTCCTAAATTCAACAAATTTTTCAATTTGAAAAGGAAGAGGCACTTTAAGAAGGAGGTTCCTCATGCACCACCTAAGAAACCTCAAACACAAAATTATCCTCTCTTGAGAAAAGAGGATTATGAAAGGACCAGACAAGAAAATCTTTGCTTCAAATGTTTGGGCAAAGACCATGCTACTTGGAACTGCCTTAAAAATAAACAAGCGAGAGCTAAAGCCCCAGACAAACCTCCACAAAAACAAGTACATACGGTGCAAGTGTTGCCACTTAATGGTACTGAAAAGTACACTGAGGCAAAGATCTATCATGAGGATAGCACACCATTGATAATGTGACAACCCACCTTTAGTCCTCAAGATTTAATAAGGATACATGGAAAAATTAAGGGACAAAGAGTAAGAGTGATGGTTGATGATAGTGCAATACCTTTGGTCCTCAAGATTTAATAAGGATACATGGAAAAATTAAGGGACAAAGAGTAAGAGTGATGGTCGATGATAGTGCAATACATAATTTCTTAAACTACTCATTAGTTAAGAAATTAAAATTGACTGAGAGTCCAAGTGTCCATAAATATGTGATCTTTTTGGCAAAGGACAGTGATAAAAAAGTTTGAGACACCATGATACATGATATAGAGGTGGATATTCAAGGCTATCAAGATGCCTTGGATTTTCAAATCATGCATCTCGATCGACATATGTAGTGCTTGGTCAAGTGGTTGTATAGTCTTGGACATAGCTTTCAATGGAGTTATCAAGGTCTTGAGAACCTTTGATGTTGGGACAGCACTTTTATAAAAAGGTCGACCATTGGCTTTTGAAAGTAAAAAAGTTAGATCATGCCCAACAGAATTACTCGACATATGAGAAGAAACTATATGCTAAAGTCTATGCTTTAAAGAAGTGGAGGCACTGTTTATATAGTGCAAAATTCAAGATCATCTTTGATTAAAAGAGCATTAAGTAGATTTGCAATTAGCCAAAGCTTAAACGTAGAAAAACTAGATGGACTGAATTAATGCAAGATTTTGATATACAATTAACATATCAAAAGGAGAGGTGCAATGTGGTAGCAAACTCTCTTAACCGAATGCCAATTGTTAATTAAGTTTTACTCAATTTCTAAATGATTTTCTAGAGACCTTAAAGGAAAAATGTGAGTTTAATCCTCACTTCTCTAAAATATGGAAATAGGGATCCAACTAATCGAGGGGCTTTCACTGAGGAGTCGCATGGAAATGGCGACACCACAAATTGGTGATAAAGGACTCGAGTGGAAAAAATATACTATTGAAGATGGCTACCTACTCTACAAGGATAGAGTGTGTCCCGGATTAATGACATTAGGCGCCAAATTCTTTTTGAATGTCGTGATAGTCCGAATGCTGGACACCCGAATATTCAAGACATGTGCGCTTCTGAAAAGACAATTCTTTTGTCCTGAAATAGGTAAGGACATCCAAGAATAACTATTGAAGTGCCAAAAATGCCGAGTCAATAAGGTTGAATACCTTAAGGTAAGAGATCTCCTATACCCATTGGAGATTCAATCTGGTAAATGGAAAATCATCTCCATGGATTTTATTGTGGAATTACCTAAGACACAAAGGAGACATAACTCTATGTGGGTAATTGTGGATCGACTGACCAAGATGGCTCATTTTATTCCTTTCAATGAAGACGTTAAAACTCCAGAATTAGCTAGGCTATTTATGGAGCATATCTATAAATTGCATGTGCTACAAGCCAATATTGTTAGTGACTGGAAAAGCAAATTTAACAACCATTTTTAAAGGGTTGTGTTTATGAGGTTGAAAATTTCATTGAATAAAAGCACCGCAAATCATCCACAAAGTGATGATCAAACTGAAAGAGACAATCAGATCATTGAGGATATGCTTCGAACATATTAAGTAAACGGCAAACTAATTGGCCCTTTGCATATAGCAGTGCCGAACATTCAGCTACAGGTTTTAGTCCATTCATGATGATGTATGGATTTCAACCAAGAGCCCCAATGACAGTGAGACTCGAAAAAGATAAGGTTCAAGCGACCAGAGACTTTCTTAAATATATGAATCAAACACTTAAGCTAGCTAAAGATAGCATAAGAAGAGCTAAGGATAGAGAACGAAGTTATGCAAACCCCCACCGTAGAAGCTTGGAGTTTAAAGTAAATGAGAAAGTCTCAAGGTACTTGAATCTTCAGAATCTCTAAAGGCAGGTAAATGTCTGAAGTTGTCTCCTAGGTATTGTGGACCATTCACAATACTTAAGAGGATTGGAGAACTTGCTTACAAATTAGCCTTACCTGACGGATGTAGAGTACATCCAGTTTTTCATGTTAGTAGGCTAAAAAGAAAATTAGGAGATGATAATCTCACTGGAAATGAAGTCCTAGTTGAACTCATTGAACCTGCATCTTTATCACATGAACCAGAAAGAATTTTAGATAGACAAGAAAAAAGAACGCGACACACAATATGGCAAGAATGTTTGGTTACGTGGAAAGATAGACCTGAAGAGAGTTTAACATGAGAAAGGATAAGTAATCTCTAGAGGAGGTTTCCCAATTTTGTTTTCGACGATGTAAACCATTCTTAAGGGGAAGCGAATGTTACGTCAACCATAATTCCGAAACCGTGTGGTGTGAATATGGTTAGGCGGGAAACCAGAGGGCTTGACAGTGCTTGCATACTATGAGGCCTAGAGGGTTTGGGTCTAGGGTCACGCCTAGGCCTAGACATTAGTTAAGAGGTGCAAAGGGAAGCCCATGAGAGGGCTAGAAAGGTAAGGTCCCTTGTGGGACACATGGCACCAAGGCAGGAGGCCACTTTGCAAGCATTGGGCTAGGGGGTGGTTTCGAGAGAGATCTCCATGGTGATGGAAAAAGAGAGAAGACTCACAAGATAGGGGATCACTGAAAACCGTGGCTGGGAGGCAATAAGCAGAAAAGCCCTCTATGGTATGGAAGTAGACGTTACATGTAAGCTACTATAACAATGGCAATGTGTGGCTACTAGTTTGTTTACTTGCTCCAACAACAACAATTAAGACTGCTCTCTCCTACTGCCATGTGCCTCTCAATTGAGATCTTCAGTGGCTTAGGAAATATCCCCGAAACCTGTGTTCTCAACTATCCTTCTGCTACTAATGTTCTGCTCCACTCCATAGCTGTACACCCAAGGCAAAGACCTGCTGGAAGACTTCTCCTTGCTGCTGGTGCCTTTGGTGCACTCTGCTGCTGCCAATATCTGCCTTCTCTAGGGCCTAAGCATGCACTTTCAAAGGTTAGAACTACTGTAATGAATGTCCCTGATTTGTGTACTTGCATCCCATTGTTTGTGTCTTGTTTGCACCCCACAGCGGCTACCAAATGATTTTCTGAATTGCCCCCTCCCCAAAGAGGGATGTTGGCAAACAAACCTACACTTGTCTAGCATATCAGATACACCAAAGTCCTTGCAATTACCAAAAGAGAACACGAGATCTAGTACAGAAGTTATGCCTGTTAGAGTATATCTGAACATGTACTTCTAGCTCAAGTCCTAGCTTCTGGTACTGTCAAAGGATGCAGCAGAAAATTGAATCGTCCACGAGATCACACCTGAGACTGTCACAATCAGCTTCCTTTTGGCACTTCTGTGTTCTTCTCTACAGGATGACATGTGCTAAGGTCTGCTGCTGCTGGTGCCTCTGTCAGACCCTGCTGCTGCCTCCATCTCCAACTTCTGGCAGTCTACAGACCGCCAACCTGGAGACAGTCCTGGCTATAAAGTGGCACCTCTTTTGGTTCTGTCCCAGCTCTTCTACCCTACACCAGGGCCTGTGACTGGGCCTGTTTCAGCCCCACAGCCAGTCCCATTCTGGGCACCTAAGCATCCCTAATCCAGGGCTGTAGGAAAATCACCTTTGGTGGGTTGAGATACTGACATGGCAGCCTCTCTCAAACCTTCCCTCCTAATGGACTCACTCCCCCTTGTCCTTATGCCCTCCCAGATCAGGCTGACCAGAGCTGAATTGACTGACCAGCAAGAGGAAATTATGAACCAGGTCAAGGACCTGCTGGAGAAGGGGCTGATTCAGCCCAGCTCTTCACCTTACTGCTCACCCGTGCTCTTGGTCCAGAAGAAGGATGGATCCTGGCAGATGTGCATTGACTATAGAGCCCTCAATAAGATTACCATTAAGAACAGATTCCCTATACCTCGGATAGATGATATTTTGGATAGGTTACAGAGGTCTGGAATGTTCAGCCGCATTGATCTGAAGAGTGGTTATCACCAGATCAGAATTCAGCCAGAGGATGTTCACAAAACAGCATTTCGTACCACATTTGGTCTGTACGAGTTTCTTGTCATGCCATTTGGGTTAACTAATGCACCTGCCACCTTCAACAGAATGATGGACAGGATTTTTAGAGAGCACCGAACCTTTGTTGGCACTTTCTTCGATGATATCATCGTGTTCTCTCAGGATGAGGCTGAACATAGGAAGCACCTGGCAATTGTTCTCGAGGAGCTACGGAAGCATAAGCTGCTTGTCAATGCCAAGAAAAGTGAATTCTTCATGCATGAGATCCATTTTCTCAAGCACATTGTTTCCAAGGATGGAGTTACGATGGACCCTGCCAAGGTAGAGGCCATCAGGAATTGGCCACACCTGAAGAACATCCATGAAGTACGTAGCTTTCTGGGCTTGTGCTCGTACTACAGGAGGTTCATTCGGTATTTTGCAGAGATTGCATCTCCTTTACATGCCTTACAGAAGAAAGGGGTCACTTTCAAATGGGGTCCTAAAGAAATCCTACTAAAGGAGCGACTCTGCTCAGATCCTGTGATTATTTTGCCAAATCTTTGCAAACCCTTCGCTGTCCCAGCAGATGCATGTGGGAACAGTGTAGGAGGGGTACTTATACAGGATGGAAGAGTCGTGGCATATGAGAGTAGAATGCTCCAAGATGCTGAAATGAATTTTGGCATCTATGAGAAAGAGATGTTGGCTGTCATACATGCTCTTTCGACCTGGAAGCATTATCTTTTGGGTGCTGATTTTCATGTTCAGACCGATCATCAATCACTACGGTACTTTCTCACTCAGAGAAAGTTGTCTGAGAAGCATATGAGGTGGGCAAATTTTCTTTCTATGTTTCATTTTCAGATTGTGCATGTGCCTGGGAAGAAGAATGTTGTTGCAGATGCACTGTCACGCAAGCCCACTCCAGATGCAGTGTCTGTTAAGCCACAAGTTTCAGCAATGACCATTGCATATCATGATGAGCTTGATGCCATGAAGGATCCATATGCCAATGATGCTGATTTTTCACGGATTTATGATCAGTTGGTTGAGGGACAGAGGCATGAGCACTATACTCTCAAAGACGGATTTCTGATGATGCATGGCAGATTGTGTGTCACGAAACAGTTGAGGCCCAAAGTGTTGACAGAGAGTCATGCTCCACCCTATGCAGGACACAGAGGCATTGATGCCACCATCAAAGCTGTGGAGCACTATTTCTTTTGGCCATCATTGAGGAAAGATGTCGAGTGTTACGCTCTAGCCGAGGTAGCATGACCTCGGAAGAATCAGTCGACATTTCCCTTATAGGATCTATCTTTGTAATATATGTGTCTGCGCTTTATGTAAATGATCGGGAGGGATCAATGTCAAGGTCCTAGGTGAGGGCTGATAGCACCGGACTAGATAGATCTGAGACCAGGGGCCTAGTGCAAAGAATGTGCCTAGGGGCAAGGAATTAAATGCATCCCAAGAGAGGGGTGAAATGTTGCATTAGAAAGGCCCTATATGGATGACATGTGGCATCTAGATCTATCTAGGGAATTGGGGTCTGTCAAGGCTTATGAGAGAATGAAGAATTGTGGAATTACGTGATTTCGTAACGGTTCTCTCTCTTGCTTTGAGTTTTGGCAGTTTGGCTGGGTGGACAAGAGAGGTGCTACTCCCGTGATCTGCAGTAGCGACTGGGAAGAGAAATCCTGTGACACTTGGTATCAGAGCTGTAGGGAAGGAAAGATTTGTCAAGGATCGTTGGCTGCCCGTGAAGCGACGGCTTATACCGCATGGGGACAGGTCTGGAGCGTAAGACCGTGGACAGGCTAGGCGATACGTAATAGGTGAGATGTAGCGCAGGAACGTGCGGACCTGACGGAGCTTCTTTGGAAAGGAAGCGACGAAGGATAAGCAGATGGTCGACGTGCAGCGACGGTTAATGGCGTTGACCGTTGCGTGAGCAGGTATCCACCCGAAGAGTCCGTGATGGACCTGGGATGCACAGTCTCAAAGTCGTGCTGGGCCACGGGTGGTGTCTAAGGAGGTTACATAAATCGTTCGACGAAGTTAGTGGTAGGTGGCGCAGAACGACGGAGCGCAGGAGTGTGGTGGTCTTCGGTCAGACTTGTGGAAGGGCGACGCGCAGGCTGGAGGACGGGGGATCTGAGCACCTGTGATGATTGAATTTGGCTGACAGCACGCTGCCAGCACGCTGCCATCCGTTCCACCGTAGCCTTGGCCCTCCAAGCTCACGTAGACAGTTCGTAGTTGGGATTTTCTTTTGGCCACCAGTTCCGCGTATATGCTGTAGCTAGCTGATTGCAAATTGCTCGGGCTGCAAGCTGTGGGATTCGAAGTCCAGGGAGCACTCTATCTATTTTCCTTTTGGGTTTTCGTTATTCCTGTTTTGTTGGAAGCAATTAGATTTTCTTGGTCATCAGAGGTCGCAGTTGATGATGCTATGGCAAGAATAAATTATGCTTGAACAGATTATGCCTGTGTGTTTCAGTCGGAGTCAGAATGCAGGAATTTCCCTAGTATAGGGAAAAGCGCCATCTGTGAGATATGCTTGTATTAAATGCTTGATCAGTGTGCATGTGGGATTGCAGGAATTCCCTAGTATAGGGAATTGTGTTCAGAGTGTCAGTACCCTGAATTGTGTCAGCTTGTGATTACAGTGTTCTAGGGGAGTTTTTTTTTTTTTTTTTTAAAAGCCCCAAAACAAAACACCTACTGAACTAAATGGAAGCAGAAGAAGGAGCTTCCAGGAGGGACCCTGGTGAATCAGGAGTCCGGCCGACCCAGCAGGGATCGCGCCCAGTAGCTCATACGTTATCTGGCAGGATTGCATTGCTGGAAGATGCCTTGCAACAGTTGTTAGCACAGCAGTTACAAGCCAATGCAGGGCAGTCCGAACTTAGGAGAGCACTCCAGAGTATGTCTGCCAGACCTTCTCGAGAGGAGAAGGGAAAGGCTCCGATGGAACCGGAGTCTAGTGTCCATACGGTCGAGCCTAGGAAGGCTAAAGTGCCAATTATTGCTAATTACAGGCCGGAAAAGTATTCTGGTCGGATGAACGACCGTAGCTCCGATGTCATTGAGACCTGGCTACACAAATGGGACGAGGCGTTCGCCATTTGTGAGATCAGAAATGACATCAAAAAGATCCGCGAAGCCACCCATATGTTTAGTGAGGCAGCGGATCGGTGGTGGATTAAGCAACAAAAAGATGGCATAGCATCCACTACCTGGGAGGGGTTTAAAAGAGAGTTCAGGAAACACTTCTTACCTCCTGACGAGGCATCCCGAGCTTGGGATCAATATAGGAACCTGCGTCAGAGAAATTTATCAGTGGCAGAATACACTGATAAGTTTCGAGAGAGTGTAATGAAGGTTGACGAACCCCTGCCTCAATCAATCCAAGTGAAAGATTTCATATTTGGATTGAATGACCGAATAAAAATGGAAGTTCGGGCTAAGTACGCGAACACGCTAGATGATGCAATAGCTATAGCCTTGAACTACGAGGATGCCAAGGGCAGCAAGCCAAGTGGGTTTGCACAGGTTGGAACCCAGTATGGGTATCCAAAGAAATCTGGGTTTAAGAAGAAGTGGACTAGTAAAGGGAGTGGTTCGCAGCCGAGTGGTCAAGCCAAGCAGGCGAGACCGGCTGAAACTCCTAAACCAAGTACCACCATTGGAGTGAAGAGAAAAGTAACTCCAATGGCAGCCCGGGCTTGGTCTAAGTCTCCCTTGAACCCGGAACAAAGGGAAAAAGCGAGGAGAGAAGGCTTATGCTTTGGTTGCCTTCAACCTCATCAGTGGAGAGATTGTCCACGTAATAAAGATCGTCGGATGGCTGAGATGGTGATCTCAGAGTGCGACGTGGAGATGCAGGGAAGTCCCAGAGCAAAAGAGATGCAGATTCAGCTAGCGGGATCTTCTCAGAGGTTAGTACCTTGTTTGTTCTGTGTGTCTGTTACTAAGTTAGTGACGAGTGCACCTGATAACATCCTATCTAAGCCCGCAGCAACGGGGTATACAGCCTTCAATGATACGGAGTTAATCAAAATGAAAGGGCAAGTGGCCAGTCATGATGTCATTGTGTTGTTTGACTCAGCGTCAACTCACAATGTGATTAACTCCAAGCTCGTGAAGAGGCTGAAATTAAAGACAAGTCCATCTGACTATGCGTACACAGTCAGGATGGCAGACGGAAGTTCAACTGAAGTATGGGACCAAAGGGTTACCCAGTTGGAGCTTCGGATTCAGGACTATACTGAGAAGCTTGATTTTGAAATGACCAAGCTTGCTCATGCGGATATAGCCCTGGGAATGGCGTGGCATTCTAGGAAGAATCCAGCCATTGATTGGAAAAAGCACGTATATCAATTCAAGATGAATGATGTGCTTTATGTCTTGCGAGGTGAAAGAGATATACCTCAGGGACCGTTGGTTTCCGTGATGGAAATCAGAAAGGCTCAAGTAGAGTTTTTATACCTTTGCACCGCATCGGTAGAGCCGGTGGATGAGTCTTCGGCTAGCACTGATGTTACGCAAAGTGGTGAGATGGCCAAGCTGGCTAATCTTATAACAGAGGAGTTCTCTGAATGCTTTAGGGATGAACTACCTTATGGGTTACCTCCAGAGCGGAATGTTCAGCATAAGATTGAACTGATCCCGGGGGCAGAACCTGTAAATAGACCTCCCTATAGAATGAGCTTTACTGAAGAAGCAGAGGTGCGTAGGCAACTGGAAGAATACCTCAAGTTGGGGCAGATTCAACCAAGTTTCTCACCTTTTGCTTCACCAGTGATATTAAAGAGGAAAAAGGATGATACGTTTCGCCTCTGTATAGATTACAGAGCATTGAATAATATCACTGTTAAGCACAGGTATCCGATGGCTCGGATTGATGATTTGCTAGATGCATTACATGGAGCCGTGGTTTTCAGCAAGATAGATCTTAAGTGCGGCTATCATCAAATCCGGATTAGAGCCGAGGATGTGCATAAAACCACTTTTAGAAGCAGGTTTGGTCATTATGAGTTTTTGGTAATGCCCTTCGGACTTACCAATGCTCCAGCGACCTTCGTCATGCTTATGAACGACTTACTACGACCGTATATCGGAAAGTTCGTAGTACATTTTATTGACGACATTTTGATATTCAGTAAAAGTCTTACTGAACATCGTGAACACTTAAGGATAGTGTTCAGTACTTTGAGGAAAGCCAGTCTTTATGTGAATAAAAAGAAAACTATACTGTGTATGGTTAGGCTTGAGTATCTAGGGTTCATAATTACTCCACAGGGGGTAGAAATGGATCCGAAGAAAGTGGCTGCGATACTAACTTGGCCAGTCCCTCAGAGTCTGACCGCGTTGCGATCATTCTTGGGATTTGTCCAATTTTATAGAAGGCATATCAAAGGATATTCCGGAATAGTATCGCCATTGACTGATCTGACCTCAGATAGAGTACCTTTTATTTGGGGACAGAATCAACAAGAAAGTTTTAACACCATAAAACAAGCTGTGGTCTCAGGACCGGTGTTAAAAATAGTTGATCCCCAGAAACCGTTGTTCCTAGAAACCGATGCAAGTAGCATTGCGGTAGGAGCAGTCCTCCTTCAAGAGGGAAGGCCAGTAGCCTTTGAAAGCAAGAAGCTTTCTCCCTCTCAAAGGAATTGGCCAACTCATGAATTGGAGCTGTATGCTGTTATCCATGCTTTGAAAACATGGAGGCATTATTTGTATGGTTCAGAGTTTTATGTGGATGTAGATCATGATACTCTGAAACATTTTTGTAAACAACCTGACTTGAGGGGCCGCCAAGCTAGGTGGGCAGAGCTCATGCAGGAGTTTAATTTAACGATTCGGTACCGAAGAGGAAAAGACAATAAGGTAGCTGATGCGTTGTCTCGCATTATGCACAACCTGAGTTTCACGGTACTAGAGAGTGCTCTAATGACCGAGATCAGAGAAACTCAGAAGGTGGACGAGTTTGTCCAGAGCTTATGGCCTAAGGCTCATGTATTAAAACCCGGGGAAAGTGAAAAGGATGACCTGGCATCCAGAAAAGGCCAAACTTATGCAAGATATACCATAAGGGATGGTATGCTAGTTAGAAATGGCAAGGTTGTAGTACCTGGTCAGAATGATCTCAGGCAGAGAGTCATTCGACAATGCCATGATAGCCCGTGTGCGGGACATCCAGGTGTCGAGAAGACATATGATCTCGTGAAGCGAGATTTCTTTTGGCCAAAAATGAAAAAGCATATTCATGAATATGTGACACGGTGTTTCTCGTGTCAGGTAAGTAAGGCCGAGCGGGTGAAGCCACCCGGACTTTTACAGCCCTTGGAAATACCACTAAGCAAGTGGGAGAGCATTTCCATGGACTTCATTGTAGGGTTACCTGCAACACAAGGAGGGTATAATTCTATCCTTGTGGTGGTTGATCGTCTAACCAAGATGGCTCACTTCATTCCGACTAGAGAGTCTGTTAGTGCCCCGCAAGTAGCGGAATTGTTTATTAGACATATATTTCGTCTGCATGGATTGCCTAGATCCATAGTGTCAGACAGAGATGTCAGGTTTACCGGTCACTTTTGGACAGCAGTATTTGAGACACTAAGGACTGAGTTGGGAATGAGTAGTGGGGATCATCCTGAGACGGATGGTCAGATGGAGAGAGTCAACCAGACTTTAGAGGATATGCTGAGGGCATATGTGTCATTGAGGCAACATACATGGGACAAGTGGTTGCCATTGTTGGAGTTTGCCTACAATGATAGGAAACATTCATCTACTGGGTTCAGTCCGTTTGAGCTGAACTATGGTTATAGGCCAGCCAATCCAACTATAGTTGGAGTACCTCAGAAAGTGCCTAGTGCCGCGAACTTTGTAGTTCAGATGCGGGAGATGCTAGCACTTGCGAGAGCTAATATCCGTCAGGCTATGGATAGAGCCAAGGTGTATGCGGATGAAAATCGGTCTATAAGAGTATTTGAAGAAGGAGAAAAAGTTTTTCTCAGAATTCCTTCGCACTCGAAGTCATTGACTTCAGGAGAGTGTGCTAAGTTATCACCTCGATACTGTGGGCCGTGGTTAATTCTAAAGAGAATAGGCAGTGTAGCCTATAAATTAGAATTGCCACAGGGGTGTAAGGTGCACCCGGTTTTTCATGTTTCACGTTTAAAGAAATTTTTACATACTGGTGACTCACTAATCGAAGGTGTGGTTTTGTTTCAGGAGATAGAGGATATTGCAAGGCGCAAACCAACAAGAATCCTGGACCGAGGAACAATGCAAATACGAAATCGGAAGATACCCACGGTGTTGGTTGCATGGCATGGTCAGCCTCTATCTGAAGCTACCTGGGAGTCCGTATATCAGTTGCGGAGAGTGTTCCCAGACTTTATCATCGAGGACGCTGATGTCTGAAGAGGGAAGGAATGTTACGCTCTAGCCGAGGTAGCATGACCTCGGAAGAATCAGTCGACATTTCCCTTATAGGATCTATCTTTGTAATATATGTGTCTGCGCTTTATGTAAATGATCGGGAGGGATCAATGTCAAGGTCCTAGGTGAGGGCTGATAGCACCGGACTAGATAGATCTGAGACCAGGGGCCTAGTGCAAAGAATGTGCCTAGGGGCAAGGAATTAAATGCATCCCAAGAGAGGGGTGAAATGTTGCATTAGAAAGGCCCTATATGGATGACATGTGGCATCTAGATCTATCTAGGGAATTGGGGTCTGTCAAGGCTTATGAGAGAATGAAGAATTGTGGAATTACGTGATTTCGTAACGGTTCTCTCTCTTGCTTTGAGTTTTGGCAGTTTGGCTGGGTGGACAAGAGAGGTGCTACTCCCGTGATCTGCAGTAGCGACTGGGAAGAGAAATCCTGTGACATCGAGGCATATGTCAGGACATGCATCACCTGCCAAAAGGTGAAATATGACAGGCAAAAGCCGTCTGGACTGCTGCAGCCTCTACCTATTCCCGATCGACCTTGGCAGAGAATTGCTTTGGATTTTATCTTTGATCTTCCTCATACACCATCTGGACATGATGGGATATGGACCATTATTTGCAGATTCAGCAAGCAGGCCCACTTCATTCCCGTCAAAAAGAAAATTACAACAGACCAGATGGCGACACTCTTTATGTCTCATGTGTTTAAACATCACGGGATGCCTCAATCAATTATCGGTGATAGAGACCCGATGACAACTCTTTTCTGGAAAGGTATCTTTGAGAATATGGGTACCACGCTGAATTTCTCATCCTCTTTCCATCCTGAATCTGATGGGCAGTCCGAAGAAGCTATTTCCACTACCCTTGATCTTCTCAAATGCTATATTTCGGATCAGCAATCGAGGGAGCAATTTTTGCCACTTGTTTGAGTTCCTCCCATTCTGCATACGAAAGAGAAGATTTTTGAAGCGGACAGATTTGTGGAAAGTTTGGATGTTGCTTACCAGAAGGTCAAAATAGCCCTCCAGAAAAGCCAAGAGAAGCACAAACGGGCAGCTGATAAGCATCGCCGCGAGTTGCTCTTGAAAGAGGGTGATTGGGTGCTGCTGCGTTTTCAAAAAGCACGACTTAGGAAGATGAAAGGCAAGACGAAAGTGTACACAAAGCTGAAGATGCGGTATTATGGTCCTTTTCAGATTTCTGAACGCATTAATGATGTAGCTTGTAGGCTCAAGCTACCTGCCACTTGGACCATATACAATGCCTTTCATGTGAGTTTATTGAAGCCTTTCCAGGGTAATGTGCCTGCTGACCTGCTGCATGAGGATCAGCCCGAGGTGGAAGAGTTGGATGAAATCTTGGTTCCGGAACAGATTTTGGCACATATGGAAAGAAAAGTGAAAGGTAGTTTCCCATCGCTACCTGGTGAAGTTCAGGAATTATCCTGCACTCGATGCGAGGTGGATGGAGGAGGGTGACCTGACAGACTCACCTCAGATTTTGTAGCTCTAGCTCGACGCGTTTCAGCTTGTGCCAACTACGGTACATGCTCCTATAGGTTCAACAGAGCAGAGATCTGAAGCATTGCCTAGTGCTCAAGGGGAGGGTAGCACCTCCCCTTCCTCGATTCAAACTGCTCATATATCTAGAGATCGCTTGGTGGCACCGATTGTCTCGCCCAAGATGCTGCGTATGGATGGACTCTCGAGCTCTCCTAGCCCATATCTTACAGATGATGTATATTCTGGTATGGGCTATTTCTGCCTATTTGTATTTTTTCAGTAGCAACCTAGGTAGTTTGCTGTTTTAAGAGGAAGGTATGTCACGAGGATGTGAAAAGTGGTGAAAAGTATCTTCGTAACTCAACCTACACTTAACCCAAGGTTAACCATGGTTAAGTGTTGTAATGGTTTGGCCGTGAGGGACTGGCTAGAGAAAGTGCACACTTCCTAGAAGTTCCTAAGGGCAAAGTCTAGGTGCACCACTAGGTCCTAGGGGCAAGGCAAAGGCTTTAAAAGAGGGGTCTAAAAGTTGGGCCCAAGGACAACCAACGTTGTCCTTGGTATGGGGGTTAGGACTTTAATGAAGGAGCAAATGGCAAGGAGGAGATGCCATTTGTCATGCATGTGTATGCATTCCCTTCCCCCACCTTCCATCTCTCTCCCCTCACTCTCCCAGAGGTGTTGGACGTTTTCAGTTGTTCTTGTCGAGTTTTTGAGCTGTTTGAGCTGTTTCAAGCTTGTTTTTAGCCGTTTTAAGCCATTTTAACTCTGTTTTGATTGTTCCTAGGCTAGTACACACTTCTAGGAAGTGCCTGAAGTCATTTTTGAACTTTGTGAAAATTTTCGTACGGACCGTACAGACGTGTTCAGCTGCCTCCAATAGGTGCCCAGGGTTGTCTTTTGCTGTGCTGGACCTTTGTGCACGTGTTCTTGGCTGCGTGGTGGCTTCTGGAGCTGTTTTGGACCAGTGCAGGCTGCAGGAAGAACTTCCGTGTTGCTTTTGGCACCTTCTCTTAGGAGGACTCAGGCACAGATCCAGAGACAATCATTTCGGGGCAGATTTGTGAACCATCTTTCCTCTACAGCTCTTTCTTGTTCACCCTCCACTCTCTACCTTCATTTCTCTCTTCTCTTGATTGCTGGAAGACACCTGCACCTACGGGGAGCCTGGATAGAGGATAGGTGCGAGGAAGGAGCTCGCCCCTCTGACACAGATAGCGGGAGTTGGTTCCAGGTTTAATTTTTCCTTGTTCTTTCTTGCTTTGCAGCTTTTTGCAGTGCATGCGTGTTGTGTGCAATCCTTTCAGGACTCCAACAGGTTCTAGGAAGCACCCAAAGGTAAGGGTGATCCTGTGGAAGGCCTAAGGACAGTGTGGATGCACGTGATAGCCTTGAGGCTGCCTTGAGCTCAGTTTGCCAGTGGTTTGGATACCTGAATGCCTCTAAGTTGTGTCAGATCAGAAGTGAATGCCTCAGTATGCCTTGCCAGTGGGAATTCACTGGGATTAGATGCCTTGAAGACAAGTAGAGGATTTGCAGAGAGGAACAGTGCAGGGTTGAACCCTTGTTGTAAAGCATTTCCATTCAGAAGCATTAAATAAATACCATAAGGGGCGCCAAGGCATTTGGGGCCAGTGGGTGCACTGTGTACTGTTTTCATTGAGCAGGGGCATTCTAGCCTCACCTTTGTTGTTGTTGAAGCTTGTTTCTAAGTTGTGCTAAGTGATTTAAGTGACTGAAGCTATTTATGAAGTTTATGACTGAGTAGAAGAAGATCACTGCCCTTTTGTTTATCGAAGGCCGGTTTCACCAATCCTACTGTCCACCTGCCCCCCCATATGCAGGCATGTTCAAACCTGTTACGACAAAAGGGCAGGGTCAGAAAGATCTAGTCACCCAAACTCTCAACAAGGACTTGGGGAACAGCCTAGAAAATTCTAGCATCAAAAAATCAGATGTGCCATCATGGTGCACTGTTGACATGGCCATGCATCACCTGCTCAAAGCGTTCCTTGTGCTCAAACATTCAATCTGATGGCAACCACTCACAAGGTTGAAGACAATAAACCACATCACGCATAGCAGGGACTAGTACTTATACAAAGGTCTTCATTTTGAGCTTCTATCAGCACTCCCGAGGTGAAGCCTGAAGGGCAGACTCAGTTGTGACAAAAGCATTCAAGCTACAACTACTTGTATATGATTTCGTTTTATTCTCTTCCAAACGAACATTTCTAAAGCAACAACGCTTAGACAAGCTAGCTGCTAGGGCAACCCACCACTCACATAGAAACAACTTATCACAATATCAACAAGCCACAACATGGACAAAAACTTCACAGGGTGAAATTAGGTTGCTGCTAATCACTCACAACATTGAAAGCCATAAACTTCATCATGCATTGCAAAGACTACTCCTATGACATCCCCACAAAGATTATCAAAGCCCAACGGTGGGATGTAGATGATAGTATAAACATATGCTCACGCACACACATCCACAAACCCCACATGTACTTGAGCATCCATTTATACAAAGGTCTTTGTACTGACTTTATGTCAGCACTCCGGAGGTGCACGGCAAACTCAATCGTGACAAAGGCTAGCTCTAAAGGAGAAGGCTAATCAAAATTTGTCCATATTCTCTTCGTTCGAGCTGCAATTGCTTGTGAAGACTATATGATTTCATTTTAGTCTCTCCCAAACAAGCATTTCTAAGCAAAAAAGCTTAGACAAGGTAGCTAATGGGACAACAGACCACCTGAGATAGAAAGAATTTATCATAATATCAAAAAGTCACAACATGGACGAGAACTTCACATGGTGAAATTCACGTGTCTGCTAATACGGCGGGAACATATATGTACAGAAATCCACAAACATGCCTAAACTCATCCTTTAAAACACAACATAGGGTACACTTTTAATCTCATCACCATCATCACAAGGTTGAAAAACATAAACGCCATCACACATAGCATGGACTAGCTATGACATCCCCACCAACATCATTAACGCCCAATGGTGGTGTAGACCATAATATAAACAAATGCCCTCACACATACATATCCACTCTTGAGCATCCATTTATATAAAGGTCTTCGAGCTGAGTTGCCGTCAGCACTCCAAACGTGAAGGACAGACTCAGCCATGACAAAGGCTAGTACTAAAAAAGAGCGATACATCACAAGGTGGAAGTTGCATATCCTCTAACATGGCAGGAATAGATGCCTAGATGAATTTCTTTGAAAACACAAGACATAGTACAGTTTAAATCTCATGATAGTCACTCACACGATTAAAAACCATAAACTCCATCATGCATTGCAAGGACTAACTATTAGGACATCCCCACCGACATCATCAATGCCCAACAGTGGTGTAGGCATGCTCTCACACATACATATCTACACACCCACACATATTTGAGACATCCGATTATACAAAGATGTTAGTACTAAGTTTCTATCAATACTTCGAGGTGAAGAGCGAACTCTACCGTGACAAAGGCTAGCATTAAGGGAGAAGGCTAATCGACAATTAGTCCACATTCGCTTCATTCAAGCTAAATTGCTTTTGAAGACTATCCAATCTCATTCCAAAATGAGCATTTTTAGCTTCAACACATCAATTAAGGTAGAAAATTTTGTCACACTATCTGCAAGCCGCAACATAGCAAAAACTTCAGAACGTGAAAATTGCATGTTTGCTAATACAACAAGAAGATATATCTAGGTAAATCCGAAGACATGCCCATTGAAAGCACAACACATAGTGCAGTTTCAATATCACAAATGTCACAAGGTTGAAAATCATAAACCGCACCACACATAGCAAGGCCTAGCTACAATGACATGATTAGCACTTAACGGTGGGAGATCATAGCATAAACATAAGCTCTTGAACACACATATCCACACCCATACATACTTGAACATTTCTATCAGCACTCCAAAGATGAACGACAAACTCGGCTATGACAAAGGCTAGCGCTAGAGGACAAGCCTAATCAAAAAGTAGTCCACATCACAAGGTGAAATTTGCATGTCCACTAATATGGTGGAAAGATATCCAGTTGAATTCAGGAAAAGTCACATACTCGTCCTTTTGAAAGCCCAAAACATAGTACAATGCCGATCTCATGACAGTGACTCACAAGGTTGAAAACCATAAACTCCATCACATATAGCAAGGACTACCCACTATGGCCTTCCCTACCAACGTCATTGACATACAACGATGAGTATAGATCATACAATAAACATATGGTCACACATACGTATCCACACACCCATACATACTTGAGCATCCATTTTTACAAAGGTCTTCGTACTAAGATTCTATCATCATACACAAGTGAAGGGCAAACTCAACCATGACAAAGGCTAGTACTCTAAAGGAGAAGGTTAATCAAAAGTTAGTCCACATCCTCTTCATTCAACCTGCAATTGCTTATGAAGATATACGATTTCATTTTAGGCTCTTCCAAACAAGCATTTTAGAAATTGTAATTACAAATAACTTAGTAAGCTTCTCATCAGTACCTAAGCATAAGCTGCCATCTAGGTTTTGGAAGATTCTGGAATCCTACTAAGCTTAAAAATCCCAACCCAAACAACAAAATTTCAACAGCAAAAAGGAAGATAACAAAGCAAAAAAGGAGAAAAAGAAATTCGAAATACAGAGAGAGAGAGAGAGACACACACATACACACAGTTTTATATTAAACATCCACAGAAGGCCCAAAGAACCTATGAGACAAAAAGTGATACAACTAGTTAACGATTAGGGATCCACCGAGCCTTGTCATGAGAACAAAAGGACAAGGACACTCAAAAGGCAAAATGAACAAGGTGACTTACAAAGGATTTATCAATATGTGTACACCAGGGCTCTACCGCCTCTATAGTATGTCACGCATCGGATTGTGGAAGATTTGAGTGAAGATCACTCACATCCACTAGGCAAGAAGAGGTATCTCTATGGTATTGATGCATGGGACGATATTGGCCTTGGGCGGTAGGTGCACCTATGAGATGTGGCTCATGCTAGGATGACCCCCATGGGATGGCTGAGTAGGCAATGATGTGCTAGACGTCTACAATCTGGAAGGAGGTAGTACTGGCCAACTGTCGACCCCACAAATCCATCCTCATATTCCATTCACCTCTGTGTGACTGAGGCGGAGGTGCGGTGCATCCAAGATCAGGTGTTCCTTATCTCAGTTTGGAGTGTTCCCAGGCGCAGTTCCAGCCTGGAGTTGTACCACTCCACTTCGTAGGCACAGTTCAGCCTACTCCACATGAGTTTGGAGGTGCAGTCCTGCTTCAGATTGCACCAGTGGAGCAGTTCTGCCCTGGCCTTAGTGATCACTCTTTGAAGGTTTTCTCAGCAGTACATGCAGAGTTTTTCCTGTATACTCACGTGTAGCCTGTTCTCTCTCTAGTCGCAGTTTTTTGTCTCTCTGTCTATTCGCAGATCTGCTCTCTATCTCTGTTCATATATTCCGCTGCACTTTGACACTAGGAGCCATCGAATGGCATGAAGCTGCAGGAGCTTCCACACAGAACTGAAGAAGGGCTTATGCCTTGATGGAAGCAAGGGTTTATGATCTCTCTATGAAGATCGAGCACCCTAGGCACTGATACCATGTTAAGAAAGTAGGGGAGAGGAGTGCATACGAGATGTAACTAATTACACTACTTGTAGTATCTACATAATGATTAATTTATAGATCGTTACCCCTTAGGGTTAGGGTTAGCAATTGTCCCTATACCCATGTAATCCTCTCTCGAATAGTGCACTTTACACTATTCTTAACAGAACCTCTGCCCTGTCTGAGGCTAGCTTCTGCTGAGGCTGACTGTGGGGACTACTATGGCCAGTTGGCCAGATCTAGGTGTGGAGGGCAGACTGGCAGGTATCACGCCATTGCCAAGCACTTGTGCAAGCAGCCATTGAAACTCCACATATGGAACAAATAGCTCAGCATTGTCAGGCGGACATAGGAACAGATCTTGAGTTCTCCATAGAGCATCCAGGGCAGCAGTTGGCTACAGGTGTAGGGTCTCTAATGGGAGCTTCATAATGTCATGTTTTGACCGATGTTTTGAGCAATAAAATTTGAGCTATTTGGCTGTTCTACTGCTGTCCTCAATCTCAGATTGGAGTGTTCTTTGTGAATGTTGTTCTGCACACTTGTCAACTTAAGTTGAATCTACATCAGTACTTTCCTTTGGTATTCAGTTCTTCCACGAAGTTGGAGGTCTAGCAAAGTATGAAGGTGTTAGGGTACATGCCTAGATTCTGCAACACTACAGACCCTTCTTATACATAAAACTATTCACAATTAAGTTATAAACTGGATTTGCCATCTCCTAGGTTTAAAATCTATACTACATTTCACATTTCATGGTCACATGCATTTTGGGCCAGGTGATGGACATTAGATAATGATGTCACAAAGATCAAGGAGGACTATGTAGGGCTAGATATGTATTCTTCAACCTGTTGGTCATACCCTTCACAAGAGATACATGCATTTTCATCCTTTGAGACAGATACCTTGCTACGTGTGATTCTTCACTCTCTATTTAAAAGAGGCTTATCATGTGGAACATACATGCTTCAGCAGATTCAATCTGCTACCATGTACTCTCTCTGCACACTGACAGTAGATTACTATGGATTTCTGGCAATGTACAGAAGTAACAGATGAAAAATGAGACATGCTCAACGTTGTCACAAGCAATGACACTTCCCTAAGGGAAATAGTCCATCCATGCACATTCTGAAAGGGGGAAAAAGCTGCCTGGCCTGGCTCTCTCCGCTAGCTGCCTAAAAAGTATAGGTCCAAGGTTTAAAAAAGGAAGCACCAACAGCAGAACTATCGGCATAGAATGCAGTCCACTTAACAAGACACATATATAGCAAAGATTACCCGTGGCATTAGCCGCCACAGCACGTAAACAAAACTGTGTTCACTTAAATAATCGGCTTGTCAAAGAGCCAGAAACACAGTAAACTCATCTATCGAAAGGAAACGTCAAGGAAATGGTCAAGAGAAAACAACCTTGTATCGAAACTGACGAGAAACGTAAGCGACAGAAGATTTCATTTTTCTGGCATTATAATGGTCAAAAGCTGTCTAGGACCCCCATTCGTTCACTTTGCGAAGCATTACAGCTTCAAGCTTGGGCGGTGTCAGCCTGTACCCTTTTCCACACCATTGCAGGCTCTTCAATGTATCTCCAGCCGCGTTTGTTGGCAGCACCGATTTTCTCTTGTTCTCCAGACTTCGGGGCCCCTCGATGATGAAGGATGCCCCAGGCAGCGCCGTGCTTACCGTCCGGGTAGACTTTCACCCTGGTGATGTGATAGAAATCGTGGGAAGGCCAACCCGATCGGGTAAGCTTCGATCCGACACCCCAGTTGGCCAAAAACTGAGCGACCTCAAAGAAATTCTTCTTCTTTCTGTATTTGGATTTTGTGGGAGCAGATTCCGGGGCTGAGGAGTCGGATGATGCGGAGAAGAAACAGGAAGAGCGATGGAGGAGGTGGTGGCGTTCCAAGCAAAGTGCAAGCCTCTTGGAAGCTACGCTTGCCATAGTGCAAGGCATTCACTCAACTACTTCACTCTGGTTTGATTTATATCAAGGGTGTTTAAACACACACTCGGGTGTTTACACACTCACGCCTCTCTGCTGGACCCGATTTCACTTCATTGGGTGTATCTCAGCATCAAGTGGCCCACTCAGAGAAACACCCAGGTGGATAGCCCTGGATCGCCCGCTTGGAGAGAGGAAACTCCCCTCTCCAACGAGGCAGAAATTTGCTACAATCTAGCACCGCAAATCAAGGGGCATTGCAAGGGAACACAGCTTTGGCGCTGCCATTTTGAAGCATTTCTGCTGTGAAATGCCATTTTGCGAGAACAGCTTCTAGGATGCCCGCCCACATCGAGATGCATTTAATGTGCCATGGGTGCACATAGGCGGCTCCTCGAGCTGGGGCTAGTGCTCAGGGATTCAATAGTAATCAATGACCGACTGGGCAACCAACTTGTGGAATGTGGGAGCTCCTAGGGGCCTATCCCGAGCCTCTATCAACTCGTGTGGCCATAGTGGAAGGCATTCAATCAAGGATTATGTCGTGGCTAATTTATGTTAAGTACCCATTTTGAAAGAGGTGTGTATAACCATGTGGAGCAATGGCAACTAAGAGGCCATCCCCATACACAATCCACATCGGTCAAGCAATTAGGGGATAGTCCCCATAGATGCCTGACGCTTGCACCACATCACTTGTATCTATAGTACACTCCACCAACGAGGGTCTGGGGGGAGGGTACCCCCCACACCTCCATCCTAAGAAGCGTGCGTATATGGAAATTTCTCCACTAACACATGTAGGTGCCCGTCGTCAATAGAACTAGCCACAACCGACCTGTGTGACGGGGATAGATTTTGAAGGGGGGGAGGCCGGCAAAATTTAAAGAATGCAACTCGCCTCACCGTCTGTGGCTAGGAGGCCACTAGCGTATGGGGACGGCGCCAAGGGTGGAGGGCACCATCAAACAACCTCCAATTTTATATATCGCCCATCGTCCCTCTCCATAGTATGCATTCCCGCTCCACCCCCAGTGCCAAGAATCGAGCAGAGTAGGCTTTGCTTATCGTCCGAGCATCCCTCGTCTCAAAGGTGGCCTCGAAACTGACATTGTCTGAAATCTGAACATGCTTCAATTGCTTAAATAGGCTCAAAAGCCATTGATTAACATTCCAAGATTATCGTTGTGCAAGCACCGAAATGCCCGACTGGAGATTGCAAAATTATGTCTCCAGCGAGGCAATGCAACGCTTGGACTCAATGGGGAAAGGAGAGGAGCATGTCATGTTAACAACGTTGGTGCTAGCATTTCATGGCTAACAATGTAGTCATGAGTGGGAACGGGCTCTTAGAGGGTTCAAATGGATTGGAAGAAAGCTACACCACCAGATTCTCATGATATTTGGGCTCGTCAATTGAAGAATGTTTGGGCTGCAACTCCTTTGAATGGACTTAATTTTCATTTGTGACATCTTGTGGCATAAAAGTATCCAACCAAAGATGAAATAGTAAATGGAGGGCGATTTGGCCTTTCTACCCTTTCTACCATACAAAGCTAGAGAATCACTATCATCTATTCTTGGAATGTTATGTAGGTCAGAGTTGTTGGAGCAAAATGAGGTGACGGCATCACCAAGCTTGGATTCATATAGCGTTCCAATAGAAACAAGCATTGCTCATAGAAAAAGGTAGAAGTGCAATTCCCACTGTGGAGCTTAATTCGTGCTATTGCTATTCAATATATTTGGAGGGAATAGAATATGATGGTGTTCTAGCATCAGAAGCTCTTGCATAATTTTCAGAGTGGCTTAATCATGGATGTATTAGATATCCTCAAGTATTTCAGTGGTACAATATGTAAAGAGTTTCGAAGCGTCTATTAACCTTTGTCTAATGGCCTACCTTGAGCCTCTTTCTCAGCCAAGAAAACTTCACCAGCTCTTTCCAATCCAAAAAGCTTCACTAGAGAGAGATTTCAAGGCTCTAACACAGGCAACAATCGGCTCCTCATAGTCCCCAGCTCTAGAATGCTGGGCTAGGATAGTGAAAAAAAGAGATGATGGGCTATATCAGCCAAATATCCAATCCCAGTGCTAGCCCTAAATGGGGCCTTACATATGGATGCCTGCTAGCTCACTACTATAGATTGCACCCGAAGCGACGCCTGCAAAACATGTGAACATAAAAATTAGGAGTAGAGTCGTTTAACCAATACAAATTTTCCCCACCATTTCATGGCTTCAAGTTCACAGCCTCTCTTCCTCTTGCAACCCATTCCTCTTCCTCTTGCCCTCTTGCTGATATCTTGCAACCCATTCCTCTTCCTCTTGCACTTTTGTTGATCTCTTGCCCCTATGCTCTTGCCCTTGCTCTCTTGCTCTCTTGTTGGCCTCTTCCCTTTTGTTATCTTGCTTTCTCTCTTACCTTTTTGATATCTTGTTGCCTTGCTCTTTTGCTCTCTTGCACTCTACCTTGCCCTCTATCTCTCTTTCATTGTGGCTAATTGTCACCCCTCTCGCTCCTTTGCCATCTACTTGCTTTATAGTTTCCCTGATTTACCATATTATCATGGATCCAAGTTGTCCCAATTTGGATCTATTGATAGCCTTGAAAGGGTTACTACCTACCACATGGCTATCCCCACCGAGTATGGAGGCTACCTTACGTAGTTTATCCTCTTTTCTAGAGAGCAGTTATCGAATACAATTCAAGATTTAATTAGCTCTCAAGCCGATGCCAAGAGGTCCCTATGACAACCAAGGAAGCTAATGAGTCTCACCATTTACGAAGATATGACATCATGTCTCCCAAAAGAGCAAGGAGCCCATGGAGGAGAGTGGACCTCGTAAAAAATTTAGAGCGACACAATCACAAATTATATACTCTACGGCTCTTGGTAGTGTTCGTCTTCATAGGGTGACTCCACTAGGATGGTATCAGAGAACATGTAGTGCCCTCCAATACAATCGAGTCCTATTCCATCATCCCACGTCCACTCAACCACCACTGCTAATCTGATCTCCTCGCAACCAACTTCCACAATCTTCCTATCATGACGAGGGTGAAGGGAGATTCTTATATTCCAATTGACATCGTAGTAGGAGACATTATTGTAAATAATTCCTCTGGATCATCTTTTCCCAATAGATGCAACGGCTTGTTAGTATCTACATGCCTAACGTCCACAAAGAGTGGAAGTAAGTATATGTTTTTTCAAATGTTTTATTCAAATTATTTCAAATATAATATAGTTTCACTAAATTTTTTTCAAAATGTTTTGTAGGCAACAAGGGGAAGAAAACAAAAAGTTTTTCATTGCTCAACTCCAGAAGGAGTTAGACAGAGGATAGAGTCACATCCGACTTCTCATGGAGATTCGAGAGCTCTTAAAGCATCGACGTGACAATGCCAAACTGTTTTGTGTGACATAAATGGAAATGTTTCACTAATTCAAATTTATATTGCACTATTGCTACTTAATGTTAGTTAATGCCAAAGGTTGTGTAGAGAGTCGTGTCATGTAGTTAGTATGTCATGGAGAAACCTGACCAATAGAAGGCCTACAACCCCCAAGGGACATGGTGAATATCCAAATTCCAAGACAATGCCTTACTGATGCATAGCAATTGTACGCAACTGCACTTTGAACAACGGCTTAAGGTAAGTAAGGGAGCAAACACCATCCACCCTAATCACCAAGTATCCAATCAATCAACTACATCACCTGCAATGTGTTAAAGCTATCCCTTAGCATAAAATAGCATGCATGTGCAAAGCGTCCATAAAAAATAGCATCCCACAAGGCAATTTGGGCCTATCGGTGCATCCAATAAGGATCATAATGCATCCAAATGGCCTATAAATCATCCACTGCAACCCAATGCACACCACGAATGAGCGCACATTGCTCAAACTGCAACCAGAGTGATCTGCATAAGGTATGCTCAAGAAATCATAGTCCTACGGTAATGACTGCTATTGAAAATAGAACCTGAGATGCCTCAAAACATGGGCGCCATTGCATAATCGGAATCAGCAAGAAAATCTGCAAATATCTCTCTTCTGGCAGAACTCCAAAATCCCAACCGATGAGTGAGAAATGGGAGTCAACACTTATCCACTGCCATGTGGCATAAATCTAAGGTTTCAAAACCTTAGAATGAAAAATGCATAACAGAGAGACGAAATTGAATACACAGAGATCCTGAAAAAAGTTTTTGGAAACAGAGCTGTTTGTAAACTCCATTGGAGTGTGAATGATGAGCAACATAGAAGTTTTAGGACCTCGTGAGTCCACCAGAACTGACAGATCTGCAAATGGTTGCTCCAAACTTGAGTTCCAACACCTGGGCAAAAAATGCAGAAACTGACACAGTGAGTCAGAAATCCAATAAAATGATCCCAAATTCAAGAATGAAGGTGTTTCCAAGCTCCTGAAGTGAAGTGGACACTAAAAGCAAGCAATAGTTGCCTCTACAAGTCACTACAGAGTCTCTGTCATCGAACAGAACAGGGAAAAGCTCAAAAAACGACTTTTTCTTTTAAAACACTTAACAGGCTCGCAAAACCACTTCACAAAACCAAAGTGACTTTTTTAAAGGTTCCTCCAAGGTCTCTACACACTCGGATGCAAGTAAAGTCACCCACAAAGCTTCCCACAGAGCTTCTCCTTCCTCCCACAGAGCTGCTGAGCTTCCAAGCATTCACGCACGCTCAACTAGATCACCCGAGCTCTGATACCAGTTGAGAGTGCTCTCAACGGAAGCAAGAACGGAAGAAGGAGAGAGACAGAGACAGAGAGCCACACAAGTTTTGGTGGTTGCAGAACCACCCTAATCTTCTTTTTCATTCATTTATATATGTGTTTGAGTATTGTACATAACCGGGGTAAAGGCACAGTGACCTTTAACCCCCACATGAGCCTTATGTCATTTTGGCATTATTAGGAGTGGGGCTTCTTGAAAATGCCGAGGTAGAAAGGGGCCCATCTACACCTATGATTCCCTAATGACATCTATGCTCAAATTGGTCTCGATGGTATGGGATATGTACTCTTACCTAGGAGACCATTGGTTAGGAGTTTGCCTCACCTCTTACAAGGACCTATGGTTGGGTGATGATGCCATTGCCTACACCATCTATGTCCCTATGTTTGTGGTCTAAGCTTGATAGCCTTTGCAAGTAGCTTGTTGATAGATGAAGTGTTGTTTTTCTATGATAGCTGTAGCTAACCTATACACAGTGTATCACATGGGGAGAAAGAGAGAATAAGGTTGGTGTACACCTTGTACATTAAAAATGAGAACATGATACAAAATATATAGAACCCTAATAACATTAACAATTTGGGGCCTTAAGATTATCTTATAATTTTGACCCTCTACCCCTTGTATACATATAATATGTTACACTATACAACATCTAGATGTATCATAACATCAACATATGCAACTACCAAAGGTCCTATTGTGAACATGCTTTTATGACCTTATGTCACGGAGGGGAAATTTGTCAAAAATACGAATATATAATTTATTTACAGTAGGTAGGCTAGCCCAAAATTTTCCCTATTTGAGCTCTCATGAAGCCATGCACCTCTTTTGAGATCATTGATTTCAAGAGTATCCAATGGTGGATCCATTGATTTTATAATTGAAATTTGGTTTTGATCTCTTGCTTTCCTTGCATCTCTCAATTTTGGTCAATTTTTTCCTTTATTGTTGGCTTTGTTCTTTAGTAGATCTACTTCTTGTAATTTATGATAGCTAGAGAATACACTAGATTTGGATCTTTGATATATGTGTGCTAAATTCAACCAAAGGATTAGAATGTACAAACATGAATGCTAAAGAAGATTTGAAAGCAATAAAAGTTGCCTCATAATATGTTGCAAATATCTAGGTGAGATTAGTGCAAGTGAGAGAGGCATATGAGCATACCAATCACCTCTATCAATTTACACAATGATCCAAGTCATGAAGTAACAAATCTGTCTAACAGAAAATCTATGCCTCATAAAGTAGATTTGCCTTGTAAAGCATAGGAGCTGATCATACTAGTCACCTCTATTGATTACACAATGATCCAACTCATGGAGCAACAAATTTTCTCACAACATTGTCTAACAAAAGCTCTATGCCTCTTAAAGAAGATTTTCAACCTATTTATTTCCATGTTTAATCTTCCCCCCCTCCCTTCCCTCCACCCCCTCTCTAAAATTTTCCCTAGTTTTCTCCTTTATTCCCCACAATTTTGCTTAAATTTCCCTTAAATTTTATCCTATAATTTTTAAAATTTTTCTAAACCCCCTTTAATTTTTCCTTAGTTTTCTCCTTTATTCCCCCTAATTTTGCTTAAATTTCCCTTCACTTTTTTCCTATATATATCTTTTTCTAATTTTCAAAACCCCCCCTTGAACCCCCTTCCCGCACTGTCTACCCACCGTAGCCCTCTAAGCTTTCCTAATTATTCCTAATCTTTCTTATTTTCCCCTAAAATTTCTTAATTCTCTCTCTAAACCCCCCTCCTTGACCCCCCACCTGACCCTTTAGTGTTTTTTCTATCATTCTATTTTCTCTCTAAAACCATCTAATCATATCTAAAGTATTAATTTTTATCGATCTTATCGGTAATATAGATCCCCTCCCCACACTTTCTACCCACCCACCTACATGCTCTTTTATGCTCCTAGTCGAGACCCGCCTCCCTAAACTATCTACATCCACCTTTGATCCAAATCTACCCTGGGTTGCAACCCCCTATCCTACTCGATCCTCCCGAGTCCCCGACCACTCTCATCTCTCCCTTTAAAAACCCTTATACTAAGTACACCTAATCGAAGCTCTCCACGCAATGTCTACTGCTGCAGATATGCCCCCCAGCTTAGTCTGTGCTATGGTTCTGCCCCCCTTGCTCAGTCCGTGCTGCGGCTCTACCCCCTACTCAGTCTATGCTACCCGCTGTCGCCTATGTTGCCATGATGCCATCCATGTACTTACCCTCATGAGACCACTACCTTGAACCCGGACAAACCGTGCGGCCATGTGCTTCTTGGTTGCCACACTATATGTAGGTGCCCACACCAATAAGATCTCTGATAATGGCGCATCCCACTTCGCATGACTTTTTGCATGCTTGACTTAGAGTCATACACTATGCCCTCCTCCGACCGGATCGCCATCCACAGGTTCCTCCTTTTTAAATTTTATTACTTTATTTTTTATTCACTAACCTACCCCCCCCCCCCCCTTTTTTTCTTACACTCTTTATTTCCTATAAGGGCCCTTAAGGTAACCTTCTCTCCTTTATCTTAGTTAACCTTTTTTCCCCTCACCACCTCTCTTCCCATTTCTTTTTTCTTTTTTCTTTCCATTAAATTAATCCCTCCCCCTTCATATGTTATTTCTCTCTATTCTATGTGTATTAAACTACTCTAAAAACTTTAAAATGTTTTACAAACCTATTTCCCTTCACCCAATGCCCACATACTTTAAATTTTTTTCAACTTCTTTCCCTTCCTTTCCTTTTTTAACTCCTTACAAAAAACCCCCCGGTATTTCCCACCTATCACACTTTCACCTAACCCCTCAATTTTACTATCCCTCCCTTTATTTTTTATCTAAAGGATTTCTACTAACATTTTCTTTCTCATATCTTTAATTTTGTTCATAAAACTTAAATTGCTCTTCAGTCTTCTAAAATGCCTCACTTATCATACCCCTACTTATTCACTCATATTTACAACTTGCTTTGTAAGTCTGTTGTTAAGTGGTTATTTTTATTATGACTCCGATAACAAGGGAGGGGTGTTTATGACACCTGTCTTCCCCAACTAAGCCTTAACTGGTTCTTACCATGTTTGTCTTGTTGGATGGTGGCAGGTATGCAGACTCCCCTCTTCAATAAAATTGATGCTTGCTACGACTTGTCAAAGCACAACCTTTTGAACAATTGTGCATTCTACAATTTATTTATTTTTAATGCCCACTTCTCATTGATCTTTTGACAAAACGTTAGCATTTAATAATTTTCATTAATGTTAATTACTCTCTCTTTTGAGCTACATTGTTTTCATTTCACTATGGAAAGGGGTCTTGTCAAGTCTAAAACACACACATAATGTTTCCCCTGCAACTTTGGGCAGTTGCACAGAGTACATTTAAGTCATTAAGGCCTTCTTGCCTCTTGACTCACTTCTTTGCTTGCTAAGCAATTCTCTCTTCCCCGCTTACCTTTCTGATCATGCTTTTCTAGACCAAATAATTCCCATAATAGCCTCAAAAAAATCTTCTATCCCAAATAATTCCTAGGTTAGCCCACCTCCCTCTCCCACCCCGGTATTGCTTAAACTTTCTACCTCTTCACAAATAATTGCCTTCGCTTGTCAAATTTCAAACTCACCATACTGGGGTTGTGAAGTCTAAAACACACACATAATGTTTCCCCTACAACTTTGGACGGTCGCATAGAGTACATTTAAGTCATTAAGGCCTTCTTGCCTCTTGACACACTTCTTTGCTCACTGAGCAATTCTCTCTTCCCCACTTACCTTTATGATCTTGCTTTTCTAGCCCAAACAATTCCCATAATAGCCCTAAAAAAATCTTCTATCCCAAATAATTCCTAGGTTAGCCCACCTCCCTCTCCCACCTCGATATTGCTTAAAATTTCTATCTCTTCACAAACAGTCTCGCCTCGTGTGTTGTATCCTACTGGGGTTAAGTTGGGTACACACACACTTACTATCCCTTTCCCACTTTACATTCAATTTACTTTTTCTCCCTTCCCCCTGTTTATTTCCATGTTTAATCTCCCCCCCCCCCCTTCCTTCCCTCCACCCCCTCTCTAAATTTTTCCCTAGTTTTCTCCTTTATCCCCCCTAGTTTTGCTTAAATTTCCCTTAAATTTTCTCCTATAATTTTTTTTAAAATTTTTCTAAACCCCCCTCTAATTTTTTCCTAGTTTTCTCCTTTATTCCCCCTAATTTTGCTTAAATTTCCCTTAACTTTTTTCCTATATATATTTTTTCTAATTTTCAAAACCCCCCCTTGAACCCCCTTCCCGCACTGTCTAGCCACCCGCAACCCTCTAAGCTTTCCTAATTATTCCTAATCTTTCCTATTTTCCCCTAAAATTTCTTAATTCTCTCTCTAAACACCCCTCCCCGACCCCCCACCCGACCCTTTGGTGTTTTTTCTATCATTCTATTTTCTATCTAAAACTATCTAATCGTATCTAAAGTATTTAATTTTTATCTATCCTATCAGTAATTCAGATCCCCTCCTCGCACTTTCTACCCACCCACCTACACGCTCTTTTATGCTCCTAGTCGACCCGCCTCCCTAAACTATCTACGTCCACCTTTGATCCAAATTTACCTCGGGCCGAGACCCCCTATCCTACCTGACCTTCTTGAGTCGTGACCACTCTCATCTCTCCCTTTAAAAGCCCTTATACTAAGTACACCTAATCTAAGCTCTCTACGCAATGTCTACTATTGCAGCTATGCCCCCTAGCTCAGTCTGTGTTGCGGTTCTGCCCCCCTTGCTCAGTCTGTGTTGCGGCTCTGCCCCCTGCTCAGTCTATGCTATCCACTGTCGCCTGTGCTGCCATGATGCCATCCATGTACTACCCCCTTCATGACCACGCCCTCCCTTGAACCCTAACAAACCGCATCGCCATGTGCTTCTCGGTTGCCACACCGTATGTAGGTGCCCACACCTACAAGATCTCTGATAATGGTGCGTCCTGCTCCACACAACTTTTTGCACACTTGACTTAGAGTCAAACACTATGCCCTCTTGCAACCGGATCGCCATCCACAGGTTCCTCCTTTTTAAATTTTATTACTTTATTTTTTATTCACTAAGTGAACCCCCCCCCCCCCTTTTTTTCTTAGTTAACCTTCTCTCCTTTATCTTAGTTAACCTTTTTTTCCCTCACCACCTCTCTTCCCATTTCTTTTTTCTTTTTTCTTTCCATTAAATTAATCCCTCCCCCTTCATACATTATGTCTCTCTATTCTATGTGTATTAAACTGCTTTAAAAACTTTAAAATCTTTTTACAAACCTATTTCCCTTCACCCAACCCCCACATACTTTAAATTATCTCGTTTCAACTTCTTTCCCTTCCTTTTCTTTTTTAACTCCTTACAAAAAAAAACCCGGTCTTTCCCACCTATCGCACTTTCACCCAACCCCTCAATTTTACTATCCCTCCCTAAGATTTCTACTAACATTTTCTTTCTCATATCTTTAATTTTGTTCATAAAACTTAAATTGCTCTTCAGTCTTCTAAAATGACTCACTTATCATACCACTACTTATTCACTCATATTTACAACTTGCTTTGTAAGTCCGTTGTTAAGTGGTTATTTTTATTGTGACTTCGATAACAAGGGAGGGGTGTTCATGACACTTGTCTTCCCAACTAAGCTTGAACTGGTTCTTACCACGTTTGTCTTGTTGGATGATGGCACGTATGCAGACTCCCCTCTTCAATAAAAGTGATGCTTTCTATGACTTATCAAAGCACAACCTTTTTAACAATTGTGCATTCTATATATATATATTTTTAATGCCCACCTCTCGTTGATCTTTTGACAAAACATTAGGGTTCAATATTTTTCATTAATGTCAATTACTCTCTCTTTTGAGCTACATTGTTTTCATTTCACTATGGAAATGGGTCTTGTCAAGTCTAGAACACACACACATTAAATTTTTTTTGTGTTGAAATTGTGAAGTTTTATATTACAAAGTTGCTTTTCCTGAAAGGGAAGCTCAAGAGTACATCAGTTGAAGATTTCAATAAATGGCAAATATACATTGTAATCTATGTAATGAGTTTGCACACAATCAAAGAAAGATTGCTGTAGAGAACATCGGGAAAAAAAGAAAGTAGAAAAAGTAGGATCACCAAAGACTCTATGATTTCTATCCTTCCATAGAGTCCACAACGCCCAGTAGTAGTAAACCCAATGAAAAGCAATTCAAACTCTTGTCTGTGTGGGTGAATCCCAAAAAGCCAAAAATAACTTTCCAAAGGTAGCGTTAGAAAATCTAGTTCTTAAACGCTACCTAAGGAGACCCCGAGTATGTGGACAATGCCAAAGAAGATGAGGCAAATATTCCCTTAGAGCCAAACATCTGTGACAAACAGTTAGAGCATTATTTCTGTGCGAAGAGCTAGCCATAGGGAAAAATTATCGGTAGCACTTACCACAAAAAAATTGTTGTTGAAGAGGAGCTTTGGAATTCCAAAGCTGCCACAATCTTTTATGCCACCACTTTGCCGGGCAATTCATTTTCTAGAGTTGATTTGCCTTATGTGAAGCCCAAGATGGGGGCAATACAATTTTATACAAAGGAAGGCACTATAATATGAGACAGCCTCAAGGGGCAGGCTGATGTCCATGGTGAATGGAGAGTCCAATCCTGAATCATATCCTCAAGTTCATTTGCTAGAGTTGATTTACCTTATCTAAAGCCCAAGATGGGGGTAATAAAATTTTATACAAAGGAAGGCACTATAATGCGAGACAGCCTCAAGGGATGGGCTGATGTCCCTGGTGAATGGAGAGTCTAATCCTAAATCCTATCCTCAAGTTCCAGTGGTGGCACCATCGAGTAATATTTTGCCATAGATGGCAATAATGCATCCCTAGTCCATAGTGTCTAGCAGCTAAAGGAAAAGACATGGGGATTCAATCATCATGAATGACATGAGCCACTAAATGGATCCCTTGGAAACTAAGAAAGTATGAATCTCTGGCTTCCTACAAAGCCAGCGGAGGGTCAAAAACTCTTGGCTAGTGTATGCTTTCAACTCTTAGGGAATTTCCTTGAAATAAGTCCTTGCCATGCCATTTCAAATGTGAGAGGATATGCTTCCAATCCATTCACATTTTGGAGACCAAAGGACAACCTTTGATTCTTCCATCAATACTACCAAAAAGAAAATCCCACTGAGTGGGCTACTAGTGACCGAAAGTAGGGGTGGTGATCTGTAAAAGCAAGTAGCCATCATGGCAGCCCAAGATTGATCTCCTTTAATAAATTGCACTAAAACCCCCATGCATCTTTGGTGAGCAGAGATGTTGCACTAAAAGCAATCTCAAACTTTTTTGGCCATGTTTTGAACGCCAAAAAGTTTCCATAATGGTCGACATAAAGTATGTTAGATCTCCCTTGTTAAACATGATCAAAGGCAAATAAAACTGAATGTATGCCACCAAAATAGATTGGACTGTCCGCAAACATGTAACGACCAAGTTGCTAATTTCCAGTATTCAAGCTTTTTCTTCAGTTTTGCAAGTACCCAGTCAGTTTGTTGGCGACGAGTATTCATCCAACCCAAAGGATAACCAAGATGGTGAATTAGCTGATTAAGCGGGACAATCTTCCCCGGCCATAAAGACTATGCCAGTCTTTAGAATGCAATGGCAACAACCTAGACTTCTAAAAATTCACATGAAGACCAACAATAAGGCCATATATGGATATAATATTTCTTAGGTTATTTTTTATTTTAGATGACTGGATTTTCATTTAAATTGTAAATCCCCTTTTTTTTAATTTAGTGTTAATAAAGTATATGCAATTCTTTGTGTCTAACGGTGTGGAATACCCCCTTCAACTAATTCTCCTTTTTTTTTTAAATTCAAAAAAATTGTGTCTTTGGTATGGGTGTGGATTACCCCTGTGAAAGTTTTTCTTTAATTTAGATTTTCCTAAGCAATGTTTTTTTACAATTTATCTAACTTCTTGCTACCTATTTCCTCCTCTCTCTATGAGCAAAGAAACCCTTTTTATTGAACTTAGCTCTTGTTAATTTTTTCGACGATCTTAGGAATTGATTCATTTTTCTACTAGAATCCTAAAGGTGTTTCAAGTTCTTAGGTAAAGCGATAATAAGCCAAGGAATACATGCATTACCTGTCTACCCAAATTCAACTATATTGTTCTAACAAATGGTTGGTTTGGATGGTGGCAGGTAAGTAGACCTTGACCTCGGAGCCTAGACTACCTGACGGATTCAACACTTCTGTATTAATCCTTTGCTTAAGTTTGCAAACTCAATTTAAAGAAAAATTCTATTGCCAATTCTCTTACTTTCCGTACAAAATTTTGTATTGCTATAATGTCAAAAGTTATTATTTTTTTTATAATAATTTATTTCTTATAAAATTATTCATTTCTCATTTGCATCTTGTTATAATTATCCAAATGATTGAATTAATTGTATGCTTCATTTATTGATGGGATTATAAAATCTAAACACACACACACACACACACACACACACACACACACAAACACAATGAACCCAATTCTTCCACAAGAATAATGAACTCAATGTCTCAAACGAATAGAATCTCTCACATGAAGAAATGGACATAAATTTCTCTCATCAATGGAATGAAAGAATGAAAACCTCTCAATCTCATTCTCTCTCACACTCTAAGAATGGAGCCTCAGCAAAACATACAACCATGCTCTGATACCATGAAGAAATATGAAGAGGGAGAGGAGAAGAGTGGAAATGAGGAGTGAGGCCACAGCTAGACAACACACCACAAATTACTAACTATAGACTATATTATTTGAAAAGAATCCATATATACAAACCCCTTTAGGGTTTCCAACACTTGTGCCTTTTTAGAACTCTTTTTGTTAGTGGTATGCACAATATCAGCACATGGTGTTGAGATGAATCCTCAACAAACATTTGCAGGGAGGATTGGGTCTTGATAGACTCTGTGTCATGCCTCAGGTCCACAATTTTCTTTCTCTTTTTTTTATTGAAAAAAAAAGAAGCTAGAATGGTATGGTTCAGAGTGTGCTTCAAGTTAGTAATTTACTTGCTCCATGACAAAAATAAACCATAGGCCATCAAGATGGATCAATAAATGAATGCAACAAGATGTGAATCTATAAATGCAACTTTTGAAAAAAAGCATGCAAATGGAAATTCATTTGAAAAGGGATGGCTACTTAATTCCCCATGATATAAGAGTGTGTACTTGGATGAGTGGAGATACCCTATCCAATTGAAATTCTGGCAGACATTCCATGCTCCCATAGGGAGCTCACATAAAAATGTTCACATCCACAAAGGGAAGGCAAATTGTAGATGTTGGGGGGAAAATAGGGACTGTGTCATCGAATGAAAACATATGCTTTAAGCTTCAAGCCTTTTAAAATGTATGCATCCTCTCCTCCATTTTCATGTTCACATAGCTTTCTATAAGTTTGCACAACCTGCCTTCAAGGGGTCCTACAAACTCTCATAACGGCAACTACGTGCATGTGTGTGTTTTTGTCTGGATGTATACATGTGTGTATGTGTGTTGTGTAAATGTATAAATATGTGTATGTATGTTGTAGTCCAAGAGGTTATGGTAGTTCATGAGCCCGTAAAAGTCCAATAGTCCAAGGGTAGTAGACCAAGAGGTCCAAGAGTAGTCCAAGAGTCCAAGGTGACATGTGGCATAGTCCAAGAACCTGTGGTAGTGTAAGAGTCAAAGGGCGGTAGTCCAAGAGCTTGTGGTAGTTCAAGAGTGGTAATCCAAGAGCCTGTGGTAGTCTAAAAGGTTGTGGTAGTTCATGAGCTCATAAAAGTGAAAGAGTCTAAGGGTGGCAATCCAAGAGGTAGCGATAGTCCAAGGGTACAATTGTGGCACGTGGAAGCATTTCCCAAGCTCTTATCCTCCAAGCTACCATGTGGTAAAAATCCATCGTCTTTTTTTAGATCCGTGGGTAATAAGATAGAATAGATCAATTTTCAAGTTGCCAAGGGTTAGGGTTAGGGTTAGGGATAGGGTTAGGGTCGGAGGCTTCTATATAAGCATCTTCCCTTTAACGAACATGGATATCTTGCGACCGAGGAGTCCGCTATTTTCTATGTGATGTTGATGCCATGGCTTCCTGTGTGATGACTAATGACGATTCTCTGATGATTAGGGTTAAGATTAGGGCTAGGAGTAGGGATAGGGTTAGGGTTGGAGGCTTCTATATAGGAGTAGGGATAGGGGTTAGGGTTGGAGGCTTCTATATAACCATCTTCTCTTTAGCAGAAGTAAGGATTGTTCCAATCTTTCATCCATGATTTATGCATATCTGGTCGGCCAACACTCGGATCTACAGAGGTCCCATTAAAAGCGTTTCCATTTTTATGGACCTAAGTAAAATTTCAAAGCTTGCTTGTGACCGGGGCATCCTCTATTTTCAATGTGATGTTGAGGCCATGGCTTACTTTGTAATGACTAAGAGCCTATTGTGCAATTTTGAAAGCTTGCTTATGACCAGGGCATCCTCTATTTTCTATGTGATGTTCAGGCCATGGCTTCCTCCGTGATGACTTAGAGTCCGTTCATGCAAGTGGCTTGGTTTGGAAACCAAAATCTGCAATTTACAATTGCCAGGCTCGGTCACCTGGAGCAAGTTTTTAGATCTTTTTTTTTTTGGGGAGAAAAGAGGCTTGTATTGTATTACTTCAATGAACTTTGCCAAATAACCAGGGCAACATCATAATTACAACTTATCCAACCAATAAAGATGAACAAAAAGAGCAAAAAGAGCAAAGAAACATCAACTATATACTGAGAGTCCGTTGTTTTAGTTTTGAAGGCTTTTATCACTGCCTTGCCATCTCGAAAGACACCCCATTTGCCTTCTTGTCAGGCCGCCTTTACCTTTGCAAGCTCCGAGGTTTTAATCTTTATTGGAGCTTTCGTGAGTCTCCTCTGACATCCATACTTGTAATCCTTTCAACTTATCAGATTGTCTGATAACTTGGGTTCTTTCAGCATGTGTATTGAAAGTAAGGATTGCATGCACTCCTTCTTGCCCAATATCAAACTCCAAATTTGCCCATTCAACTCCTGGTAAAGCTTGGCTGATTTTTTCAGGAGCCTCTTCACAAGAGTCTTCTACTAAATTCCAGTTGTCTGGTAAACCTCCAATTCTGAGTATTTTTGAGTTGTGCAGTCTATCAGCTTGCTTTTTTACTTGCTTCCACAGTTGAGTAGATATCTGTGCATCTAAGGAGCTCTTTACTTCTCCTTTGAGCTTCTTTTGTATATCTCCCTTGAGCTTCTCATCCATTTCTTCCATTTGACTAAAATTGCTATTATCTAGAAAAGAAATCAAGGCATGAGGCTAGACGCTAGGCATGGCGACACTCGAGGGCCATGGGGGAGAGGGAACGTGAGGGGAGAAGTGTTAACATGGGTGGGAAAAAGGAATTAATAGGGGTGGGAATGAAGAGGGGGACTATGGCACAAGGGGGAAGGGAGAGGGGGAAGAGGAGCATGTACATGATGGGAGGTAGAATGTAGAGATGGAGACATCAAGGGACGAGAGTCATGCTTTATTTGAAAGGAAGGATGGGAGGAAAACCAAAGTACTAGCTAGGTGGCTTTACAAGAATGAGCATGTTCCATCAAGGAATAGCCCCCTCCTTTTATAGCTAAGAGAGGGAGTCTCTCCCAATAAATGCATCCTCCCACATGCATGGTGTGTTTGGAAGAGTCTCCCATGTGGGTTAGGTGGGTATGCATTGTCAATTGTGTGCGACAATCCTTTGCCTCATTTTTTCAAATAAATCAAACCCCATATCCCAAGTCTTTGATACTCCCTTACAAGGAGTCTTGCCATCTCATTCTACTTTCCCCATTATTTAACTTGCACTCTTGGACTATCTACACCCCCCCCACATGGGCCTATCCTACATGGAGGGAATAATCCAATATAATATCCATCTCCACCGATTTTATATTTCCCATGGTCCTTGGGCCATGTCTCACTAAATGTAGGCATGGGACAGCCTAGGTGGAGGGGTGGAAAATGGAGGAACCATGCCACCTTAACATTTTATAATATTACTACCATGGATTATGTACAACACACCTTATGGGTCCTCTTACATGGAAGGGTGGCACATGGTCATGCCCTGCCACCTCAACCCTGGGCCCTATGCACACTATATTGTATGATACTATTGCCACACATACAAGCACACACACATATTTATGCCTTTTACCTTGGTTAAATTTATCCATAATAGTTCCCCCCCCCCAGGCAGGGAATGCACAGCATTTCCATGCCTGGGACCATCACGCACAAAGAAGGGCTTGAGATAACGCTTGTTGATCACCCTCTTTCCATATGGCTCATGCAGCTCCTGAACTTATACAGACCCATTGCTACGTTCCTTGATGACTTTGTATGGACCGGTCCATAGTGGAAGGAACTTTTTATCCATTTGGTGGTCCAATTTGTTATCAAAGCATAGCACAACATCCCCCTTAGCAAAGTGTCTTTCCCATCCATTACGAATCTTAGCATCCAAGCAAGACCTTTTGTCAATTCTTTTGGATCTCTATTTGATGTAGTGCAAGGCATCGGGTTTCATCTAACTTCTCAAGTTGTACCAACCTGGCCTCTACATGTTCATCTTCTGTCATCCTCTGTTCTTGTGCCAAAATCTCAAGGCCGGAATCTCTATCTCTAGTGGTAAAACTATCTCAGTACTATACACCAACTCAAAAGGAGTGTGACCTATAGACGTTTTATGGGTGATGTTGTAAGCCCACACGGCTTCAGTGACCTTCTGATCCCACTGGCTCCTGTTCCCTGTGGCCATTTTTCCCATGGATTTACAAAGGAGGCCGTTGGTCCGCTCTGTTTGTCCCATGGATGCTGGATAATAGATGCTAGAAGTGCGATGATCAATGCCCATGCGATCCATGAGTAACTCCACTGCTTCATTTAAGAATGGACTCCCATACTCAGATACTATTTCCATGGGTGTCCCAAACCTTGTGCAGATACGTTCAAATATGAAATTTGAAACTGCCTTACCATTTGCAGCGGGGAGAGCGATAGCTTCAGCCCACTTAGTGACATATTGAGTGGCTATCAAAAGATACTTCTTTTTGCGGGCAGTCATGGGCAAGGGCCCAACAAAATCTATTCCCCACCTCTGAAACGGATGGATGGACATCACTGGATGATGTTGCCCAGGATGCAAATCCTTCCTACCAAAGAATTGAAATGGTTCACAAGTTTTGCAATACATAGTGACATCCTTGAACAAGGTCGGCCAACAGTACCCAGCATGTAAAATCTTCTTAGCTGTATAGTCATCGGCATAATGGCCTCCACAAAATCCATCATGATAATGCTTCAATACCTTAGGTACTTCATCTGCATCAATGGCCCGTCTTAGTACCCCATCCATGCCTTGACAGTACAACACTCCATCAAAGAGAGTGTAGTGCCTACTGTCTCTTTGGATCTTCTTTCTCTCATAGCTAGTACTTTCCGGAGGAAAAGAGAAAGCGGTCAAAAGCCTGTAGATACCACCATACCATGGATCCCCAACTTTATGGCCGCCACAAGGGTTACATCGAGGCACTCCTCTAAATCAATCAAAGCATTCTTCAAATTGGAACAACCCCCCTTTACAATTTTGAAAGAAAAATAATATTCTTGTAGAACTGACAACCATTTGGCCAACCAACCCATGGGATTTGGTGATTAAAGAACTTGCTTTGCAAAACCATTGCTAGAGATTATAATGGACTTTCCAGCCACATAATGCTTAAATTTCTCAATGCAGAACACCAAAGACAAGGTATGCTTGTCAGCCTCAGAGTAGCGTCGTTCAGTTTCAAGCAATTGTCGAGAAGAAAATCGAATAGGATATACATGTATTGATCCTCCCCTTGCTGGAGAAGAATACCCGCCAGAGTGTGCTCACCAAACCCAGGATTGATATAGAAAGTCTTTGACCAATTAGGATTGCGTAGAATGGGTTCTGAAACCAGAGCACTCTTGATTTGTACAAACCCATGATCACAATCCTCATCCCAAGAGAAATCAACCCCATCTTTTAATAGCGTAGTCATGCGTCGTGCCAAAGCAGCATATTGATCAATGAAGCGGCGATGCTAGATTGACAAATGAGCGTACCTGACGTTTGGTTGTTGGCGGGGAGAGCTTGAGGATAGCTTCTATCTTCTCGGGGTCAGGCTTGACGCCCTCGGATGAGACAATATGTCCCAATAACCTCCCTTGAGTGGCTCCAATAGTGCATTTATCAGGGTTGAGGCTGCCATTTGCATCATTGACCCTTTGGAAGGACAACCTAACCTTCATGACATGCTCCTTCCGTGCCGAGAATATATAGAATCTAAAAACACCTCCAAGAAAACCCCCAAATAAGGAGCAAACACCATCTGCATTAATCTTTGAAAGGTAGCAGGAGCATTGGTGAGGCCAAATGGTATTACTTTGAATGCAAACATCCCCCAGGGTGTGGCAAATGTGGTTTTAAGCACATCCTCTTCGGCAATTCTAATTTGATAAAATCTGGAGTAACCATCACAGAAAGTATACATCTCATGACCACTTACCTTCTCAAGAATGAGGTCTTGAAAGGGCAGAGGATGATGGTCCCTCTTGGTGGCCGCATTGAGTTTCTCATAATGAATGCAGACCCGCCACTTGTTGTTTTTCTTTAGGGTGACTACCACTGGTGAAACCCATTTAGTATTGTGGACCGAAACAATAAATCCAGCTTCTACAAGCTTCCGCAACTCTAAGCGCAAAGCGTCGGTCTATAGGGGCCCTAAACTCCGATACTTCTAAGCCACTGGCTTAGCATCAGGTTGTAAACAGTCTGAAAATTGTTAAAAAACAAGCTATGCGTGAACTCGTCCCCACACCTCCGATTTGGAACCAAGCGTCATGCGAGAACAAGCTCTTATGGCAACGAGGACTTAGGGTTAGGAGGGATGGCTTGAGCCTTGTGCGTCTTCCGTTGTTGTGCTAGAGGCCATTAGAGGGAAATGGCGACTAATGATGATGAGGAGGGATTAGGGTTAGGGTTAAGGATAGGGCTAGGGTTAGGGTTGGTGGATTCTATATAAAGAGCTTCCCGTTTAGAAATTATCAGAGCATGATTTCTTCGGTTTTCTGCGATGATTAGTGGCCTCTGTGATGACTAGCGATGACGAGACTGACTTCTGATGTCAATCGAGGCATTTGTCTGAGAGATCGGCACTCCATTCATGAATTCTTGCTATCAATCGATTCATTCTCCTTAGAACTTCAGTAATCGCCGCTGCAATGGCTCTTGGTCTTCGCTTTGTTTTGCTTGGAGGATGAGAAGATATGCCATTTCACGACGGTCATCTGAACACACTGTGCTATGATGATCTGGTAGTCTTTCTGACAAGCTTCGTTACGATTTGTTCCTGCGGTTTCGAGTTCATGGCGGTAATGTGTTCCTGTGCCTGGCTTTTTGGATAAGGAGAAATTTGAATTCAAGAGACTAGAACCTCGGCTGTAGATATGTTCAATCCCGAATTTGTGTTCCATCCAGGTGAGTTTATCTCGAATTTGTTGTTCCATCCACAAATTCAGCAGGGCTCAGAAGTGTTCTGGTCGTGTCCCCTGACCTTGCGACTTCGCTTTCAAATAGATATTTGCGATATTTATATCGTCTGACTCGGCATCAAATTAACTTGCGTCTCAATTATGTAGAAGCCCATTACACCAATACCTCCTCGCGCCTACAGTTGTTTTGTAAGGAGAGGCTTTGCTTGGTCGTTCCAGGAGTGCCTTTTTTTGCGTTGAATTGAAAGGGCGATGTTTCACAAGAAGAGGCACTAAGGCTTTCCACGAATTTTCCTTTTGAAGTGAAAGATTAAGTCGTGAAAATCACTAATTTTACTTGATTGAGCATCAAACTGAAAAATCCGATTTCTGCAGCTCTTGGTCTCTTTTCAAGATACCCTGCCTGTCTTCTTGCAGGTGAAATTTTCACCTGTCTGGTGAATCTCTCAGCCATTTTTCAAGTTCCTGGACTACAAACCTTTTTTGCAAGACTTACAATTCTAGTTGTCCTCATAAATAATTTGTTGTAGACCCCGCTTACCTTGCTTATCAGGCCTAACATCTTGAGTAAGCTGGCTGCCACTCAAATCTAAAGGAAGTTCTCCCTTGGCATTAAGAGAGCGAGAGTAAAAATAGAAAAAACACGCCTCAATGAAAGTTGGAAAGTGAAAAGAGCAATTAATATATTGATTTGAGGATGAAAAATAGGCTAATCGTAACGCAGGTGTGATAATATATCGTGTGCATTCGAAAGACTGCAGATGCTGTCTGTTGGTAATCTCGCTCATCATATAATATCCAATTGCCACAATGCCATATCCCAGCTTTTAGGTGCCATACCTTGCAGAGTGGTTTAAGCTATGACCTATCATCTGCTCGCTTCCTTGAGGGATATATCTCAATGGAGGGTGATGAGATGTGAATTTTGGAGATGTTAAAAGTGTAGTGCTTTTGGATTGAAACTGGTTTGTCCGCTCGTCAATTTGTGTGTACAACGTTTCATCACTTTGTGATTAAGTTCCTGGATCTTGGTCTTTTTTCGAGCCTTTATGAAGGTCAAAAATGGAGAGACGTACACCATCATTGAATAGAGCAACTACCTGTAGTTCTTTTTTCTTTTGGCCTACATTCACATTCTTTTTCCCATGTGATTGATGTTTCTTCTATATCTTTTATATATAGTTGTGTTTTTTCTCTTCTGCCTGTTGGGCTGCTTAGCATTATTTAATAACTCTTTTCAAGTAGGGTTTTCTTGAGATTGTAGCCACATGCATGGATGATTAACGAAAGAACCTGTTATTTCCATGATTGGACAATTGCCATGCCTTTGTACCAAAAAGCAGATGATCTGCATAGAAAAGTGTTTATTGTACTGCCAAAATATTCCAGCATGTAGACTTAGCATTTAGTTTGAAGTGGGTACAGCACTAGATAGAGTACAGATTTTGCAAGGAGTGTTTTTTAGAGCCCTTATTCTGGCCAAACTGGGGGAGATGTACACCGCTGAACCACTGTGATTTTACCAATCCTGTCGCATTGCCCGCCTGTTTTATTCCACTACTGCGTGCTTGTGTACCTGTAAAAGTGGAGAACCTTTATTCGAACTAAGGTCTCTGTGTGTGTGTGTAGCTTTGCGCATTATATTCTCTATAATATGTAATCAAGTCGTAACAATCAAGACTATGCAGATAAGTAGAAGGATAGAAAGTGCAGGACAAGAACATAAAGGTAGGAAAAAGCAAAAACTTCCATTGCAGAACTTTCACTTTTCATCTGTGCTAAATTTAAGTTGCAACGCCATTCTCTGTTCTAACTATCCAGCCAACATGGCAACAAGCCAAAAGCTTCATCCAACGCTGCCTATTCACTTGGTGCGAATGCTGTATCATCATTTTTCTGTATCATCATTTTTCTCCTCCAATGAAAATTAAACAGCTTGTAAATTGTAAATCCTGATGTGATATAACATAGGGAGTATACTTCCATTGCATAACTTTGCAAGGAGTGTTTTTTAGAGCCCTTATTCTGGCCAAACTGGGGGAGATGTACACCGCTGAACCACTGTGATTTTACCAATCCTGTCGCATTGCCCGCCTGTTTTATTCCACTACTGCGTGCTTGTGTACCTGTAAAAGTGGAGAATCTTTATTCGAACTAAGGTCTCTGTGTGTGTGTGTAGCTTTGCGCATTATATTCTCTATAATATGTAATCAAGTCGTAACAATCAAGACTATGCAGATAAGTAGAAGGATAGAAAGTGCAGGACAAGAACATAAAGGTAGGAAAAAGCAAAAACTTCCATTGCAGAACTTTCACTTTCCATCTGTGCTAAATTTAAGTTGCAACGCCATTCTCTGTTCTAACTATCCAGCCAACATGGCAACAAGCCAAAAGCTTCATCCAACTCTGCCTATTCACTTGGTGCGAATGCTGTATCATCATTTTTCTCCTCCAATGAAAATTAAACAGCTTGTAAATTGTAAATCCTGATGTGATATAACATAGGGAGTATACTTCCATTGCATAACTTTCCCTTTTCAAGTGTGTTAAATTTAAGATACAAAGCTATTCTATGTTCTAACTACCCAGCCAACATGGCAATATGCTAAGAGCTTCATCCAACGCTCTGCCTATTCACTTGGTGTGAATGCTGTATCATCATTTTTCTCCTCCAATGAAAATTAAACAGCTTGTGAATTGTAAATCCTGATGTGTTTTAGAACATAGTGAGCATTTGTTTGTTTCAAAACCTGTTAGGGAGCAGATAAATATAGAGTTAAATGTGTTTAACTCTGTATGGATCTTAGCCATCGAAACTTCTAAACCTTGAAGTTACAAAGCTATTCTATGCCAAGAGCTTCATCCAACGCTCTGCCTATTCACTTGGTGTAAATGCTGTATCATCATTTTTCTCCTCCAATGAAAATTAAACAGCTTGTGAATTGTAAATCCTGATGTGTATTAGAACATAGTGACCATTTGTTTGTTTCAAAACCTGTTAGGGAGCAGATAAATATAAAGTTAAATGTGTTTAACTCTGTATGGAACTTAGCCATCGAAACTCCTAAACCTTGTTTTGCAGTTCTACGAATTGCATCATTATTTGTTGAGCACAACATTGTGATCATTAGAGCAGCTACACTTATACCAAGTTCTTACAAATGGTTCTTTTAGAAGAATATCCTCCAATGAAAATTAAACAGCTTGTGAATTGAAAATCCTGATGTGTTTTAGAACATAGTGAGCATTTGTTTGTTTCAAAACCTGTTAGAGAGCAGATAAATATAGAGTTAAATGTGTTTAACTCTGTATGGAACATAGCCATCGAAGCTAAACTCCTAAACCTTGTTTTGCAGTTCTACGAATTGCATCATTATTTATTGAGCACAACATTGTGATCATTAGAGTAGCTACACTTAAACCAAGTTCTTACAAATGACTCTTTGAGAAAAATATTCTCTTTTAAAAATATGAAATTATTAAAAATATTTAAAGGTCATCCATCACAAGAATTTGGCATAATTAATCAACAATTCGTGAATGGAATTGCCAAGTGTAACAACTTCAAATACGAATGTAGCACTCCCAAGGAACCTTAAACTTGTTTTTGCTTTTTGGAATTGGATATTCTTGCAATGTTTTTCACCTTATTTGGATTTCATGCAATGGAGCGAAAGAATGTAATTGTAAAACTCTCACTATGTTCATCTCATGTAGTAATGCACAACATCCAAAAAGGATATTACTTTTCCTTAATCAAATCATCCAAGGTGCACTTCATTTAATAGATATAGCCAAGAGAAGTTAAAACTTTAGTTTTTGAAGGATCTACTTACAAAGATCTTGATTGTTAAAAAGAGTAGCATAACTTGGCCCCTACATGTTAGGGGTTGGGATTGTATAGTACCTTCAATTCCTAAAAATAAAATGTAAGGTTTTATTTATAGATCTTATGTAAGTGTATATATGTATACCTCCTTGGCTACACAAGTATATGTTTGTGCTTGCTTATGTGTGAAAACAGTTGTCTGCATGCACATGTACATGTTGATTATGTAGGCATGTTTGAGTATGTTTTTGTCTAACTACATGTGCAATATTTATGTGTTCTATGGTTGTATATGTTCATGCATATATATATATATATACATGTGCTTGAATCTTTGAGCATGTTCAATAATATAGTCCTCTTCTTGTACAACACTATGTTAATCATATTGGCCCTATATTGAGATAGCACTTAATTCAATTAATCAAATTGGTTCTTAAGATAAGACAACTTTTGTCAATGTACCCCTCCCTCTCATAAGTAAAACATAAATCCTTGAAGCTTGTAAAAATTCTCCTTTTGTCAATGTACCCCTCTCGAGCATAAGTAAAACATAAATCCTTGAAGTTTGTCAAAATTGTCATAAGTTTGTCAAAATTGTCATAAGTAAAACATTGTCAAAATTGTCATCATTAGCTCATTGCTAGCTCTTTGAATGATTCGTTCTACTTAGGTTTCAAAGAGGTACTCTCTTTATTACCCATGTTCTTGCAGCATAGCCATAGCAATGGCCTAAATTTTGGCTAATCCTCCCCTTCCCACATGTCATCTCTTTTGATTGTAACACCTTCAAAATTGGGAAGAGGGAAAACTTTTGAATGTATAAGCAGCAATACTTTTAAAAATGAGTACCTACATGAGATCAAAAGATCGTGTGTTGTGACACAAACTAATAGCCTATCTAAATCACACTTTTTGGATTCAACTTAACGATAGATGGCATCGGTCGAGATGGTACCTAGCACATCCTCTTGGAAGAGGTTGCCACTATAGAAGCAATGTAAGTACCCCATTGACACTTTAGACCCAGAGTCCCTCTTGCAATGAAAATAGCCTCCTTCGAGGTTGCCAATTTTGTATCCATTCCACATCACACTAATCCATCGCTCTTATTTTGCAAAGTCCTAGCCATCTCAAGATCTAGAATGTTTCACTTCAATCTTATATATGATTGCGGAAAATGTTGGGGCCTTATATAGGACTAGAACCACTCAAAGAAGTTATTGTTGATCAAGAATACTGTGCTCTAGAGCTTGGATTGAAACTCTTGTGGTTGATGCATCCAGAGAGCCAGCGATGCAAATTACGGGAACGTCGTCTAATTGTAGTTTAAAGCAAAAGAACCTTACTCTTCAACCACCTCCTCCATCATTTACTTTCCTCCCACACCCTCCATCAAACCCTTGTCTAGATCACCCTCAAATGTAGGACTCTCTCATCCCTCAAGAATTCCTTTAAAATCTCGTGATCATCCTCCTTGATGTCTAGTTTGACTTATAAAATCGTCTTCTCCTCCATTTACAACACGTCTACCTCCAAAATTGGATAGCTTATCCTTCACTTGGCCCTCATTTAACGTGAGCGTCATTGCCAAAAATAAAAAAGATGAAAACCTCATTGAGCTAAGAAGAAGCAAGAATTTGTGAAAGCACATTCCCAAACAAGGAAGAATGTGAGCGTAGTATAGTACCTCACCCAGAGTAGCATGATTTAGTTTTTCATTTTTGCCAACGCCCTATCTTCTTCTATGATCCAACTCCTCCTTACATCCACACGCATGTTAGACTCAACATCATCCCTATTGCTTTCCTACCTTTAAAAACAAGGTGGGAATCTTACTATGGCCTTGTCTTTTGGAGTGGCATTGTAAGTCCAAGTGTAAGTAGCTCGATAAATATTTTGAATGACTTGTGAAAGGAAGCAATAGGTGTAAATTGGAAGAAAAACAAGATGAATTTCATTCATGTGGCCTTCCAAGTGAGAATAAGGAGGGGGGAGAGAGAGAGAGAGAGAGAGAGAGAAATGGATGAGGAGAGAGAGGATGAATGTACTTTCAATAAAAGCACACCCAAATTTGAAAGACATGCTCTAATGTCAACACACCAATCAATCAAAGAATTTGCAAAAAAAACATGTCTAGAAAATGCTAGAAATTAGTTTTGGTTTTTGAAAGTTGAACCTTCTCTAAGACCATCTAAAGGCAAGCCAAAAAAAGAGAAAAAGCAAGCGAAGGTGAAGGCATATCAGGAGAGGTAGATGAGTGAAGCAGAGGAGAGATAAGAGATGAAAAGGTACATATGTGTGTGTGTGGTGGATGGGCCATTAAATAAAAGTAGGGACGAGTGCCTATTTTGGCAAAAATAGTGGGGTCATTCAGGATACAAAGAGAGCCTCCATGACCTAACAAAGGACAAAAGCTTTAGGATAAAAGACAAAAACATTTAGGACCTCCACAAGAAAATAAAAACCTTAAACCCTAAACACATTAGAAGCCCTTGAACTTCTACTAACCCACATTTAAGCCTCATACTAACCATAATTTGCAAGGTTAAATTGACCAAATGAGCTAACTTCAAAACCATGGCGTTGATTAGCAACTCACTAACCAAGTCATCTCCTAGGATCCTTTAAGGGCAAAAAATATGCAATCAGATGCTAAAGGTTCATACTAACACCAATTTCAGAAGCTGGACGGGTAAAGCTCAGTGAACGATCGACATGGAATATTTTTGCATTATAGCTTGTGCAGTGTCCAAAAATCAGAACCATGCCTTCTCACACTCTTTCAAAATGGAGAGATTGCCAGTTTGACCTCTCGCTTTTGGCATGTCATTGATAGTTCCCATGTTCAAGGTAGCTTGTGATGAGAGATTAAAGCTGATACTTGCACGACGACTACGAAGCAACAAAAACTATGCCCAACACTCAAATGATGGTGAGTTTTACATTTGTAGCAAGTTACAAAGTGATGCATTGGTTGAAGCTTGTGTCTTCCATAGAGCCAAGCAAAGCATTCCCACTTTTGGGAGGGAAGAACCACTTGTGGATGGAGAAGACAAAAAATCAAGAAGACATGGGCATGGTAGGAAAAGGGAAGCTAGACAATATTCTGCAACTTGTGTATATGCACCAATTGAAGTGTCGCTGATCATCACCTTTGTGTTGATTATACATTGCTTGCTTGATTATGCAGTTGAATCTCATCCAACATAGTAGAAGAGCTACGTGAAGGACACATGGCTAGCCCTTTGATCATCACCTCATTCCCTAAAATAACGAATATAAAAGATATAAGATGTAGTACATAACTTGTAAGCCAAAGAGTATAAAATATCATGATCTATACATTTGGATGATGACACTATCCAAAGGTTGAACCTTTGGAAATCACCTTAGGAACCTTTGGAAATCTATACAAAATCTACACAAAGCTTGTACAAATCAACTTGCTGCTTCACTTTATGCAACAATTGAGAATTTGAATTACTCAGACTTCCCCTTTGAGAAGTAGAGATTGGTCTCGTCCCATGTTACACTTTTGTAATATATCTTTGCTGTAGAAAAATGAGTGTTTTGACTTGAAGTCACATTTTGAGATTATGCTAACATTTTCTTGGTTTGATATTTGATACTAAAAATCTTGAACGATTGTACAAGACATGGAATGATGCACCATTTTAGTATCTAAGAATGCAATCGAAGAAGTATTAGGTAGATGTAAACATTGGATTTTAAAATTAATAATTACCCTTGGCCTTTCAATTGATAGTGGCCTGAAGGAAGAAGGAAGCTCTCTTATCCTAACACACTTAAGTGTAGGAACTTACTTTTGTTTGCCAGGTTGATTTGCATAGTAGTAACCTAAGAAAACAAGGTAAACAAAATCAACCTGGCTTGATAGAAGGCCTCTAGTTTTGTTTGCCAGGTTGAGTTACTCTTGCTTAGGCAATTTTTAGTAACACTTTCGTGAATCATTAAGGCTTCTATAGTTGCGATACATATTGACAAGCGAGGTGTCCACAACAACATCTAACTCTAATCTAGGGCCCACAATAGCTTCTAACTTTTGCGGTGTCCACATAAACATTTAAATCTAATCTAGACCTTTTAGGAAGGAGATCCATCATGAAGGACTCCATTCGAGTGCTTGAAAAACAAGCATTTTGCATAGATTCAGTCAGCTTGACGACATACTATAAATGCCAATATTAGAGACATTCAGACCTCACAAAAATATGGTTCTGTTGAGAGTAGTTGCAGGGAAAGCAAAAGCCTGTACAAATCATTTGTACAACGACTAAGATCAAGGTACAAAAGTTGCCAACAGATAGGCCTATAACTTGTTTTTTATTTTACTATGTTACCTATCACATTGTAAATGACAAACCCCATAGTCAATGTGAGAATTGAAATGCATAGTTGAAAGCTATAATTCTATAAAATTTTCAGAGAGGAGATGTGACCTCATCTTCATTGTAAATGTCAGGGTAGTGCTTATTTATTTGAGGATTGACAAAGATTAGCGCTTTTTGAAATGATTACATGAATAGGGATTGCTCCCATGAGATTTTTGAGCTTTCTCTTTGATAACATGACATAAATCATCACTATGACCTTTAAAGGCTTGATTAGGATCAACTGAATGTTGGTGGTATTGTCCTTCAATTTTGCATTGACCATGGTCGTTTCTTTCGATCCCGTACCTCTTGCTCGTCGTCAAGAACATGTATTAAAAAAAAATGGTTAGGTAAAATGATATGTTATAGGATTTAAGTTTGAGTTTGTTGTAAAAATGAAAATTTGCATATCCAATTCATGAATAGGAAGCTCTTACCCTTCAAGAAAATCCAAAATGATAAAATTACAAAAAAAAGGTAAAATTTTATGACCTAAGAAAGTTGTTAAACATAGAAAGAAAATACATACTTGATGTATGGTAGAGGTCGCACACTTCCTCTCCAAATTTTTATAAAAATGAGAGTGTTGTCAACTTTAGTTTTCAACTATACTTTCAACTCTTTTTTCTACTTTGCTAGTTGCTTTGATGTAGCTCAAAAGTAGAGAGATTACCTTTGATCCGTCAATTGTATGCTCCTTGTACAATACTACTTGTACTTGAACTGATGCTTGCATGGCCATCAAAACACTTAAGTAAAATTAAGAAAAAGGCATTGATATAAGTCATCATTGATGGTTGCAACTAGTGCATCCGCAATCTATCTCTTTGTCACAAGTTTTCTAAGCATGACTTGAATCCCACCTTCTAGGTAAGAAAATTCTCTATTCAAATAATATGAGAATATGGCAAAATCATAGCACAAACTAATGGATATTCTTGAGAATCCAAATTGCCTAGACTCTAGTAGGAAACAAGTCAGTACACAATTAGCCATGCCCAAACTCCTTGCCTCTCATTCCTTTTAGCCCCTTATATGGAGACCCAATTCCATTATTTAATTAATCTCATGTTTTGCATGCAATTGTGAATTGATAATTGGTAAAGAGTTATAACCTTTCTACATTTAAATCATATAAATTTCAATATTTGGTTATCATGTGTCTCCATTGCATACACCTTTATTTGATGGAGTCCTTAAATAGGTCATCATAAATATGATTTCCTAATATGCATGATCAATGAGGAGAGACTTCTACTAAGTTATGATAGAAATGCCTCTTACTTCACAAAAGGTATGAAAAAGAAGCATACATAGTCAAATTCAGTAAGAGAAGTGGGCCTATTATCACATGCTAGCTTTTTTAGAGTCACTAATCACCTTCATCCATCACCCTTCTCCTCCATGCATTGATCATCTCATAAGAGAATTAGTAATTTTTACAATTCGTAAGTAGACCAAGTGGACTAAAGGAAGAAATCCTTATTCTCCACATACATGTATATAAGATCTCTCTACATATCATAAACAACTCAAACCTTTTCGTTTGTTTTTATCTTCTAAATTTTCAATCTATTTTAGGGTGAGAAAAACTCCTACATTCCACTTCATGGTGTATGTTTGAAGCAAACCAATTAGGATGAAGGGAGCAACCCTCATCTACACATTGTTTTCCTACCTTCATGTACTATACAATTAGCTAACATGTGTGTGGTCTCCTCTTTCTTGTGTACTCACCTATCTCTCACACTCTCTCCATCCCCTTTAAAAAGCATACAATTAGCTAGCAAGTGTATGGTCTCCTCTTTCTCTTGTGCACCCACCTCCTCTCTCTCACATTCTCCATCTCCCTTTTAATAACATAATCACCATCCTCCTTTAAGCACACCTCACCTGTCCTTGCATCAGTTTACCATGAAATATTTCAAATAAGAGGGGCAATCGGAGAGGCACTAGCTCCCATAGATGCATGGACATCAATTATAGCTACCACAAACACACTTTCCTTGTATCTATCTGTTTGCATATCTATGACAATCTAACCTTATATCTTTCCATAAGCCTATCCATGTTGATTGGATAAGTGCAAAAGAATGATGATTGGTTAACATAAGCATGAGATTTATGTGCATGCAACAAACTAAATGGTCCTAGTTGCATAAAGATGAATGATTCTAAATGAAGAGGTACCAAATGATTCACTAGTAGAGTGGAAAGAGCTAAAGCCCTCCCCCTACTAATTGCAAGGAATACTTTGAGGCTTGACTCTGAGGGAGACTGAAGACTTAAGGCTACTAGGAAAGCCTAAGCTCCTATTTATGGCCAAGATGTTGCTAGATAATGTTACTCAAATGCGTGATCAAGGTTGCTTTTATAGGTGAGTGCCCTATCTTGTTCTGCACATATTGAATCACATCGCTACGTTTCTACTAAGAGCTAGGATGTTGTTAAATGTTTGGGCAATGGTTACCTACCTTTATAAGATGTCAGCCCATGTGATTCTCACACATTGAGTCAATCTATAAACTAGCTTGGTTTATCCTTCAGTCTATTCATTGACTCAATCTATAATAGTCTTGAGATCATCCTAGGTCGAGTCTAACCTGTAGTTTCCTACTCGGATGGGTAGATCTATCATTTTTGCTTGTATATATATCTTATTGTTGACATTGCATGTATAATCTCATAATGTAAATTTCCCATAGGCAATCTTGCACAAATTTTTGTCGCTATTGTGTTGCTGCTAGTGGGCATCCCCTAGATGGCCATATCTATAAAGGCTATGACATTCCCTTCTATTGAAATTGAAATAAACTACGCCATTTCCAATGTTTGCTCCAAAACCTTATGTAACTTATCTATCGGTGACATTAGATTTGACTTGATGAGCTATTGAGAACAATTCTTATCAAGCTTTTGTCTCCATCATTGCTTTCCATTCCTATTAAGACAAATATTGTGCTTGCTCATGAGCAAACATGCTACTAACTTGCAAATAAAAAGCTCAAAAACTATCCTAACCCTATATTATCCTCTTGAGTTACACTAGTGGTCCTATCTTCCAAACTCACCACTACTATAAAACATGGTACTCCTAAGAGATCTAATGGTGCCAAGATAAGACGACGAACATTCTATTCTTGGCCATTCTACAAAGGTATAGCTAAAAATTTACGACCATTGCATGAGTGCAAATTGGATATTGAGCTTGACCAAATACTTTTCTACCAAGGGCTATACTTGATAAATAGATGGGCTATCCTAGGGAGATGTAGGGAAGATAAGATGCGCTTGTCTATATTGTCTTATTGTAGAATAGAGATATAGCTATGTAGTTGATTAAGCCAAGAAATGAGTAGCAACGAATCAATCTTTCCATCATGTCTTTGAAAATTAAGCTCCTTTGGAAAGAAGTGTTTGGTAGAGGTTGGGGCAATTCTTTATCATAAGCTTCTTTGGCTTTCTTCCATCCCTATCTTGACCTCTTAATCGAGGCTGAACTCTTAGAACTGCATGAACTATGTAATGAGAGACTATGATTGTTAGGGTTGAATTTGCAGCTACTTTGCTCCATCATCATCAAATTGGATGGGGTGAATGATGCCTCCATGTGTGGAGCTAACCCCTTGTTGGAGAAAACATTTACCCTTGGCCTTTATTAATGCCTAAACACTGTGAGGGATTCATGGTTGTGTTGCTACTATAGGAATGTCGACAACATATACTACTTTGATCCACTAGATCTATTGAATCTCCTATTAAGACTAAAGGAGGTAGGCAAGACGTGACAAGGATACCCTAGATAGAAAACACTTAGGGTGTTTCATTGTCACAAGAGGACCTCACTAGTGCTCATCACAATCTCATGGAAGAAAAGTTTGAACTTGAAGCTCTAATACTAATTTGTTTTGTTTTGAGTGGTGGCTTTCTATATGAGACACTTACACCCACTAGATAACTCATGGAGAACTCTTTTCCCCCACCTCAGAAGCCTACTATGCTAACTGAGGAAGAGCAAAGTGTAAAGAGTCACTGGCATTAGAGAGAGAAATGCATGCATTGATTGGACCTACTATGTTGACCTCAAACACATACTATTGCTTAGAATGAAGACTTGAGTATGCTAGGTATTGCTTTATTGCTTCTTTCCCTAGCAATGATCAAGTACACAAAGAATCTATCTATGGTTGATCCTCACTAATTGAAAGGATGAAAACAACTAGCACATGATCCTCAATGCAGAGGCTATAGATGGGTGCCTAATGGACTTGGGAATGTCGAAGCCTTCATGCCCTATTGATTGTATCAAAGGCTGACTATGGAGGAAGTCTCTTGATGATGGAAGAACTATTGGAAAATGTTGAACTACTCTTGAAGAGTAAATGGCCATGAGAGGTCGATGCTGATTTGCACTCTATAAACTTTCTTCACTCTCTAAACCTATCCTTTCTCGGCAGACTATTGTTAGTCACACAAATCTGGCCGACCCTACCTTTGGATGGACCAACCTATCCTTACTACCTATAATTAGGCTCTAGTGGTGTGCTGGTATAGTGTCAGGTGAAGTTCCAAAAACATCGGTTTTCTAGAAGCTTCTAATTCATGTCTTTCATCAAAAGGTGTTATTTGTGATGCATCTTCGGAAATTCCCATGCCAACCCAAGCAAACATTCAAAAATCTATCCTACATTCATTCATGGAGGTACTCCTAAGGGACTTCGTATCATATCTACTAGCGTACCATCCTATAACTTGTTCTTTATGGACTACCTATAAGGTAGTCCAATGTGGACTGCTATTGGTGCCATGCTGCAATACTTGTGGTTGTCCTAGGGAGCCCTAGATGACTAGGGCTATAGAGGTATGTCCCACTTTCAACAAGCAACCAAAATTGTATGCCATACCACAAGATTTGAACAATTATGGAATAGGACACACACACAGGAAATCCTTCACTATTATGGGGAGCCAGAGATGGATTACAATTTCAATACACTTATCTCTCTTCATGTGCAAGAGATTCCTAATGGGTCCTACTTTAAAGAAACCACCTCATCATCTATATATCCACACACATCTCATCCATACATCTACCATCTACAATCTCCCCCTCAGTATGAGCTTGTACACCACATAAGCCCAAAGCATCTAAAAATATAAAAGTTATCTTTACCCAAAGAATTGGTAAACATATATGCAACCTCGGCATCTGTCCTCACATATCTCAAGTCTATTTCACCACTTATCACTTTCTCCCTGATGTAATGATAGTGGACTTCTATATGTTTTGTCCTTGCATGGTAAATGGGATTCCAAGCCATCATAATAGTACTTATGTTGTCGCAGTAGATCACTACTACTGGACCATCAATGCATACTCCCAACTCATGAAGAAGCAACTCAGCCAAGTTTGTTTACACACTACTATGGCAACCCCTCTATACTCCACTTCTGTACTAGACAAAGCAATGGTGGGTTGTTTCTTACTGCTCAAACTAATCACACTACTCCCAAGAGAGAATGCATATCCAATAGTTGACCTTCTATCATCAATGCTACTAGCCCAATCTGCATCAGTATAACCTTGCAAGCATATTCCTCCTTCCTTGGCATAAAACAATCCAACATTTATTGTGGCTTTCACATATCTAAGTATTCTTCTCACTGTATCAAGGTTCCTCTTGCAAGGCTTTTGCATAAATTGACTCACCACCCCCAAAGTATAATTCAAGTCTATAGTCTAGTGATGGTAAGATATATGGGACTTCCAACCATCTTCTAGAACACAGTCACATCTTGCAAGTAGTACCCATCATCAACCATCTTAGCATTTTTCTCAAGTGGTGTTTCAACCAGTTTGCATGATGTCATACCATATTTTCCAGCATGTCCAAAGCATATTGCCTTTGTAGCATCCAAATACCATGTGGTGAATCAATTACCTCAATCCGAAGAAAGTATCATAGTTGTCCAAGTTCCTTCATGTCAAATTCACATGACAATCTCTCCTTAGTTGCTATAATTTCTACATCAAGTCTCCTTGTGATGTGATTAAATCATTCACTTGTATGATCACAAGAATCACCATTTTTGCTCTCTCTTGCTTCACATATAGTGAGCTATTGACTTTGGATTTTTTGAAGTGCATATTCGGCAAGGTTTTATTCATTCTCTCACACTAGGCTCTTGGAGCTTGCTTCAAACCATACGAGGCTTTCCTTAACTTGCACACATGCATAGGATACTTGGGATGTATGTACCCCTCTGGCTGATGCTTATAAATTTCTTCATAAAGTGTACCATTCAAGAAGGAAATTTTTACATCCATTTGATATAACTTCCACTGACGCATGCTTGCCAAAGCAATTATAGTCCATATGGTGGTCATCTTTGCCACCCGGGCTAAATGTTTCATCATAGTCCAACCCATATGATTAGGCATACCCTTTGGCAATTAATGTTGCCTTATATCTCTCCACACTTCCATCCGATTTGCACTTCACTTTATAAACCCATTTGTAGCCAATAGCTGTTTTTCCTTTTAGGAGTTTTACAAGTGTCCAAGTGTTATTCTTATCCAAAGCATCAATTTCTTGATCCATGGCATCCCTCCAATTTGAATTTTTTACAGCCTCATAAAAACTTGAGGGCTCAACATGTTGCACTTTACTAATTATGTATGTGTAGTGCATCCTCATATATCCATTGTAAGTTAATTATCCATGGGTGTCTCACCCTTTTCAATCTTCTTAAGGGCTTTGTATTTGCCATTGACTTTCTAGCATGTGGCGGAACATACTTTGAAGCATGCTTAGTCTGTTGAGCCTTTACAAGCTGTAAATCACTCCCTTCATCGCTACTTGCATCCTCAACCCTCTCTTCTACTTCAACGCTTTGCTTTCCTTTGTCTACATGATTGCTCCCCCTCAATCTACCACTCTATGGGCTTACACTATCAACACTTTCCTCTCCTTTGATGGCTTGCAAAATTGAACTAAGTATTTTTAGCACCTTGGATCATAGAAAATCCAAGGCCTCCAAGGTGACCACGTGGCTTAAGGAGAGGCCACCTTTTTGTTTCATGGGCTAGGCTAGTCATGTAAATGGAAGTATGGGAGGATGAGATCTTTTGGAAAGGAGAGGATTCATGGGAGGATGAAGATCAAGAGGAGACTGAGGATCTATAGGAAGGAGAGGAATGTTTAATGAGGACTCACTAAATTGTGTAAAATGTGTGGGTAGAGAGTAGCAAATCTTTTCTTATAATTACATGTGGCTAAGAGCATATTAGAAAGATCTGATAGGACACATACAATTACTCTCTCTAGGAAAGATCTCCCTTCTTCCCTTGAACCTTCTTCTAGACTTAAACCTATTTCTAAACCTTGAATCTCCTTTTGAACTCTAAACCTCTTTCTAAACCATGAACTCCTTACCCTGAAACCCTGAAATCTCTTTCTTAATCATAAACTCCTTACCCTTGTGGCAACATTTTGGCACCGCTGTGTTAGGGAGACTAGTAGCATAAGTAAAAGTAGAGATGCACAAGCATGCATAAGGAGGACAATCTTCAAGTGAGCTATTAGGGTCACACCACTCAAGGTCTAGGAGAATCAAAAAGTTCTCAACTATAGCTAAAAACAATAGGCCCTAGCTGAAACCTTCACTTATCGGCTTATGATCTCATGTTTTTTGATTAAAAAAGCCAATTAAAAAACAAATTAGGCCATGATAGGGTATCATTGTGTAGAGCTTCAAAATTTGAGGATTTTTGCCATTTTTCTCATGAGTGTAAGTGTAAGAAAGTGCACAATTGAGTGCAACAATCAAACTAATATCTTTAGATATATTGGGACCCTCATGAGGATTAATTCCCATGGAAACCATCCAAACCATAACAAGCAACACACTCGCAAGAACAACTACTAACCCAATCAATACTCCATTCCCTAGCTCAACAATAGGAATGGACTCCACTCAAGGACTACATACCATCACTCAAGCACAAGCCCAACTCTCTTTCATCACTCAATGGAAAACCTATTGCTAAACAACACCTCATAACGAATCTGCAAGAGACAAGTGCCTTAGTGTTGAAAATCTGAGTGATGTGTGTTGGCATTGATGAAGTGATGCACTTACTCTTGTTGCACTTTCACTCACATGGGAGAGGACATGCATTTTGTTTTAAGGTTATGGTTTGACATACACATGAAAAGGTATGGGAGATGGAAGATTAAAGGTTGTAAATATAATGAAAGGATTTCAAAATATCCATCCTATTGAAAAATTCTTGGGTCGACTAATTTTTACTAATTCGACATCTCCCTCCTCCTTTCTTATAAAAATACATTCCACTCCTCATTCTTCTTCTTCCACATGTAGCCTCCCTCCTCTTCCAAAAATTCAATTGTCATGCAAGTCAAGCTCCCTCCCTTTTCATCAAACACCAATTCATTTCCATCCTCTTCATGGGGGTTATGCATCAAGCCCTTTCTTGTTATGAGCACTTAGCCATCCACTCTCCCCCAACAATATTCCCCCTCAAATTTATCATCATCTTCCACAACCATCCCAGAGTATTTGTTTTTTAAAGCATTTAAGATGACCATCTCCCCCTTCCCCTTTATTTTTTGTCTACTTTTCCATTCCGTCAAGAATTTTTCTTTTTTGTTTCCCTTCTCCCTCTTTTTCTCTTCCACCCGCCCCTTGTTTCTATTACTTCCCCCCCTCATTCTATCTCTCTTGCATTTTTATTCAGCACCCCCCTTTTTCTAGTTGATCTCCCCCTTCATTCCCTTGATCTCTCTCCTTTATCATCGATTGTGCTCTCTTCTTCAATTCCCCTCTTTCTCATAGGGTTCACTAACAAGAAACCCTATGTTTCACTTGCGTTCATGGGGTATTCAAGAAATCCCTCAACTAAAATTCCCCTCCAATAAAACCACCCCTCTTTACTTATGTCCTAAGGGATTTTTTTCTAAAGTTAAATTACAAAACCCTACCGTTATTGTGACCTTGTTAAAGTTTTTCCAAAATTCAAATTAAAATACCCCTCCTTTTGAATGGCATGATACACTAAATTTTGTGAGGTGAACCTGCCGAGACCTCGTTCGCCCCCTTCATTCCCCTTTCTTGCTTTAGTGCCTTTTTGCCCCCCTTTCTTCCATTCCCAATCACTTTTCCCTCTCATAAATCTTTGTTTGGTTTTCAAACCCCCTATTCTCTGAGTTTCTTATCCCCCATGAGAAATTTTTGCATGAGGGACAACTCAAAAAATATGAAGGCTCAAGCTTATGAAGCGTCAACTTAAGAGGGTCAAGAACATAAAGAATTTGCCACTGTTTTGGAGAGTGATTGGACTTTTTAAATCCCTTATGGTGCATGTTCATTTGTACCTAATGTGAATCGTACATTCTAGGGTACTTCTTGTATTGCACTTGTTGTGGGTTGGTCGTTTTTTCTCTTACAGTGTTGGTTTGACACTTATTATGAGCAGTTTTCTATCTCTCATTTTTAATTGCAGTAGACTTTAGCAACTGTCTTGCCTATGCATTTTGAATCTCCCATTTTGGCCATGGGGGGGACTGTTGGCAATTATGTTCTCTTGGGCATGAACTTATGGGGGGGTTTGTACTCCCTAAGGTTCAAGGAATGCAGCAACAAAGCTAGTCGGCTTGAGCTGCTATCCTAGGTATTCAAAATCTATTAAAATACAATAAAACATCACTTTAGTTCTCAATTATCTGATTGCAAGTTTTCTCATGACTCATGGATTGTGTTGAATCATCTACATACTTGTCGTGAATATTCTGTGTGTCTTGTGTTCATTCGTCTCGTGAATTTCTAATGTATTCAGTCCATCTCTTATGATTATCTTTGTGGAGAGATTGAGAGTTCAAATTTTGCAACCCAAAAGTGCTAAGTATTTTGGTTCATCATGTCATTGTAATTAGCTTCATCTTCAATACAAGTGCATAAAGATCATAAGTTTACCAACGAGAGAGAGAGAGAGAGAGAGAGAGAGAGAGAGAGAGAGAGAGAGAGAGAGAGAGAGAGAGGGAGAGAGCGAGAGAGAGAGAGAGCGAGCGAGCGAGAGAGAGAGAGAGAGAGAGAGAGAGAGAGAGAGAGAGAGAGAGAGAGAGGGAGGGAGGGAGGGAGGGAGGGAGGGAGGATCCAAATCTTAATTCAGAACATATAATCTTCTGAAACATAGAAACTTATGCTTTTCCAAGTAATCAATTAAAGAAGAAGGCAACAGAGAGAGGTGAGTTTGAGTGAGAGAGTGGGAGCGGGTCTCATTGGGAGAGAGAGAGAGAGACAGGGGGAGCGGGAGAGAGCGGGAGAGAGAGAGAGAGAGAGAGAGAGAGAGAGAGAGAGAGAGAGAGACAGGGGGAGGAGAGAGGGAGAGAGAGAGAGAGAGAGAGAGAGAGAGAGAGAGAGAGAGAAAGAGGGAGGGAGGGAGGATTCAAATCTTACTTCATAACATATAATCTTCTAAAACATAGAAACTTATGCTTTTCCAAGTGTAATCAATTAAAGAAGAAGGCAACAGAGAGAGGTGAGTTTGAGTGAGAGAGTGGGAGCGGGTCTCATTGGGAGAGAGAGAGAGACAGGGGGGAGCGGGAGAGAGCGAGAGAGAGAGAGAGAGAGAGAGAGAGAGAGAGAGAGAGAGAGAGAGAGAGAGAGAGAGGGGGGAGCGGGAGAGAGAGAGAGAGAGAGAGAGAGAGAGAGAGAGAGAGAGAGAGAGAGAGAGAGAGACGGGGAGGGAGTAGGGACCAGGGAGGGAGGGAGGTTTAGGTTTAGAGATTTAGAGCATCTATATTGCATGTAATAGAATGACCAGCACAAGACGATGCTCTACTACTTCGTGTGCATAAAAAGAAAGAGGAAAATAATCTGCAACTAAGGCATGAAGTGCTTGATCAATACACACGTGAAATAAGTCAAACAGGCAATCTACTCAAATTAAGTACTCCTTCATATTCACTACAAACCAAGACTCTTTGCATGACCTAGACAACGGATCATCCCTACGGGGCTTTTTACCAATACAATCAACTCCACTCAATCTAAGGACTCTACTATGAGCAGCTCTGAGACACTAGACTAGATGACATAGAGAGAGAGGCGCGAGGGCTCGAACAAGAAGAAGGAGCCCATCAACCCTACAAGACTATGTAGAATGAACGACTGCCATAGTTCACCGCCAAGAAGATCTTCCATGATGGCCAAGGGTCACCAGTCACCAAAACCTCCAAATCCACTAGCATCAAAATGCCAATAGATGTTTGCCAAATGTCTTCTACAAATCACATGTACTGATCAACATGCATGGTCCAATCACAACACATATAATGCCATATAGCAAATCACTAATCACCAAGCTTAAACCTTAGATCATCTAAGCACTCCCATGAGGGAGTGCCTAAACTACAGGAGTTCTAACATTCCCCCCCACAACCAAAATGGGGGAGCACAATTAAATCCAGAAGCGTAATGTGTTGCAAATCAATTTGAACTAGTATCTAGAAAATGACCTACTTACAAAAAGATAAAGTCAACTAGAATAGTTGGATGCTTACAAAAATCTAGACCAACACTAAAAATACTGTTCAATCAAAAAGTCCACTCTTCATCTCACTGATCTCAGTTTCTACTAATCCTGCTACCTCTTCATTGGTTGACGCTTCTTCAGCTACACATGCTTTATCTTAATTAGTTCATCTTTCTACTTTTTGTAACAGTGTCTCTCAATGTGGCCTTCACGTTCACAATAATGGCAAACTCTATTATCGCTTCTTGCTTTGCCTGAAGTTCATTTCTTCTCCTTCACTATGTATGCAATTTAACCTCCAGGTTGCAAGGACTCCTCTCATCATTCTTCATTAAGTAAAAGAGCTACACAATCCAAATATTTAGTATCATCATCCATACGTAGTATTCGAACACTTTCACTATAACGTTGAGGTAGACTCTTCAACAGAATGGCCTTTTTATCTTCGTCTTCAATTTTGGCCCCAAGGTCATTGAGTTGCTTCAAGAGAGTTTGTATTTTATTAAGAAATGTTCCCAGATTGTCAAACTCTTCCATCTTTAGGTTTCAGAGTTTGTGGTTTCAGCATGGCCTTGAAATGTTTCATATAGACTCCAAACAATGTCTCTAGAATGACCCAATTCTTAGCTGCAGTCTTGTTTATATCAAGATGATGAAAATAGTTAGTCCCAAGTGCTCAACCCATCAATACAATAGCCTTATCATTCTTGTTCTCCCATACAAGTATACGATCCACTCCATGACCACTTCTTTTGGGCTTTTCTCACTACCAGAGACCACACTCCACAATCCTTTCTGCATGAAAAGCAATTGAGTAGCCAACTTCCAAGAAGAAAATTTTTTCTCATTGAACTTCATGACGCTACCTTTAAAAGATTTCTCCTTCTTTACTGACTCCATCTCTATCTTTCAAAAATCTTCAAGAAGTGCTCTAAAGAAGGCTTCAGCTAGGACATCAATTGATAGCCTCCTTCTTCGACCAAATCGACTTCAAGGTCATTTGCATGCTTGAGGAAAAACTAATTCTTCTGACTTTGAAGATTTTGATCTGAATGATCCCTTTGACATACAAGATCTCATGTTCAAAATGAAAAGTTGGATCTCCCACGGAATCTTCTAACTCTGCTCTGATACCACTGTTACATTTAGAGCTTTAGAGCATCTATATTGCATGTAATAGACTGACCAGCACAAGACGATGCTCTACTACTTCATGTACATAAAAAGAAATAGGAAAATAATATGCGACTAAGGCATGAAGTGCTTGATCACAATACACACATGAACTAAGTCAAATAGACAATATGCTCAAATTACGTACTCCTTCAGATTCACTACAAACCAAGACTCATCCCTATTGGGCTTTTTGCCAATACAATCAACTCGACTCAATATAAGGACTCTACTATGAGCAGCTCTGAGACACTAGACTACATGACACAGAGAGAGAGCCACGAGGGCTCAGACAAGAAGAAGGAGCCCATCAACCCTACATGACTATGTAGAATGAATGACCACCATAGTTCACCGCCAGTGAACTCCAAGAAGATCTTCCACGATCGCCAAGGGTCGCCATGCCCCGAAACCTCAAGATCCACCAGCATCAAATTGCCAATAGATGTTTGCCAAATGTCTTCTACAAATCACATGCAATGACCAGCGTGCATGGTCCAATCACAACACCGCTAACGCCACATAGCAAAGCACTAATCACCGAGCATAAACCTTAGATCATCTAATAACCCCCATGAGGGACTACCTAAATCATAGGAGTTCTAACAGGGAGGGAGGGAGAGCGAGCGAGTGAGAGAGCGAGTGTGTGTGTGTGTGTGAGAGAGAGAGAGAGAGAGAGAGAGCGAGTGTGTGTGTGTGTGTGTGTGTGTGAATTACTTTAAAAAAAAAGTGTGTGTGTGTGTTTTTCAACCTACATTTCTACTACTCTTTATCATATCTCAATCCAACCTCCTTGATGAGAGTGCTCTCAACGGAAGCAAGAACGGAAGGAGAGAGAGAGACAGAGAGCCACACAAGTTTTGGTGGGTGCAGAACCACCCTAATCTTCTTTTTCATTCATTTATATATGTGTTTGAGTATTGTACATAACCGGGGTAAAGGCACAGTGACATTTAACCCCCACAACCTCCCACTTGAAGGACAATGTGCCTTTAAGGGAGAACAACCAGTGAGCATACTATCCAATGCCCATCAATACACAACAATACTAAAACCGCTGACTAGGTAGACTCTTCGTCAACATATCTGCAGGGTTATCATTTGTATGAACCTTGACAAGCTCTATGCGCTTGTCCTCAAGTACCTCCCTGATGAAATGGTACCTGACCTCAATGTGTTTGGTCTTTGCATGAAAGACCAGATTTCGTGCTAGCTGAATAGCACTCATGGAATCACTATGCAATGTCGGTACACCTGTATGAATCCCCAAATCTCCCACTAGCCGATCAAGCCATATAGCCTCCTTGCAACCCTCTGTGGCTGCAACATACTCAGCCTCTGTGGTAGACAAAGCAACGCACTTCTGTGCACGAGACATCCACGACATTGCACCACCTGCAAAGGTGAACACATAACCAGAAGTGGATCTCCTACTATCCACATGCCCTGCATAGTCTGAATCTGTGTATCCAAGTACATGCATGTCTCCTTTACCAAAGCAGATGCACATCTCCTTGGTACCCTTCATGTACCTCATGATGCACTTAACTGCCTCCCAATGCCTCTTTCCTGGATTAGCCATATACCGGCTAACAACTCCCACTGCAAATGCAATGTTTGGTCTAATAGCTATCATAGCATACATAAGACTCCCAACCGCTGATGTATAAGGAACCTTGGCCATCATGGCCCTTTCCTCATCTGATTTGGGACTATCTGTGTGACTCAGTTTCACATATGGAGGCAATGGAGTACTCACTGCCTTCCCCCCCTCCATATTGAAACGCTGCAATACTTTTGTAACACACTCTTTTTGTGAAAGCCAAAGGAGTTTCCTACTCCGATCACGCGTGATGCGCATACCAAGAATATGACCTGCAAATCCCAAATCCTTCATATCAAAGGCCTCATGCAACTTGGCCTTTAATGCATCTAGCTCATAAGTATTCTTGCTATTAGCCCTTTTAGTGTAGAGGCAGTGATCAATTTCACTCCTTCTAAAACCCTGGGACCGAATGAAAGCATCAAAATTCTGATACCATTCTCTAGGCGCTTGCTTAAGACCATAGAGACTCTTCTTCAGCTTGCAAACTAAATGCTCTTTGCCCTTTTCTTCAAAGCCTTCCGGCTGCACCATGTAAATTTCCTCATGCAAATCCCCATGCAAGAAAGCTGTCTTGACATCCATTTGCATAAGCTCCATATCCTCTGCTGCCACTAGTCCAAGCATGCATCTAAGTGTGGTCATCTTCACAACCGGAGAGAATATCTCATCAAAGTCGACACCCTTCTCTTACTTGAACCCTTTAGCAACCAAACGGGCCTTGTACCTAGGCACATCATCACCTGTGACCTTCATTTTGTAGACCTATTTACATGGCAATGCTTTCTTTCCATGTGGCAAAGAAACCAAGTCCCAAGTCTTATTCTTCATAAGTGAACTCATCTCTGATTGCATAGCATACTCCCACTTGTGTTGATCTTCACGCATCATAGCCTCTCTGTAGCAAGAAGGCTCCCCGCAATCAGTAAGCATCACATAGTCTACTCCTGGAACAAACATATCAGGCAGTCTAGACACTCCAGATGATCTTCTCAAAGGCATTTCAGCTTGCTGTCCCATCTGCATATCAGCCACATTTGGCTCATGATTTCCACCAATAGATGATCCATCATCTACCCTTGATTGTATACCTGTGGGAGTACTTGGTGGTACCATTTCTTGCACTTTTGGTGCATGGATAGCTTGCTGTCTATCAACATATGTAGGTGGATTCACATCCTGGAAAGTGATTCTCCTCATTTCCACATCCCTCATGGGTGCCTTATGCATCTTCTTCTCATTGAAGACTACATCATGGTTGCGTATGATCTTCTTTGCTTCTGGATCCCAGAGACGATAGCCCATCTCTCCACTTTCACCATAACCCAGAAAGATGCATTTCCTAGACTTAGGATCTAGCTTCTTTCGAAGCTCTTTTGGCACATGTGCATATGCCTCACACCCAAATATACTCAAATGAGAGTAAGAGGGCTTCTTGCCACTCCATGCCTCTTGAGGAATACCACCATCCAAACTCTTGCTAGGTGAGCTATTGATTACATGCAATGCAGTCTTCTTTGCCTCAGCCCAAAAACCACCAGAAAGACTTGCATTGGAAAGCATGCATTGCAACCTTTGTTGAATGGTGCGGTTCATCTTTTCTGCAACTGGATTTTGCTCTAGAGTATGAGGGGATGTGAGCTCCCTCTTAATCCCACGTGTATCACAGAAATGCTGAAAGTCATGAGAGAGATACTCTCCACCATTGTCAGTCTGTAGGCATTTAAGCGTTCTACCTGACTGATTCTCAACCAAGGCTAGCCATTTATGAAATACCTGGAACACATCACTCTTCCGAGCTATAGCATAAGCCCACACTTTCCTAGTTGCATCATCAATGAATGTCACATAGTATTCAGCCCCACCTAATGATCGTGTAGGCATGGGACCATATACGTCTGAATGCACCAAATCAAGCTTTTCAAACTCTTTCTTTCCCCTTCTTTTATGGGCTGATTTAGTCTGCTTTCCATAGAGACAATGCTCACAAAATTCAAAATCAGAGAAACTCAAATGTGGTACATAACCCAAATGGCATAAGAGTTTCATTCCATTTTGGCTCATGTGCCCCAACCGGCAATGCCACAAAGAAGTGCTTGGCTGCTCGGTTATTGCAACAACATGATCAAATACCCCTGATACATGTAAGGGATACAAAGTCCCACACTTGGCACCCCTGGCCAAAAGCATAGAGCCCTTCTGAATTTTCCAACTCTGAAAGCCAAAAGTGGTGTGAAAACCAGCATCATCTAGCTGACCCACTGAAATAAGACTCTTGGTCAGCTTAGGCACATGTCTCACATGTTTCAAAACAAATGCAGACCCATTTGCAAAAGAAAAATTTATGTCACCTGCTCCCACTATGTCACATGCATAGTCATTTCCAAGATGCACACAACTTGTCTTTCCACTGTCATAAGTGGAGAACCATTCCCTATGGGGAGTAACATGGAACGAAGCACTAGAATCCAAAATCCAATCCTTGGAATATGCATCATCTGAAGTGGTAAGCAACTGTGCAGATAAACTAGACACATGAAGAGAACGTCATTGTCACTATCATGTGTGACTGCATTGATCTCCTCGATCTTCACTTTTCCGTTGTCCTCCCTTGGACTCTCTTCCTTTTGATTTGCACCCCAATTTGCATTCTTTTTCTTATCCTTTTGCTCTCTCTTTTTAGCTTGTAGCAATCCTTTTTCATATGGCCCTTCTTGCCACAGTGGTAACACTCAAAGTTTCGTGCCCTGGATTTGCTACGAGACTTCCCTCTTTCTTGGAAATTCCCCTTGAACTGTGATCTGCCCCTTTGCTCTATCTCGTAGATGAATCTAGCATCTAGGAGTTTTTCCAGCTCATCATAAACCATGGTGCCATACTTAGGATGTTTGTTCTTGATAAGGTCCACATACCTTAGGGTGGGCACCTTCCCTTATAGGTATCATGTGTACTACCACATTTGGTGAAATTCCTTTCATCTCTTTGTATGACCATGCTAGGCAGTCACGGTATTCGATTAGGAGTGCTTTGAGTTTGGTTTCATCTTCCTGTCGAAGCTATTTCCCAATGAAAACCAGTTTTTCTTCCTCCCCTTCAAGGGCGAGGTTTATTGTGCGAGTTTTTTACGATCCCTCATAGATTGGAGTTTCTCTAATGCTATCGGTTTCTTGAACTTTAGATTCTCTTAGTGGTCTTGGCATTGCTATGGGGACATTGCCACTTGTGTAATTCTTGAAGTATTCCGACACTTCTCAAAGATCAGCCTCTGATGGTGTTGAACTAGCCTGACATGTGCCATGTGTACTCAGTGGCATAGTTTCATTAACCAATTTGTTAGGCTCTTTTTGAATTTCTTTTTATGAAGTCTCTTGATCAAGCTTCATCCGCACATGTGGTTTCTACTTCCGAAACTTCTTACGTTGGGAACTATGGGGTAAGTTTTCCACTAGTAAAGTGTTCCCAAGTAACGGTTCATTTGTTGCGCATACTCCTTCCAGTCCCTCAGGGGACCATTCAAGAGGTGGTGGTTCTAATTTTGAGGGAGCTGGCTTTGCAAGATACAATTCAACAATCCTTGTTTGGACTCGTTTGAATTCATTGAAGTGTTTAGCCTTGGATTTTCTGCAATTTCCTCTTGCAGCTTTCTTGTGGGAAGTTCTATTGTTATTCAACTTTGGAGGTTCAATTTTTGGGAGCTCGACTACCATTAGGGCATGCAGAATGGCTAGGTCATTGTCAAAGATTTGATCTTGAATTTCAGCATTCTCAACCTCAGTTTCAAGGTCCCAAGGAAAATCTGAGTCATCATTGGTATGGATACCTTCTTCAGGTTCATTATCCCACTCGAGGTCAGTCATAAAGAATGGCACCTCTACATCGATTGGTTCTTCATGTGTGAGTTAAGGATCTACTTATATCACCTTAGCATCTATCTGTGAGAAGATGTGCTCTAATGAAAATTCAGTTGTCAATGGTTGCCAATGTTTGTATCCAGTTATTGACATTGCTTTGTGAATCGCACGCTATGGCATGCTGTTGTAGGGGACCAGATTTGCTTAAGATCGAGAGTGCTCTCAACGGAAGCAAGAACGGAAGAAGGAGAGAGAGAGACAGAGAGCCACACAAGTTTTGGTGGGTGCAGAACCACCCTAATCTTCTTTTTCATTCATTTATATATGTGTTTGAGTATTGTACATAACTGGGGTAAAGGCACAGTGAACTTTAACCCCCACAACCTCCCACTTAAAGGACAATGTGCCTTTAAGGAGAACAACCAGTGAGCATACTATCCAATGCCCATCAATACATGACAATACTCAAACCGCTGACTAGGTAGACTCTTCGTCAGCATATCTGCAGGGTTATCATCCGTATGAACCTTGACAAGCTCTATGCGCTTGTCCTCAAGTACCTCCCTGATGAAATGGTACTTGACCTCAATGTGTTTGGTCTTTGCATGAAAGATCGGATTCCGTGCTAGCTGAATAGCACTCATGGAATCACTATGCAATGTCGGTACACCTGTATGAATCCCCAAATCTCCCACTACCCGATCAAGCCATATAGCCTCCTTGCAACCCTCTAAGGCTGCAACATACTCAGCCTCCATGGTAGACAAAGCAACGCACTTCTGTGCGCAAGACATCCACGACACTGCACCACCTGCAAAGGTGAACACATAACGAGAAGTGGATCTCCTACTATCCACATGCCCTGCATAGTCTGAATCTGTGTACCTAAGTACACGCATGTCTCCTCTACCAAAGCAGATGCACATCTCCTTGGTACCCTTCATGTACCTCATGATGCACTTAACTGCCTCCCAATGCCTCTTTCCTGGATTAGCCATATACCAGCTAACAACTCCCACTGCAAATGCAATCTCTGGTCTAGTAGCTATCATAGCATACATAAGACTCCCAACTACTGATGCATAAGGAACCTTGGCTATCATGGCCCTCTCCTCATCTGATTTGGGACTATCTATATGACTCAGTTTCACATATGCAGGCAATGGAGTAGTCACTGCCTTCCCCCCCTCCATATTGAAACGCTGCAATACTTTTGTAACATACTCTTTTTGTGAAAGCCAAAGGAGTTTCCTACTCCGATCATGCGTGATGCGCATACCAAGAATATGACCTGCAAATCCCAAATCCTTCATATCAAAGGCCTCATGAAACTTGGCCTTTAATGCATCTAGCTCATAAGTATTCTTGCTAGCCAATAGCATATCATCCACATATAGTGCCAATATTATCAGGCTATTATCCTTAGCCCTTTTAGTGTAGAGGTAGTGATCAATTTCACTCCTTCTAAAACCCTGGGACCGAATGAAAGCATCAAACTTCTGATACCATTCTCTAGGCGCTTGCTTAAGACCATAGAGACTCTTCTTCAGCTTGCAAACTAAATGCTCTTTGCCCTTTTCTTCAAAGCCTTCCGACTGCACCATGTAAATTTCCTCATGCAAATCCCCATGCAAGAAAGCTGTCTTGACATCCATCTACATAAGCTCCATATCCTCTACTGCCACTAGTCCAAGCATGCATCTAAGTGTGGTCATCTTCTCAACTGGAGAGAATATCTCATCAAATTCCACACCCTTCTCTTGCTTGAACCCTTTAGCAACCAAACAGGCCTTGTACCCCGGCACATCATCACCTGTGACCTTCATTTTGTAGACCCATTTACATGGCAATGCTTTCTTTCCATGTGGCAAAGAAACCAAGTCCCAAGTCTAATTCTTCATAAGTGAACTCATCTCTGATTGCATAGCATACTCCCACTTGCATTGATCCTTGCGCATCATAGCCTCTCTGTAGGAAGAAGGCTCCCCGCAATCAGTAAGCATCACATAGTCTACCCCTGGAATAAATTTATCAGGTGGTCTAGACACTCTAGAAGATCTTCTCAAGGGCATTTCAGCTTGCTGTCCCACCTGCATATCAGCCACATTTGGCTCATGATTTCTACCAATAGATGATCCATCATCTACCCTTGATTGTATACCTGTGGGAGTACTTGGTGGTACCATTTCTAGCACATTTGGTGCATGGACAGCTTGTTGTCTATCAACATATATAGGTGGATTCACATCCTGGAAAGTGATTCTCCTCATTTCCACATCCCTCATGGGTGCCTTATGCATCTTCTTCTCATTGAAGACTACATCATGGTTGCGTATGATCTTCTTTGCTTCTAGATCCCAGAGACGATAGCCCATCTCTCCACTTTCACCATAACCCAGAAAGATGCATTTCCTAGACTTAGGATCTAGCTTCTTTCGAAGCTCTTTCGACACATGTGCATATGCCTCACACCCAAATATACGCAAATGAGAGTAAGAGGGCTTCTTGCCACTCCATGCCTCTTCAGGAATACCACCATCCAAACTCTTGCTAGGTGATCTATTGATCACATGCACTGCAGTCTTCATTGCCTCAGCCCAAAAACCACCAGAAAGACTTGCATTGGAAAGCATGCATTGCAACCTTTCTTGAATGGTGCGGTTCATCTTTTCTGCAATTGGATTTTGCTCTGGAGTACGAGGGGATGTGAGCTCCCTCTTAATCCTACGTGTATCACAGAAATGCTGAAAGTCATGAGAGAGATACTCTCCACCATTGTCAGTCCGTAGGCATTTAAGCGTTCTACCTGACTGATTCTCAACCAAGGCCAGCCATTTCTGAAATACCTGGAACACATCACTCTTCCGAGCTATAGCATAAGCCCACACTTTCCTAGTTGCATCATCAATGAATGTCACATAGTATTCAACCCCGCCTAATGACCGTGTAGGCATGGGACCACATACATCTGAATGCACCAAATCAAGCATTTCAAACTCTTTCTTTCCCCTTCTTTTATGGGCTAATTTAGTTTGCTTCCCATTGAGACAATGCTCACAAAATTCAAAATCAGAGAAACTCAAATGCGATACATAACCCAAACAGCATAAGAGTTTCATTCCATTATGGCTCATGTGCCCCAACCTGCAATGCCACAAAGAAGTGCTTGGCTGCTTGGTTATTGCAACAACATGATCAAATACCCCTGATACATGTAAGGGATACAAAGTCTCACACTTGGCACCCCTGGCCAAAAGCATAGAGCCCTTCTGAATTTTCCAACTCTGAAAGCCAAAAGTGGTGTGAAAACCAGCATCATCTAGCTGACCCACTGAAATAAGACTCTTGGTCAGCTTAGGCACATGTATCACATGTTTCAAAACAAATGCAAACCCATTTGCAAAAGAAAACACACTCAAAGTTTTGTGCCCTGGATTTGCTACGAGACTTCCCTCTTTCTTGGGACTTCCCCTTGAACTGTGATCTGCCCCTTTGCACATTTAAGGCTGCATCCGCCAAGGGTTTAATCTGCTTCTTTTGAATAACCACATCCCTTATTTGTTCTTTCCACAAAGAAAAGTTTATCCCATCAAACTTTTTAATGCTAAAAAACTCCTTTTCAGACATGGAAGAGGATGCCATGATGCAAATAAAGCTAAATCCCAAATGCTAGTGCCTCAAGAGAGAATCACACCAAATACCAGGTGCACCCAAAATGTGTATGCCACAATAGAGTGAAATATCACCAAAACTCAAAGCTCAAAGCATCAAAAGATGCATCCAACTCATGAGCATATACTATGCATCCATATGAGCAAATCTGGCCCAAAAGAAAATGCCAACTGCAATGGCAATCCAAAATGCCAATAAGTGCCAAATGACTCAAGCATAAACACCATCCACTGGCATATGCATTAATAATATCTCATCCAAGAGAGCATAGCACTATCAGTGCATCACCTGCAATGTGTCAAAGCTGTCCCTCAGCATAAAATATCATCCATGTGCAAAGCGTCCATAAAAATAGCATCCCACAAGGCAATTTGGGCCTATCAGCGCATCTAATAAGGACCGCAATGCATCCAAATGGCCTATAAATCATCCACTACAACCCAATGCACACCATAAATGAGCGCACACTGCTCAAACACTGCAACCAGACTTATCTACATAAGGTATGCTCAAGAAATCATAGTCCCACGGTAATGACCACTACTGAAAATAGAACCTGAGATGCCTTAAAACATGGGCGCCATTACATAATCGGACTCAGCAAGAAAATCTGCAAATATCTCTCTTCTGCCAGAACTCCAAAATCCCAACCGATGAGTGAGAAATGGGAGTCAATACTTATCCACAGCCATGTGGCATAAATCTAAGGTTTCAAAACCTTAGAATGAAAAATGCATAACAGAGAGATGAAATCGAATACACAGAGATCTATAACTCTAAAAATCCTTCACCGAATCGCGCAAGAACTGACAGGGAGGGGTTTTGGGGCATCCGGAACGAAATGGGACAGACGGTTTTGGAAACCGTGGTCTCAATCACTGGGTCCAACACACGGACTGAAAAACGTTTTTGGAAACAGAGCTGTTTGTAAACTCCACCGGAGTGCGAATGATGAGCAACATAGAAGTTTTAGGACCTCCTGAGTCCACCGGAACTAACAGATCTACAAATGGTTGCTCCAAACTTGAGTTCCAACACCCGGGCAAAAAACGCAGAAACTGATACAGTGAGTCAGAAATCCAATGAAATGATCCCAGATTCAAGAATGAAGGTGTTTCCAAGCTCCTGAAGTGAACTGGACACCAAAAGCAAGCAATAGTTGCCTCTACAAGTAAATACGAAGTCTCTGTCATCGAACGGAAACAGGGAAAAGCTCAAAAAACGACTTTTTCTTTGAAAACACTTAAGAGGCTCTCAAAACCACTTTGCAAAACCAAAGTGACTTTTCCAAAGGTTCTTCCAAGGTCTCTACACACTCGAATGCAAGTAAAGTCACCCACAAAGCTTCCCACAGAGCTTCTCCTTCCTTCCACAGAGCTGCTGAGCTTCAAGCATTCACGCATGCTCAGCTAGATCACTCGGGCTCTGATACCAGTTGAGAGTGCTCTCAACGGAAGCAAGAACGGAAGAAGGAGAGAGAGAGACAGAGAGCCACACAAGTTTTGGTGGGTGCAGAACCACCCTAATCTTCTTTTTCATTCATTTATATATGTGTTTGAGTATTGTACATAACCGGGGTAAAGGCACAGTGACCTTTAACCCCCACACTTGATACATTCAGAATCGTATAACTTAAATGTCTTTGAATCATGCATTTCATTAGTTCATTAAAACAACTTCAAATCTACTGTTTGTAATTGCAGGAATTACACCCCTTTTCCCATGGAATTTTCCAAAGTCCCTCTAAATCCCAAGTCCTACTGTACCTCACATAACTTGATCAGAGAATACTTTAAATCATTCTATTGGCATTACGAGAAGTAAAAAATCCGTGATATTATCAACTGAATATAAGTTGGAAGGGGACTACAAGGTGTCCCAATTCATTCATTAGCAATCCTCCTTTTCTCCAAAAATCCCATACAATCAGTTCTAATGGAAGGTGGCAAGATACAAAATACTGTTCTATAAAAAACTGGCATATTAACAACAGTAGCTAGAGATCACTGAATTGTTCCAAAATTCCATGTTTATGGTAAACCCATACAAAGGACAATCTATTCCCAAAATTCTCAGTACTAGCCAAACGTTGTAAACAAAATATCCACTAATATCATAAGATGATTATATGGATCTATCCAGTCCGCTGGTAGTAAATAGTGTGCCAGTGTCATCTTCAAAAACCTTCATCAGCAAATCTGGTTGAGAAGTGTGCCAACTCACTTGCATCCATCCACAAAAAGGGCAAGTTAGAACGATGGCCTTCAAATGTGGGACCGTAGGCCTCCATGCTAGCACATAGTTGTTATCCCTGTCGCCCAACTTGATTTGCATTTAATTTCATTATGGCACTTGAACTTCAAGAATATTTCGTAAATGTCCATAAGAATCCTCAGTAAATGGTAGTAAAAACCTTGAGTAAATGGTCATAAAATTTTTGTAAATGACGGTAAAAAAGCTTTTGCTAGTCAAAATTATAACTTGAACATCATACTCAATATAAACGGTCCATATCACCTTACAAGATCCATTCCTTCTATAGGCATATAGCAAATTTAACCTTATGCAAATGTATATAATTTGTGAAGTGTCATTAAGGTAAGGTATGTAACCCAAAATTTGTATCTCTACAATCTCCATTTATTACTAACTCTACAAACCAGTGAAATGCTAGAACATATGAGAGAAGCTATATGCAATCAATTCTATTAGTTTCATACGATCCATGCCATATACAATGCTTATATTTTGTGTAGTCTAGAGAATCGGACTGTATATTCATATACGAGGTAATCCCTATGGCCCATATGTCAATGTTGCTCTGAATTTTGGATTAACATAGAACTGTAGATCAATACTTGAGGCAGGAAAAGGTATATCCACGTATCCATACTCAAGCGTAGGGAGATAGTTCATTAATACGAAATGATATATCCCAAGTAATTAGGTATAGACATATATCAACCAATCCTTCTATCTCAAGTGACCTCAACCATGTATTACCCCGTCGCTTATCATGAGTTCAGGGCATATTTCTCATTTCTAAGGTAGCCGTTGGGCCCTCAGCTACATAAAAACCAAGCTAAATGATTCTGCTGTTACCAAAAGAATGGACTCCAAAATATCAACGAGCTTATAATCTTGTAGCCTGTCAAGTAAAGCAGCACGCATCATCGTGTATATCCGGACAAAACGTTTGACGTCTTCACTGCAAAAAGATATGACTAAAGGTAATACTCGTGAACCAATTTTGTCTAGCTAATGAACCGTGCGTTGATAAGTCAAGCGGAGGAGAATCACCCAAAAGACATCCAAATTATATGGACTAAACGGAAGCACGCTAAATGGAAACCATGCACATAAAGTCCATGTAGACAAGAGAGAACCGTATCGTTGTAAAATAAAGTGCAAGCTAGACTCCAAAGTCAAGGAGCCCGATACAATCTACCGGAATAGACGATCCACAACCTTGTTAAAGAATGTGCTTCCTATATATTATACGTCTGCAATCAACACAATTCTCATGGCTGCTCGTCACCTTGGATCTTATGCTACACATTTATGTAGTTTTATCGTGTATACGGTCGCATACGTTCTAGGCTTTCCTTGGGCTAGTAACGCCCTCAGCCATCACAGAGTCCATTAAGTGCTAGGCTCTCCTTGGTCGACCTCGTATTAGTTAGCAAGCTCCCTTTATTATACCACCGAATCTACGTGAAGCGTGCATTGTAGAGTCATATGTCTGTGATATATCACAAGCATAACCTCTACTACTTATCTCTGGTCATGATACGATTAACCACCAGGGCACTCAAAAAGTGGGAGCTTCTCCTCAGTCTTCAATCACGGTGCACCATTTTCGGCTCATCTCTTGGTTATCCTAGGGCATGTATATTGCCCTCAACCAACACAGAGCAGCCTTCCACATGGTGTAACCCAGTGCTTGTTGTTGAACTACTTACAGAGGAGTGCCTCTCTTCACTCCACCTCATTTCATTGTTGAAATGAGCAAGAGTTAGCTCAATGCACCCTTCTTGTTGAATACGTAAATGGTCAGGTCCAGCATGGTAAGCACATATGTTTATGGTCTCCACCATGCTCTAGGGTATCTCTACTCATGAAATGTATTCGAATAATAGTGCATCTTCTACTACAACCCGAAAGTAATGGTCACTTCTAAAAGTGCCGTGTATCCTAGTTCTCCATGAGGAGATTGCCGAGGTACAAGGTCTCTCTCTCATTCATGTCTGAAGGTCTCATAACATATCAGAAGGGGTTGGTCACTGCTATTGAGCCATAACGTATCTCCCTTCATCTATGGAGGAGCTTGCTGCTACCGAGCTAGCCCATCCTCGCTCCACCAAAAAATGGTCTCAGATGACCGCTCGAAATTGCTATATCATAGCAGTTGCGCGCACTAATCAAACTACTGTTTCTCTCCATATCCGCAACCTATATGGAGGGGACTGAGAAGGTCTGATTAGACGTAGTGCACGTAGTTCGTGGGCTGCGTCTGGTTTCCTATGGTATTGCACATATCTAGGTAATAACTTACCTATGCTATCTCCATGTTGTGGTTTCAGTGTCAAGTCCTCTCCTTTAGACATCTTGATGCGCGCACCCAGGTCGTCAGTGAGTTCTTCACTTTGGAATACTTCCACTCTAGCTCTTCCTCACTAACTCACTCCAGATTTTCCTTTGGATGCCAAAATCCTCGAGGAAGGGGAAGACGTTCTTTCCAAGGCGATCCCTTGGTACTTGTCCCTAATAAATCCTGGCTGCTGCCTGCCCTTCTCACGGTCAGTGAAAATCTCTGACTGCAATCTCACTTTTAATCCTAGTGCGGTAATCACTGCTGTCCATTCTCCCCTTTCATGTACATATATCTAATGGTAAGGTGGGATATGGATTTTTTGTAATATAAAATTTCAAATTAGGATGTTTAGTCCTCCTTTTATCCTCCCCTCCTTTCCCGGGATCCTTTGGACAAAATCGACCTCTAGGGGTACATGTAGGTCTCTTTTCACTATCCATGGAATCATCGATGTTGTCTAATGACTCCAACTTATAGTCCATTGTATATTCGACATACTTCTCACTCATAGTCATGGTACATGCCTTCACTCGTGGTGGTTCCATTCATCACTTAGGTGGGATATGGACTATTAGTAATGGAAAACTCAAATAGGGACGTTAATTCCCACCTTGTCCTTTTTGTCCCCTCCTTGGGTCCCTTGGGTAATGTTGGGATCTAGGGGTATTCGTAGGTCTCCATTTGATACTCATGGTACAAACGCTATTATCTGACGACTTCAGGATATAACCCAATGTATAATCAGTGGTATATCTCATGGGTCTCTTTTAATAATTCCATATTGAACCCTTCACGAATAAAATTCGCACATTTAATCAAGGTATAATCCCCTACATATAGTGGTCCCATTAGTAGTATGGAGAGCACTCTCATTTCTAATTAGTATAACTAAAAGCAACAAGCTCATGCATTTTTAAAAATTTCTTTTCATCTCCCCTTTCTCTAATTCCAATAATATTATTGCCATATAACTCCGTAATATACCTTTTCCATAGGTAAATGTAAAATTTTAAGCGTATAGCTTCTACTAATGGCATCGGAGGTAACTATACCATCACGTAAACCAAATTATGCATAAGTATTCCCTTACTCCCAGTTTTTCCCACACATATGTGTCTGTTATATCCTACTATCAAAGTTATATATATGGTTGTATCAGCCCATCCTTCACAAGGAGGATGCGTGTGTGTGTGTGTGTGTGTGTGTGAGAGAGAGAGAGAGAGAGAGAGAGAGAGAGAGAGAGAGAGAGAGGGAGGGAGGGAGGGAGGGAGGGGGAGAGAGGGAGAGAGAGGGAGAGAGAGAGAGAGAGAGAGAGAGAGAGAGGGAGAGAGGGGGAGAGAGAGAGAGAGAGAGAGAGAGAGAGAGAGAGAGAGAGAGAGAGAAAGTAGTGGTGGAGCTTATCTTTCACAGTGGGAAGTCCCAAGGGTCCTCATGACTCCTTGCCAAATAATGGTGGCCTTCGATATCATAAAGCCACGTTTGTGCCGTGACCGTACACCTACAATCTCTTGAAACTAGTGTTGGTCCAAATATTGTCTCATGTAAGGGGACTCACCTCTTTCCCCATTAGGTCTATCACTAATTTCTTGGTTTATTGACTATATCCACAATGTTTCCCTTAAATTCTTGGGGGTCCTTCCTTTTTACCTAATATTGTGTGGACCTATTGGTCCAATACAAGTAAGTGAGAGTGCTCTCAACAGAAGCAGAACGGAAGAGAGAGAGAGAGAAACAGAGAGCCACACAAGTTTTTAGTGGGTGCAGAACACCCTAATCTTCTTTTTCATTCATATATATATGTCTTTGAGTATTGTACATAGCCGGGGTAAAGGCACAATGACCTTTAACCCTTACAACCTCCCACTTAAAGGACAATGTGCCTTTAAGGGAGAACAACCAATAAGCATACTATCCAATGCCCACCAATACATGACAATACTCAAACTGCTGACTAGGTAGACTCTTCATCAACATATCTGTAGGGTTATCATCTATATGAACCTTGACAAGCTCTATGCGCTTGTCCTTAAGTACCACCCTGATGAAATGGTACTTGACCTCAATGTGTTTGGTCTTTGCATAAAAGACCGAATTCTGTGCTAGCTGAATAGCACTCATGGAATCACTATGCAATGTCGGTACACCTGTATGAATCCCCAAATCTCCCACTAGCCGATCAAGCCATATAGCCTCTTTGCAACCCTCTATGGCTACAACATACTCAGCCTCTGTGGTAGACAAAGCAACGCAATTCTATGCGCGAGACATCCATGACATTGCACCACCTGCAAAGGTGAACACATAACCAGAAGTGGATCTCCTACTATCCACACTGCATAGTCTGAATCTGTGTACCCAAGTACATGCATGTCTCCTCTACCAAAGTAGATGCACATCTCCTTGGTACCCTTCATGTACCTCATGATGCACTTAACTGCCTCCCAATGCCTCTTTCCTGGATTAGCCATATACCAGCTAACAACTCCCACTGCAAATGCAATGTTTGGTCTAATAGCTATCATAGCATACATAAGACTCCCAACCGCTGATGCATAAGGAACCTTGGCCATCATGGTCCTCTCCTCATCTGATTTGGGACTGACTCAGTTTCACATATGGAGGCAATGGAGTACTCACTGTCTTCCCCCCCTCCATATTGAAATGCTGCAATACTTTTGTAACATACTCCTTCTGTGAAAGCCAAAGGAGTTTCCTACTCCGATCACGCGTGATGCGCATACCAAGAATATGACCTGCAACTCCCAAATCCTTCATATCAAAGGCCTCATGCAACTTGGCCTTTAATGCATCTAGCTCATAAGTATTCTTGCTAGCCAATAGCATATCATCCACATATAGTGCCAGGAGTATCATGCTATTATCCTTAGCCCTTTTAGTATAGTGGCAGTGATCAATTTCACTCCTTCTAAAACCCTAGGACTGAATGAAAGCATCAAACTTCTGATACCATTCTCTAGGTGCTTGCTTAAGACCATAGAGACTCTTCTTCAGCTTGCAAACTAAATGCTCTTTGCCCTTTTCTTCAAAGCCTTCCGGCTGCACCATGTAAATTTCCTCATGCAGATCCCCATGCAAGAAAGCTGTCTTGACATCCATCTGCATAAGCTCCATATCCTCTGCTACCACTAGTCCAAGCATGCATCTAAGTGTGGTCATCTTGACAACCGGAGAGAATATCTCATCAAAGTCCACACCCTTCTCTTGCTTGAACCCTTTAGCAACCAAACGGGCCTTGTACCTAGGCACGTCGTCACCTGTGACCTTCATCTTGTAGACCCATTTACATGGCAATGCTTTCTTTCCATGTGGAAGAGAAACCAAGTCCCAAGTCTTATTCTTCATAAGTGAACTCATCTCTGATTATTCAGCTGTTGAGCTTGAAGCTGACTGAAAATGATATTAAATTCATTCAAGTACAAAGCTATGGATACTCCCTCCTTCATGTGTAGCTCAAACAATCTCTTCATGAGATAGACTTTGTTTGAGGTAGTCTCTTTCTCATATGTAGCACACTACTTTTTCCATAAATCTTCCGTAGTCTTTTCAGTGACTATTGTGAAATAAACTATCTTCCCAAGATGAAGTCTAATGGTAGACTCTGCCAATGCATCCAACTCATTCCATTCATCTGTGGACATAGCTGCAGGCTTAGCTGCAATCCCTTGCAAAGGTTTTATCTGTTTCTTTTGAATAAGCACATCCCTTATCTGTTCTTTCCACAAAGAAAAGTTTGTCCCATCAAAATTTTGAATGCTAAAAAACTCCTTTTCAGACATGGAAGAGGATGCCATGATGCAAATAAAGAAAAATCCCAAATGCTAGTGCTTGCAAGAAAGAATCACACCAAATACCAGGTGCACCCAAATGTGTATGCCACAATAGAGTGAAATATCACCAAAACTCAAAGCTCAAAGCATCAAAAGATACAGCTGACTCATGTGCATGTACTATGCATCCATATGAGCAAATCTGGCCCAAAAGAAAATGCCAATTGCAATGGCAATCCAAAATGCCAATAAGTGCGAAATGGCTCAAGCATAAACACCGTCCATGGGCATATGCATCAACAATATCTCATCCAAGAGAGCATAACACTATCAGTGCATTACCTGCAATGTGTCAAATAGCTATCCCTCAGCATAAAATAGCATCCATGTGCAAAGCGTCCATAAAAAATAGCATCCCACAAGGCAATCTGGGCCTATCAGCGCATCCAATAAGGATCACAATGCATCCAAATGGCCTATAAATCATCCACTGCAACCCACTGCACACCACAAATGAGCACACAACTGCAACCAGAGTGATCTGCATAAGGTATGCTCAAGAAATCATGGTCCCACGGCAATGACTGCTACTGAAAATAGAACCTAAGATGCGTCAAAACATGGGCGCCATTGCATAATCGGACTTAGCAAGACAATCTATAAATATCTCTTCTGCTGGAACTCCAAAATCCCAACTGATGAGTGAGAAATGGGAATCAACACTTATCCACTGCCATGTGGCATAAATCTAAGGTTTCAAAACCTTAGAATGAAAAATGCATAACAGAGAGACGAAATCAAATACACAGAGATGTATAACTCTGAAAATACTCCACCGAATCGTGCAAAAACTGATAGGTAGGGATTTTTAGGCATCCGAAATGCAATGGGATAGAACCGTGGTCCCAATCACTGGGTCCAACACACAGGTTGAAAAACGTTTTTGGAAACTGAACTGTTTGTAAACTCCATCGGAGTGCGAATGATGAGCAACGTAGAAGTTTTAGGACCTCATGAGTCCACCGGAACTGACAGATCTGCAAATGGTTGCTCCAAACTTGAGTTCCAATACTCGAGCAGAAAAAAAGTTAAAACTGACACAGTGAGTCAGAAATCAGACGAAATGATCCCAAATTCAAGAATGAAGGTGTTTCCAAGCTCCTAAAGTGAAATGGACACCAAAAGCAGGCAATGGTTTCCTCTACAAGTTAATACGGAGTCTCTGTCGTCGAACAGAACAGGGAAAAGCTCAAAAAATGACTTTTTCTTTGGAAACACTTAACAGGCTCTCAAAACCGCTTCGCAAAACCAAAGTGACTTTTCCAAAAGTTCCTTCAAGGTCTTTGTGTACTCGGATGCAAGTAAAATCACCCACAAAGCTTCCCACAGAGCTTCTCCTTCCTCCCACAAAGTTGTTGAGCTTCCAAGCATTCACGCATGCTCAGCTAGATTACTCGAGCTTTGATACCAGTTGAGAGTGCTCTCAACGGAAGTAGAACGGAAGAGGGAGAGAGAGAAATAGAGAGCCACACAAGTTTTTAGTGGGTGCAAAACACCCTAATCTTCTTTTTCATTCATATATATATGTCTTTGAGTATTGTACATAATCGGGGTAAAAGCACAGTGACCTTTAACCCCCACAGTAAGCACCTCTTTTCATATCATCCCCCGCAATTTTATGTACCCATTGGTCCATGTAAATATTTTATCTTAGGATAAATCATAAGGTGGGGAATTTAAAGAATGATGTATGTACCATAACGTATAAGGCAAATTACATTAATTTTGGTCACGTTTTTCCTTTCGTATGCCATAACCTTTTATATATCTCTTATTCCAAAAAATGATGGGAACTTCTCACCCATGAGCTAAGAAGTATCACTCAACTACCATCTTGACATTTAATATCTCTACATGTGGGAGGAGGGTAGTTGGAATCCATGTCTTCAAGAAACCAAAGTCCACGGATAGTGTGAATGTGTGTGTGTATTCTTAGAGGGATAATATATATATATAAATTGTAATATTGGATCCAAGTGAAAAGCAATCCACCATATCCCTTATGGAGACCCTTATCAATGGGTCTAGTGGAGGCATTATCACTTCATGGCATAATAGACTGGGCCTATCATTCCTAGGAGTTATCCTAGTAATATATAATTATTCTTGGCTTAATTATGAGTCTAATCACAAAATTTGTCTTTTCCATTATTATAACAATGCCCCTCTTATATATGGGGTATCTTGCTCCTCCCTTATTCTATGTAGTGTTTTAGAGATTAAAGAGAGGTGTATCCACCTATCACTCAATAGACTAGGTTCTTAGTTTTAACAATGTGTCAATGGTTATATCTTTCAATTTGAATGAATGCTGCTACTTGGAATGATTATATACTAGGGTTATCATGTTCACTTTCTTTCTCTTAATCACTATCAAGAGACAATTTGGGGTTTGTTTAGGGCATAGTAGGTGTAGTCCTAAACTCCCCACCCCCATTTAGTGATTCTATATCTCTAAGTAACATCCCAAGGGTTTTCTCTACATACTTCTCGTACCCAAGACATGTATGTTAGGGGGAAGCAACCCAAATAATCCCCATGGGGCCTATCTCAAATGATTCTATCTAGACTATGTATAACCATAGAATGCAATTCCCAGATTTTTTAGAACCTCTCACTTGTGTTCCCTCCAATTATAAGTATGTCTTTTATACTTATGTAATCTGTATCACCACATGGTACCATCACATCCTTCTTCTTGACCATTATAAGGTCCATATTATAATATACAATTGAATGATTACTCCTCTCAAAGGAGGTTAAGGTAAGGGGAAGTGTGTGTGTGTGTGCGCGCACGCATGCACTCATGTGTGTGTTTTGCAAGACTATCGACAAGCCCACTTTTAACTTCTATAAAAATAAAGAGAGAGACCAATGAATGATAGAATAGTCATGATGAAGTATGGTTCATATACTACATGATGGTGCAATCTAGCATTTATAAGGAACATTAAATTTGATACTGTAAAATGTAGATGATATCAATGGAGATCCACCCACCTATATCCATACACAAAAAAGATATGTCCAAAACCTTTATTATGGGCCTGAAGGCTTCAATGCAAGCTTCACTCATATTGATGTCACTATCTCAAATGACATTACAATTCAGATCAAATCTATATCCATAGCAAAAGGCACTTTTTTTTTGTGAGAAAAAAAAAGAAGTTGAATTGAAAAGCTACAAAACTCAGATAGAACTCAAAGCATGGTGTGCCACCCGCATGGTCAGAATGCTTACTAGAGTATACTTGAAGGACATCTAAAGTATCTTGGCAAAGATCAGTAAGCCTTAGGGAAAAACAAGAATGGAATCCGTGCAAGATGATGTTATTACGGAACAACCAAAGTCTACGTAGAAAATTAGCCCACAAAAGGGACCAAATTCGAAGGAGCTGGGAGTCCTTCAGATTTCCTCTATCTCCTAGAAGGGCCGTCTTCCACCGAATCAATACCGAAGCAACTGAGTTCCAAACGCGGCACAATCTCATATGCCAAATGGAAGTAGAGCCGAGTGGAGCGAATCCACGCTTGGCGAGCTATTGCAGGAACATCCGCAGTGCCGAGCGACAAAGGAACATCCACAGTCACGGGCGACAAAGAAACGTCATGGAGTGTGAGCTTGTGAACACCTTTTCTAGTCGGGGTTACGCAGTCCTAAAAACCAGCATGCAATCGAAAGGTGGTACTAGTCGGCCATTCTAACCTGAGTCGACAAAAGTAGCTGCCACAAACTTGCTTTCCTTGGGAGAAAGGTCAAACCTATCTGTAATTTGAGCAACAGAAAACGAAGGAGCAGCTCTGGCTTTCAAAATGTAGACCAGCAGCAAAGACCACGATCATGACGTCGACGTGCAAGGCGACGAGGATTTGAACTAGAGCAACATTATTAACAAATGGAGCCTTGGAGATCCAAATATTCAAGCCAAGAGATGTGTCAGCAGCAAACCGATCAGTACCGCCCCAAGTGCACTCACTAAGACCCTTCTGCCACACAACAAGAAAAGATGAGAGAGTCATGACGGATCTGTACAGGGAAGTCTGACAAAATAAGTTTGTTGCCACGTAGCTGACCTTTGATTAATACCCATCACGTCATGTTTCTTGATAGTGTTTCACCACTAAACCCCAAAGCTAAGTCAAAGTTGGCGAGTAAGTCACTTGCAACACAACCTATCGTCTTTAGCCTTAAATGCCTCAACCTCCAAACCACCCAAAGGTCAAGGAGTAGTGTAGATCCCCTAGGATATAGAGTGCCAGGAGTCTTTCCACAAGAAGTCGTGAGCCAGCTGGTTAACAACCGCGAAAGTAGATTGTGGGAAAGGGATAATACTAGAGACATACACCAAGCCAAGGGAGATAATATGCTTGAGCATTGTAAGATGCCCAAGTAAAGAGAGAGGCTTCTCTCTCCATTTCTAAAATTTACCAACAATCTTCATAATCCACCACTCGAAATGTTGCTTGTAGGTGACCCCAAAGCCAAGTGGAAAGCCTAAATACCGAAATATTGTACCAACATAAATACGGGTGAAGCCATAATTCGTCATCCATCCAGGTACCTTTTAATTTTGCTCAAGTATCTTTAATATATATATATATATATATATATATATATATGATGTTCCATAAGAAGTTTGCAAACCTTGACGCCATACATATATTTCAACAATTTCAGATAACCACCAACTAGGGAAAAGCATGTGCGCCCCTTATTAATGTGTCATGTAATAGGATTGTGTATATATTGAAGTCATGTCATGAGTCATAAGCCATGTATGGCCATGGGTGTGAGTAATACCACCAGCCATTGTACGAGCCAGGAAACTTTTAATTACAATAGCCATGTGCGCCCCTTATTAATGTGTCATGTAATAGGGTTGTGTATATATTGAAGTCATGTCATGAGTCATAAGCCATCTATGGCCATGGGTGTGAGTAATACCACCAGCCATTGTACGAGCCAGGAAACTTTTAATTACAATAGCCTGTGCAATTGGCGGTATGGTTGGGAGAAGGTAGAGAACTAAGACCAATGCCTGACATAAAAAACATCCATCTACCAACTTGGTTCAATCAAAATATTTTGAAAATTAGATCCAAAAAACCAACGTAAAGGATGAGCCCTATTCACATACTAATGTGGCAGCAACACCTAGCAACATATAATATAAGACTCAACCACCTACACGAGTACCCCATTACAAGACCCTATTTGCCAGAGAAAAGTAAGTGAACCCATTCGGAACTTGTATTTAGAGATATATTTTCATGTGAGTTCAGAAGCCACACAACTTACTTAACCAAAAAGAGACAGTCATGAGCCGTATGAAATAGATGTAATCATCATTCCTTCTTGTAAGCCCATGATAAGTGATTTTATTGAAGGCATCTTGTAGCAAATGATTAGCATAGTAATTACCATACCTAGGAAAGATAGTGGGTGCTTGATGCAATTTGAGTTGACAAGCACATATGCCTTTCAAGCCATGGGCATGTGTCCAAATCACAACCATTATACAAGGCAACCTCCTTGTCAATGTAGCTCGATCACAAGCCCAAGTGCTACCTTGTTGGAAGATGCTATAGACACTCAATAGATCAGCCCTAAATATCTTACACACTTCAGAAGTGCATGCCATCATAATCTTGTGAGGCGGCGGGCTCTGATGGGCTTGAAAATGTGCTGCTATTATGCCTAAGGCCCTTGATCAAATAGTCCAAGATCAAGGGCTAGGTGGTTGAGAGCTCACCTTACGCTTTCAAATTTGGAATTGATTTTGTGATTGTTAGTGTTGCCTTCTAGGCAGTGCTCTACATTTCCCCCCCAAAAAAGCGTCCCACTTTTCTAATTGAAGTTTCCAAGCCCGTCTTTGCCACACTATCCATGCTCTGCTTTGCCTATCCCATGCCCTTGCTTAGCAAGTGTGGATCTCGCTTCAAAGTTTGCATGCAAGCTCGTTCGTCATCCATGATGTAGGTGATCAATAACTTCTTGATGCAGATTTTAATGTGTTGCTACAAGGCCTCAAGAACACCCATAGTCTACACTGTTGCAACCATTCTTGATTGCATAGGAAGGCCATTTATCCTCCCTCATGTTTGCACTTGTAGATGTTTCACCTCCCAAAATGGCTACAACTCTTTCTACTTCCAGCCCTCTACAGTTCCCGATCTGTCATTGAGTATTGCCTAAGAAGTGTTTATGCAGTCTAGTACTACCTGGACCCATGTACTCTTTGTGGCAGATGCTACATGTCCACAAAGCTCCACTTCGTGGCACTTAGGAGCATAATATAATCACGTGCCTTTGCAGGGTCTTGCCCTCATTTCTCTGGATCCATGTTCTTCTCTATATATACATATAAACAGCTCAGTAATGTGTAAAAGTTTTGTATTCATTTTGTCGCAAAATAAGTTTTCTGTCTATGTTGTGACATGAACAAGGTGAATTAAGGCTTGACAATTAACTTATCTTATTGTTTGAATTCGTTTCTCAATAAGTCTTACATCGAGACGTTAATTTCACTCAGCATTATTTTGACACTACGCTAGACCTTGAGAAAGAGCAACCATTCAATAGTCTTTCCCCCTCCCAACATAATTACATGATTATAGAAGTGGCAATCTACCTATCTAAATCAGCTTGGGATGGCAAGTTGCCTTCTCCCACATCCCGATCTCTCTCGAGTAAGCATCTATTTGCAGATCATTCATAGCGTTATGCTTTGCATACAAATGTCGGTCTTTCACACACACAAGTGCAGTAGCTAGCAATACTTACATCTATGTGACAGTTCTTTCACGCATGATGACTACCTTCCAACCATAACGACACCACTATTTCAAAGATTTCAAAATATTTTGACATATTATACATAGTCTAAAATATCTACAAAATGGCATTTGATTCAACATAAACAAGCCCTAATACATCATAGACCTTTTTGCATATTACCAGACAAGGCATGCATGAAATCAACGTTTGATTTGCAATTCCCATGATCCAAAGAATTGTCACATAACATTGGCATAGTTGTACATGTTCCACAATCACTTATCTACAACTTTAGGCTCTTCATGTGATATACTAATTTCTACATGGGTAATGCCTCATAGAATGGTAGTAACAGATTCAACACCTAGTCCCTCACATCCCTTTTTTTTTTTTTGCTCATCGCCCATCAAATGTTTTCTCATCCTTAAGGTAGATCTTATGAACAATCGGTTGCAAACGTTGCACATCCACTTTTGTGATGATCTAACATTGTGACAAAATCTTGCAGTTTTGTAGGATTTTGCCCTCTTCCATGAGCCTCATTCTAGGTTTGTTGTTGTCCTACCCTATCTCTCTCTCACTGCCATGATTGCTATCCATGTAAAAGAGATAAAAAATATCATGTCATTAATATGTATTAGCAATTCAAGACCTTTCAAGTAGCTATGATTTTCATGATATTTTCCTAACAGGTGACATTTTCCTAAATCCATTCCATATAAGTGCACTAGACCTCAAGAGAGAGTAACCATCCAATCGTCTCGCCCCCTCCTGACATAATTGGATGATTCTAGATGTGGTAGTCCACCTATTGAAATAGGCATGGGATGGCAAGTTGCCTTTCCACACGTCCTGCTCTCTCTCAAGTAAGCATCTATCTATAGTATGATCATTCGCAACATCATGCTCTGTACATAAATGTCAAGATTTCACACACATTAGTGCAATAGCTCGCGATACTTACATGTGCACTTATCATCATTCTTTGTTTGAAAATATGGGGTAACTAGCTAGGTTAAAATGGTACAATTTCTACCATCTGTGCATATCGTCAATTGTTTTCAAAATAATTTACATGTTTAAACAAATCTCATTAAAATGCCTAATTATAAACTATAAATTATAAACTTAAAGTTATTTCTCTTATTAGTAATAACTATAAACTGTAATATATTATATAGTATTTTACATCCATGTGAGAGCCTCAACTGGCACCAACAAACCTCCCCACTGGCACAAAGACTAATGTATGTATTTCAACCATATGCGAGTCGTTACAGGTTGGCATACACGGACTCCCCATTGGCACATGTGACATATATATTTTGTATCCATATGTGAGTAGTTACGGATCTCTGCATCATTGAGGTGTCAACTGGCGAAGTAGAATGGGTAGTCTTTCTTATGTTCACCAGGTTGACAAAGCACACTCCCAATTGCATACTTGGATCCATTAGTATGAACATGAAAATCAATATCCCAATTGGGAGATATAAGGATGGGTGCTATGATCAGGTGCCACTTTAAAAGCTCAAAGGCTTGGTCGTACTCTTCTGTCCAGAAGAATTCCACTATTAATTTGTAAAGCGGTCTGGCTATCATGGCATACTGCAAGATAAATTTTTTATAATAGCCGACATGTCCCATAAAGACCTGTACACCTTTGGAATTTGTAGGAGGCAATTCCATGATGATTTTGATTTTGTCCATGTCAGTTGCAATTCCATGTTGAGAAACGATGTGTCCCAAAACAACTTCGTGGGTGACCATGAACTGGCATTTTGTTGGATTTAGGGAGATGCCACACTCCCTGCATTTGATTAGTACTGCTTCAAGACATTTGAAGTGGTCTTTTTTGTTCGAGTGGATGCACAAATCATCCAAGAACACCTGTAAAAACTTATTCAGAAATGACTTGAAAGCTGTGAACATGACTCGCTGGAATGTGGCCAAGGCATTACAAAGGCCGAATGGCATGACTCTATATGCAAAAATACCCCATTCTGTAGCAAATGCTATTTTTGATTGGTCTTTAGGAGCAATTTGCACTTGATTATAGCCACTGAATCCATCCAAGAAGCTATATATTTCGAAACCTGCCACCTTTTCCAACACTGTTTCTGTTAAGGGTAGGGGATAGTGATCCCTAATTGTGGCAGCATTCACATTCTTTAAGTTTACGCATATTCTGAGCTTCTTGTTGTATTTAGGCACAATGACAATGGTTGAAACCCAATCAGTGTGCTCTATCTCGTAGATGAATCCAGCATCTAGGAGTTTTTCCAGCTCATCATAAACCACGGTGCCATACTTAGGATGTTTGTTCTTGATAAGGTCCACATACCTTAGGGTGGGCACCTTCCCTTATAGGTATCATGTGTACTACCACATCTGGTGAAATTTCTTTCATCTCTTTGTATGACCATGCTAGGCAGTCACGGTATTTGATTAGGAGTGCTTTGAGTTTGCTTTCATCTTCCTGTCGAAGCTATTTCCCAATGAAAACCAGTTTTTCTTCCTCCCCTTCAAGGGCAAGGTTTATTGTGCGAGTTTTTTACGATCCCTCATAGATTGGAGTTTCTCTAATGCTATCGGTTTCTTGAACTTTAGATTCTCTTAGTGGTCTTGGCATTGCTATGGGAACATTGCCACTTGTGTAATTCTTGAAGTATTCCGACACTTCTCAAAGATCAGCCTCTGATGGTGTTGAACTAGCTTGACATGTGCCATGTGTACTCAGTGGCATAGTTTCATTAACCAATTTGTTAGGCTCTTTTTGACTTTCTTTTTATGAAGTCTCTTGATCAAGCTTCATCCGCACATGTGGTTTATACTTCCGAAACTTCTTACATTGGGAACTATGGGGTAAGTTTTCCACTAGTAAGGTGTTCCCAAGTAAGGGTTCATTTGTTGCGCATACTCCTTCCAGTCCCTCAAGGGACCATTCAAGAGGTGGTGGTTCTGATTTTGAGGGAGCTGGCTTTGCAAGATACAATTCAACGATCCTTGTTTGGAATCGTTTGAATTCATTGAAGTGTTTGGCCTTGGATTTTCTGCAATTTCCTCTTGCAGCTTTCTTGTGGGATGTTCTACTGTTATTCAACTTTGGAGGTTCAATTTTTGGTAGCTCGACTACCATTAGGGCATCCAGAATGGCTAGGTCATTGTCAAAGATTTGATCTTGAATTTTAGCATTCTCAGCCTCAGTTTCAAGGTCCCAAGGAAAATCTGAGTCATCATTGGTATGGGTACCTTCTTCAGGTTCATTATCCCACTCGAGGTCAGCCATAAAGAATGGCACCTCTACATCGATTGGTTCTTCATGTGTGAGTTGAGGATCTACTTATATCACCTTAGCATCTATCTGTGAGAAGATGTGCTCTAATGAAAATTCAATTGTCAATGGTTGCCAATGTTTGTATCCAGTTATTGACATTGCTTTGTGAATCGCATGCTATGGCATGTTGTTGTAGGGGAGCAGATTTGCTTAAGATTGAGAGTGCTCTCAACGGAAGCAAGAATGGAAGAAGGAGAGAGAGAGACAGAGAGCCACACAAGTTTTGGTGGGTGCAGAACCACCCTAATCTTCTTTTTCATTCATTTATATATGTGTTTGAGTATTGTACATAATTGGGGTAAAGGCACAGTGAACTTTAACCCCCACAACCTCCCACTTAAAGGACAATGTGCCTTTAAGGGAGAACAACCAGTGAGCATACTATCCAATGCCCATCAATACATGACAATAATCAAACCGCTGACTAGGTAGACTCTTCGTCAGCATATCTGCAAGGTTATCATCTGTATGAACCTTGACAAGCTCTATGCGCTTGTCCTCAAGTACCTCCCTGATGAAATGGTACTTGACCTCAATGTGTTTGGTCTTTGCATGAAAGACCGGATTCTGTGCTAGCTGAATAGCACTCATGGAATCACTATGCAATGTCGGTACACCTATATAAATCCCCAAATCTCCCACTAGCCGATCAAGCCATATAGCCTCCTTGCAACCCTCTGTGGCTGCAACATACTCAGCCTCTGTGGTAGACAAAGCAACACACTTCTGTGCGCGAGACATCCATGACACTGCACCACCTACAAAGGTGAACACATAACGAGAAGTGGATCTCCTACTATCCACATGCCCTGCATAGTCTGAATCTGTGTACCTAAGTACACGCATGTCTCCTCTACCAAAGTTGATGCACATCTCCTTGGTACCCTTCATGTACCTCATGATGCACTTAACTGCCTCCCAATGCCTCTTTCCTGGATTAGCCATATACCGGCTAACAACTCCCACTGCAAATGCAATGTCTGGTCTAGTAGCTATCATAGCATACATAAGACTCCCAACTGCTGATGCATAAGGAACCTTGGCCATCATGGCCCTCTCCTCATCTGATTTGGGACTATCTATATGACTCAGTTTCACATATGGAGGCAATGGAGTAGTCACTGCCTTCCCCCCCTCCATATTGAAATGCTGCAATACTTTTGTAACATACTCTTTTTGTGAAAGCAAAAGGAGTTTCCTACTATGATCACGCGTGATGCGCATACCAAGAATATGACCTGCAAATCCCAAATCCTTCATATCAAAGGCCTCATGCAACTTGGCCTTTAATGCATCTAGCTCATAAGTATTCTTGCTAGCCAATAGCATATCATCCACATATAGTGCCAAGATTATCAGGCTATGATCCTTAGCCCTTTTAGTGTAGAGGCAGTGATCAATTTCACTCCTTCTAAAACCCTGGGACCGAATGAAAGCATCAAACTTCTAATACCATTCTCTAGGCGCTTGCTTAAGACCATAGAGACTCTTCTTCAGCTTGCAAACTAAATGCTCTTTGCCCTTTTCTTCAAAGCCTTCCAGCTACACCATGTAAATTTCCTCATGCAAATCCCCATGCAAGAAAGCTGTCTTGACATCCATCTACATAAGCTCCATATCCTCTACTGCCACTAGTCCAAGCATGCATCTAAGTGTGGTCATCTTCACAACTGGAGAGAATATCTCATCAAATTCCACACCCTTCTCTTGCTTGAACCCTTTAGCAACCAAAAAGGCCTTGTACCCAGGCACATCATCACCTGTGACCTTCATTTTGTAGACCCATTTACATGGCAATGCTTTCTTTCCATGTGGCAAAGAAACCAAGTCCCAAGTCTTATTCTTTATAAGTGAACTCATCTCTGATTGCATAGCATACTCCCACTTGCGTTGATCCTCACGCATCATAGCCTCTCTGTAGCAAGAAGGCTCCCCGCAATCAGTAAGCATCACATAGTCTACCCCTGGAATAAACTTATCAGGCGGTCTAGACACTCTAGAAGATCTTCTCAAGGGCATTTCAGCTTGCTGTCCCACCTACATATCAGCCACATTTGGCTCATCATTTCCACCAATAGATGATCCATCATCTACCCTTGATTGTATACCTGTGGGAGTACTTGGTGGTACCATTTCTTGCACATTTGGTGCATGGACAGCTTGTTGTCTATCAACATATGCAGGTGGATTCACATCCTGGAAAGTGATTCTCCTCATTTCCACATCCCTCATGGGTGCCTTATGCATCTTCTTCTCATTGAAGACTACATCATGGTTGCGTATGATCTTCTTTGCTTCTAGATCCAAGAGACGATAGCCCATCTCTCCACTTTCACCATAACCCAAAAAGATGCATTTCCTAGACTTAGGATCTAGCTTCTTTCGAAGCTCTTTCGACACATGTGCATATGCCTCACACCCAAATATATGCAAATGAGAGTAAGAGGGCTTCTTGCCACTCCATGCCTCTTCAGGAATACCACCATCCAAACTCTTGCTAGGTGATCTATTGATCACATGCACTGCAGTCTTCATTGGCTCAGCCCAAAAACCACCAGAAAGACTTGCATTGGAAAGCATGCATTGCAACCTTTCTTAAATGGTGCGGTTCATCTTTTCTGCAACTGGATTTTGCTCTGGAGTACGAGGGGATGTGAGCTCCCTCTTAATCCCACGTGTATCACTGAAATGCTGAAAGTCATGAGAGAGATACTCTCCACCATTGTCAGTCCGTAGGCATTTAAGCGTTCTACCTGACTGATTCTCAACCAAGGCCAGCCATTTCTGAAATACCTGGAACACATCACTCTTTTGAGCTATAGCATAAGCCCACACTTTCCTAGTTGCATCATCAATGAATGTCACATAGTATTCAACCCCGCCTAATGACCGTGTAGGCATGGGACCACATACGTCTGAATGGACCAAATCAAGCATTTCAAACTCTTTCTTTCCCCTTCTTTTATGGGCTGATTTAGTCTGCTTCCCATAGAGACAATGCTCACAAAATTCAAAATCAGAGAAACTCAAATGTATCCCATGAGGATGGCAATGAACATAAGAGAAATATTGCCTTAGTCTCCACATCAAAATTTATCTTCTGAGCCTGAAGCTGGCTGAAAATAATATTGAATTCATTCAAGTGAGAAGCAATGGAGACCCCTTCCTTCATCTGTAGCTCAAACAACCTCTTCATGAGGTAAACTTTATTAGAGGCAGTTTCCTTCTCATAAGTGGCACACAGTTTCTTCCACAAATCTCCTCGAGTCTGCTCATTTACTACTGTGAAATAAACTGACTCTGCAAGATGAAGTCTAATAGTAGACTTTGCTAATGCATCCAACTCATTCCAATCATCCTCAGACATTTGCAGGCTTAGCTTCAATCCTTGTCAAGGGTTTAATCTGCTTCTTTTGAATAAGCACATCCCTTATTTGTTCTTTCCACAAAGAAAATTTTGTCCCATCAAACTTTTTAATGCTGAAAAGCTCCTTTTCAGACATGGAAGAGGATGCCATGATGCAAATGAAACAAAATCCCAAATGCTAGTGCCTACAAGAGAGAATCACACCAAATACCAGGTGCACCCAAATGTGTATGCCACAATAGAGTGAAATATCACCAAAACTCAAAGGTCAAAGCATCAAAAGATGCATCTGACTCATGTGCATATACTATGCATCCATATGAGCAAATCTGGCCCAAAAGAAAATGCCAACTGCAATGGCAATCCAAAATGCCAATAAGTGCCAAATGACTCAAGCATAAACACCATCCACTGGCATATGCATCAATAATATCTCATCCAAGAGAGCATAGCACTATCAGTGCATCACCTGCAATGTGTCAAAGCTGTCCCTCAACATAAAATAGCATCCATGTGCAAAGCGTCCATAAAAAAAAGCATCCCACAAGGCAATTTGGGCCTATCAGCGCATCCAATAAGGACCGCAATGCATCCAAATGGCCTATAAATCATCCACTGCAACCCAATGCATACCACAAATGAGCGCACACTGCTCAAACTGCAACCAGAGTGATCTGCATAAGGTATGCTCAAGAAATCATAGTCCTACGGTAATGACCGCTACTAAAAATAGAACCTGAGATGCCTCAAAACATAGGCGCCATTGCATAATCGGACTCAACATGAAAATCTGCAAATATCTCTCTTCTACCAGAACTCCAAAATCCCAACCGATGAGTGAGAAATAGGAGTCAACACTTATCCACTGCCATGTGGCATAAATCTAAGGTTTCAAAACCTTAGAATGAAAAATGCATAACAGAGAGACGAAATCGAATACACACAGATCTATAACTCTGAAAATCCTCCACCGAATTGCACAGGAACTGATAGGTAGGGGTTTTTGGGCATCCGGAACGCAATGGTGTGTGGGTTAAAGGTCACTGTGCCTTAACCCCAGTTATGTACAATACTCAAACACACATATAAATGAATGAAAAAGAAGATTAGGGTGGTTCTGCACCCACCAAAACTTGTGTGGCTCTCTGTCTCTGTCTCTCTCTCTCTCTCCCTCTTCCGTTCTTGCTTCCGTTGAGAGCACTCTCAACTGGTATCAGAGCCCGAGTGATCTAGCTGAGCGTGCGTGAATGCTTGAAGCTCAGTAGCTCTGTGGGAGGAAGGAGAAGCTTTGTGGGAAGCTTTGTGGGTGACTTTACTTGCATCCGAGTGTGCAGAGACCTTGGAGGAACCTTTGGAAAAGTCACTTTGGCTTTGCGAAGTGGTTTTGAGAGCCTGTTAAGAGCTTTCAAAGAAAAAGTCGTTTTTTGAGCTTTTCCCTGTTCCGTTCGATGACAGAGACTCCCTATTGACTTGTAGAGGCAACTATTGCTTGCTTTTGGTGTCCACATTACTTCAAGAGCTTGGAAACACCTTTATTCTTGAATCCGGGATCATTTCAGTGGATTTCTGACTCACTGTGTCAGTTTCTGCGTTTTTTGCCCGGGTGTTGGAACTCAAGTTTGGAGCAACCATTTGCAGATCTGTCAATTCTGGTGGACTCAGGAGGTCCTAAAACTTCTATGTTGCTCATCATTCGCACTCCGGTGGAGTTTACAGATAGCTCTGTTTCCAAAAACGTTTTTCAGTCCGTGTGTTGTACCCAGTGATTGAGGCCACGGTTTCCAAAACCGTCTGTCCCATTGCGTTCCGGACGCCCAAAAACCCCTACCTATCAGTTCTTGCGTGATTCAGTGAAGGATTTTCAGAGTTATAAATCTCTGTGTATTCGATTTCGTCTCTCTGTTATGCATTTTTCATACTAAGGTTTTGAAACCTTAGATTTATGCCACATGGCAGTGGATAAGTGTTGACTCCCATTTCTCATTCATCGGTTGGGATTTTGGAGTTCTGGCAGAAGAGAGATATTTGCAGATTTTCTTGCTGAGTCCGATTATGCAATGGCGCCCATGTTTTGAAGCATCTCAGGTTCTATTTTCAGTAGCGCTCATTACCGTGGAACTATGATTTCTTGAGCATACCTTATGCAGATCACTCTGGTTGCAGTTTGAGCAGTGTGTGCGCTCATTCGTGGTATGCATTGGGTTGCAGTGGATGATTTATAGGCCATTTGGATGCATTGCGGTCCTTGTTGGATGCGCTGATAGGCCCAAATTGCCTTGTGGGATACTATTTTTTATGGACGCTTTGCACATGGATGCTATTTTAAGCTGAGGGACAGCTTTGACACATTGCAAGTGATGCACTGATAGTGCTATGCTCTCTTGGATGAGACATTATTGATGCATATGCCAGTGGACAGTGTTTATGCTTGAGTCATTTGGCACTTATTGGCATTTTCTTTTGGGCCAGATTTGCTCATATGGATGCATAGTATATGCACATGAGTCAGATGCATCTTTTGATGCTTTGAGCTTTGAATTTTGGTGATATTTCATTCTATTGTGGCATACACATTTGGGTGCACCTGGTATTTGGTGTGATTCTCTCTTGCAGGCACTAGCATTTGGGATTTTGCTTTATTTGCATCATGACATCCTCTTCCATGCCTGAAAAGGAGTTTTTCAGCATTAAAAAGTTTGATGGGACAAACTTTTCTTTGTGGAAAGAACAGATAAGGGATGTGCTTATTCAAAAGAAGCAGATTAAACCCTTGGCAGGGATTGAAGCTAAGCCTGCAAATATGTCTAAGGATGATTGGAATGAGTTGGATGCATTAGCAAAGTCTACTATTAGACTTCATCTTGCAGAGTCAGTTTATTTCACAGTAGTAAATGAGCAGACTACGGAAGATTTGTGGAAGAAACTGTGTGCCACTTATGAAAAGGAAACTGCCTCTAATAAAGTTTACCTCATGAAGAGGTTGTTTGAGCTGCAGATGAAGGAAGGGGTCTCCATTGCTTCTCACTTGAATGAATTCAATATTATTTTCAGCCAGCTTCAGGCTCAGAAAATGAATTTTGATGCGGAGACTAAGGCAATATTTCTCTTATGTTCATTGCCATCCTCATGGGATACCTTCCGTACAGCTGTAGTAACTCTGCACCTGGTGGAGTACTGAAATTTGATGATGTTGTGGGTAGCTTGTTGGCCGAGGAGATTAGACGGAAGTCTATGGATGGCAACAAGCAGGATGCAGCCTTAAATGTGCAAAGGGGCAGATCACAGTTCAGGGGGAAGTCCCAAGAAAGAGGGAAGTCTCGTAGCAAATCCAGGGCACGGAACATTGAGTGTTACCATTGTGGCAAGAAGGGCCATATGAAAAAGGATTGCTACAAGCTGAAAAGAGAGCAAAAGGATAAGAAAAAGAATGCAAATTGGGGTGCAAATCAAAAGGAAGAGAGTCCAAGGGAGGACAAAGGAAAAGTGAAGATCGAGGAGATCAATGCAGTCACACATGATAGTGACAATGATGTTCTCTTCATGTCTAGTTTATCTGCAGAGTTGCTTACCACTTCAGATGATGCATATTCCCAGGATTGGATTTTGGATTCTGGTGCTTCATTCCATGTTACTCCCCATAGGGAATGGTTCTCCACTTATGATAGTGGAAAGACAGGTTGTGTGCATCTTGGAAATGACTATGCATGTGACATAGTGGGAGCAGGTGACATAAAGTTTTCTTTTGCAAATGGGTCTGCATTTGTTTTGAAACATGTGAGACATGTGCCTAAGCTGACCAAGAGTCTTATTTCAGTGGGTCAGCATGCTGGTTTTCACACCACTTTTGGCTTTCAGAGTTGGAAAATTCAGAAGGGCTCTATGCTTTTGGCTAGGGGTGCCAAGTGTGGGACTTTGTATCCCTTACATGTATCAGGGGTATTTGATCATGTTGTTGCAATAACCGAGCAGCCAAGCACTTCTTTGTGGCATTGCAGGTTGGGGCACATGAGCCAGAATGGAATGAAACTCTTATGCCGTTTGGGTTATGTACCGCATTTGAGTTTCTCTAATTTTGAATTTTGTGAGCATTGTCTCTATGGAAAGCAGACTAAATCAGCCCATAAAAGAAGGGGAAAGAAAGAGTTTGAAATGCTTGATTTGGTGCATTCAGACGTATGTGGTCCCATGCCTACACGGTCATTAGGCGGGGCTGAATACTATGTGACATTCATTGATGATGCAACTAGGAAAGTGTGGGCTTATGCTATAGCTCGGAAGAGTGATGTGTTCCAGGTATTTCAGAAATGGCTGGCCTTGGTTGAGAATCAGTCAGGTAGAACGCTTAAATGCCTACGGACTGACAATGGTGGAGAGTATCTCTCTCATGACTTTCAGCATTTCTGTGATACTCGTGGGATTAAGAGGGAGCTTACATCCCCTCGTACTCCAGAGCAAAATCCAGTTGCAGAAAAGATGAATCGTACCATTCAAAAAAGGTTGCAATGCATGCTTTCCAATGCAAGTCTTTCTGGTGGTTTTTGGGCTGAGGCAATGAAGACTGCAGTGCATGTGATCAATAGATCACCTAGTAAGAGTTTGGATGGTGGTATTCCTGAAGAGGCATGGAGTGGAAAGAAGCCCTCTTTTTCTCATTTGCGTATATTTGGGTGTGAGGCATATGCACATGTGCCAAAAGAGCTTCGAAAGAAGCTAGATCCTAAGTCTAGGAAATGCATCTTTCTAGGTTATGGTGAAAGTGGAGAGATGGGCTATCGTCTCTGGGATCCAGAAGCAAAGAAGATCATACGCAGCCATGATGTGGTCTTCAATGAGAAGAAGATGCATAAGGCACCCATGAGGGATGTGGAAATGAGGAGAATCACTTTCCAGGATGTGAATCCACCTGCCTATGTTGATAGACAGCAAGCTGTCCATGCACCAAATGTGCAAGAAATGGTACAACCAAGTACTCCCACAGGTATACAATCAAGGGTAGATGATGGATCATCTATTGGTGGAAATGATGAGCCAAATGTGGCTGATATGCAAGTGGGACAGCAAGCTGAAATGCCCTTGAGAAGATCATCTAGAGTGTCTAGACCGCCTGATAGGTTTGTTCCAGGGGTAGACTATGTGATGCTTACTGATTGCGGGGAGCCTTCTTGCTACAGAGAGGCTATGATGCGTGAGGATCAACGCAAGTGGGAGTATGCTATGCAATCAGAGATGAGTTCACTTATGAAGAATAAGACTTGGGACTTGGTTTCTTTGCCACATGGAAAGAAAGCATTGCCATGTAAATGGGTCTACAAAATGAAGGTCACAGGTGATGATGTGCCTAAGTACAAGGCCCGTTTGGTTGCTAAAGGGTTCAAGCAAGAGAAGGGTGTGGACTTTGATGAGATATTCTCTCCGGTTGTGAAGATGACCACACTTAGATGCATGCTTGGATTAGTGGCATCAGAGGATATGGAGCTTATGCAAATGGATGTCAAGACAGCTTTCTTGCATGGGGATTTGCATGAGGAAATTTACATGGTGCAGCCGGAAGGCTTTGAAGAAAAGGGCAAAGAGCATTTAGTTTGCAAGCTGAAGAAGAGTCTCTATGGTCTTAAGCAAGCACCAAGAGAATGGTATCAGAAGTTTGATGCTTTCATTCGGTCCCAGGGTTTTAGAAGGAGTGAAATTGATCACTGCCTCTACACCAAAAGAGCTAAGGATAGTAGCCTGATAATCTTGGCACTATATGTGGATGATATGCTATTGGCTAGCAAGAATACTTATGAGCTAGATGCATTAAAGGCCAAGTTGCATGAGGCCTTTGATATGAAGGATTTGGGATTTGCAGGTCATATTCTTGGTATGCGCATCACGCGTGATCGGAGTAGGAAACTCCTTTGGCTTTCACAAAAAGAGTATGTTACAAAAGTATTACAGCGTTTCAATATGGAGGGGGGGAAGGCAGTGAGTACTCCATTGCCTCCATATGTGAAACTGAGTCATACAGATAGTCCCAAATCAGATGAGGAGAGGGCCATGATGGCCAAGGTTCCTTATGCATCAGCAGTTGGGAGTCTTATGTATGCTATGATAGCTACTAGACCAGACATTGCATTTGCAGTGGGAGTTGTTAGCCGCTATATGGCTAATCCAGGAAAGAGGCATTGGGAGGCAGTTAAGTGCATCATGAGGTACATGAAGGGTACCAAGGAGATGTGCATTTGCTTTGGTAAAGGAGACATGCGTGTACTTGGGTACACAGATTCAGACTATGCAGGGCATGTGGATAGTAGGAGATCCACTTCTGGTTATGTGTTCACCTTTGCAGGTGGTGCAGTGTCGTGGATGTCTCGTGCACAGAAGTGCATGGCTTTGTCTACCACAGAGGCTGAGTATGTTGCAGCCACAGAGGGTTGCAAGGAGGCTATATGGCTTGATCGGCTAGTGGGAGATTTGGGGATTCATACAGGTATACCGACATTGCATAGTGATTCCATGAGTGCTATTCAGCTAGCACGGAATCCGGTCTTTCATGCAAAGACCAAACACATTGAGGTCAGGTATCATTTCATCAGGGAGGTACTTGAGGACAAGCGCATAGAGCTTGTCAAGGTTCATACAGATGATAACCCTGCAGATATGCTGACGAAGAGTCTACCTAGTCAGCGGTTTGAGTATTGTCGTGTATTGATGGGCATTGGATAGTATGCTCACTAGTTATTCTCCCTTAAAGGCACATTGTCCTTTAAGTGGGAGGTTGTGGGGGTTAAAGGTCACTGTGCCTTAACCCCAGTTATGTACAATACTCAAACACACATATAAATGAATGAAAAAGAAGATTAGGGTGGTTCTGCACCCACCAAAACTTGTGTGGCTCTCTGTCTCTCTCTCTCGCTCTCTCTCCCTCTTCCGTTCTTGCTTCCGTTGAGAGCACTCTCAAATGGGACTCAATCACTGGGTCCAACACATGGACTGAAAAACGTTTTTGGAAACAGAGCTGTTTGTAAACTCCACCGGAGTGCAAATGATGAGCAACATAGAAGTTTTAGGACCTCCTGAGTCCACCGAAACTGACAGATCTGCAAATGGTTGCTCCAAACTTGAGTTCCAACACCCGGGCAAAAAACGCAGAAACTGACACAATGAGTCAGAAATCCAATGAAATGATTCCTGATTCAAGAATGAAGGTGTTTCCAAGCTCCTGAAGTGAAGTGGATACCAAAAGCAAGAAATAGTTGCCTCTACAAGTCAATACGAAGTCTTTGTCATCGAACGGAACAGGGAAAAGCTCAAAAAACGACTTTTTCTTTGAAAACACTTAACAGGCTCTCAAAACCACTTCGCAAAACCAAAGTGACTTTTCCAAAGGTTCCTCCAAGGTCTCTACACACTCGGATGCAAGTAAAGTCACCCACAAAGCTTCCCACAGAGCTTCTCCTTCCTTCCACAGAGCTGCTGAGCTTCAAGCATTCACGCATGCTCATCTAGATTACCCAGGCTCTGATACCAGTTGAGAGTGCTCTCAACGGAAGCAAGAACGGAAGAAGGAGAGAGAGAGAGACAGAGAGCCACACAAGTTTTAGTGGGTGCAGAACCACCCTAATCTTCTTTTTTATTCATTTATATATGTGTTTGAGTATTGTCGGTAAAGGCACAGTGAACTTTAACCCCCACAAAGATCATCATTGAAGATGTGTCATCCAACGCTCTAGGCACAATTGGTTTTATAGCTCCTGTCCCCACATTCACCCTGACTGTAATGTCGCGATTTTGGATTGTCAGTCTATCAGTTCCCTAGTCATGGAGGATTGATGCTTCCCGTAACCAAGAACATCCCAGTAAGATTTGATAGGATTTTTTGGGGAGATCCAAGATTGTGAATTGAAGGGAAAAGCAGACTCCTACGACCTTTGTTGACACGCCATTCACTATTCCCAAGGGTTTAGCCCATGAATCATCGGCAAGGCATATGTTGAAATTAGCCTTTTGCATTGGTGGAAGACCCCATTCATCGTAGAGGTCCTTTGATAGGACATTTACATCTGCTCCACCATCCACTATGGCTTGGACTTCATTATATGCCTTGTGGATCAAAAGCACCATGATGTTGCATATATCATCTCTCTCACCCATCCGCACAGGGATATCTTCGAAGTCGTCCATAGGTGGAGGGGGGTTGGCCAATTCGATCCAGCCTTTGAAACTCTCCCAGAGATTGGGACAATTCCGAAGGAGGATTCTGATGGGAATTGACACAGGGCAACTTAGGATGCTAGAGAGTCCGACTCCTTCAAGTTGACATGGCAGTACATTAGGTTGCGGAGTTTGTTGTTGGAACAGAGACTCAAGTACAATATCAATACTCTGTGGGGCCAAGTTATGGATTAGATCTTGAGCTTGTTTCTCAGCCTCAAATTGAGCTTGTTCCTTTTGTACCCATTGTTGAAGTGCCTAAAAACGAGCCTTCTCCACCTTTGCATTTGGGTATGGAGCTTCTTTGATTTGAGGCTCGGGAGCTGATGTGGATGAGCTCGGCTGCTCATTGCTTGGCGGAGGTAGAGGCACTTGTGGGGGTTAAAGGTCACTGTGCCTTAACCCCAGTTATGTACAATACTCAAACACATATATAAATGAATGAAAAAGAAGATTAGGGTGGTTCTGCACCCACCAAACTTGTGTGGCTCTCTGTCTCTCTCTCTCCTTCTTCCATTCTTGCTTCCGTTGAGAGCACTCTCAACTGGTATCAGAGCCCGGGTGATCTAGCTGAGCGTGCGTGAATGCTTTGAAGCTCAGCAGCTCTGTGGGAGAAAGGAGAAGCTCTGTGGGAAGCTTTGTGGGTGACTTTACTTGCATCCGAGTGTGCAGAGACCTTGGAGGAACCTTTGGAAAAGTCAATTAGGCTTTACGAAGTGGTTTTGAGAGCCTGTTAAGAGCTTTCAAAGAAAAAGTCGTTTTTTGAGCTTTTCCCTGTTCCGTTCGATGACAGAGACTCCGTATTGACTTGTGGAGGCAACTATTGCTTGCTTTTGGTGTCCACATTACTTCAGGAGCTTGGAAACACCTTCATTCTTGAATCTGAGATCATTTCAGTGGATTTCTGACTCACTGTGTCAATTCCTGCGTTTTTTGCCCAGGTGTTGGAACTCAAGTTTGGAGCAACCATTTGCAGATCTGTCAGTTCCGGTGGACTCAGGAGGTCCTAAAACTTCTATGTTGCTCATCATTCGCACTCCAGTGGAGTTTACAGATAGCTCTGTTTCCAAAAACGTTTTTCAGTCCGTGTGTTGGACCCAGTGATTGAGACCACGGTTTCCAAAACCGTCTGTCCCATTGCGTTCCGGATGCCCAAAAACCCCTACCTATCAGTTCTTGCGTGATTCGGTGGAGGATTTTCAGAGTTATAAATCTCTGTGTATTCGATTTCGTCTCTCTGTTATGCATTTTTCATACTAAGGTTTTGAAACCTTAGATTTCTGCCACATGGCAGTGGATAAGTGTTGACTCCCATTTCTCACTCATCGGTTGGGATTTTGGAGTTCTGGCAGAAGAGAGATATTTGCAGATTTTCTTGCTGAGTCCGATTATGCAATGACGCCCATGTTTTGAAGCATCTCAGGTTCTATTTTCAGTAGCGCTCATTACCGTGGGACTATGATTTCTTGAGCATACCTTATGCAGATCACTCTGGTTGCAGTTTGAGCAGTGTGCGCTCATTCGTGGTATGCATTGGGTTGCAGTGGATGATTTATAGGCCATTTGGATGCATTGCGATCCTTGTTGGATGCGCTGATAGGCCCAAATTGCCTTGTGGGATGCTATTTTTTATGGACGCTTTGCACATGGATGCTATTTTAAGCTGAGGGACAGCTTTGACACATTGCAGGTGATGCACTGATAGTGCTATGCTCTCTTGGATGAGACATTATTGATGCATATGCCAGTGGACAGTGTTTATGCTTGAGTCATTTGGCACTTATTGGCATTTTCTTTTGGGCCAGATTTGCTCATATGGATGCATAGTATATGCACATGAGTCAGATGCATCTTTTGATGCTTTGAGCTTTGAATTTTGGTGATATTTCACTCTATTGTGGCATACACATTTGGGTGCACCTAGTATTTGGTGTGATTCTCTCTTGCAGGCACTAGCATTTGGGATTTTGTTTCATTTGCATCATGGCATCCTCTTCCACGTCTGAAAAGGAGTTTTTCAGCATTAAAAAGTTTGATGGGACAAACTTTTCTTTGTGGAAAGAACAAATAAGGGATGTGCTTATTCAAAAGAAGCAGATTAAACCCTTGGCAGGTATTGAAGCTAAGCCTGCGGATATGTCTGAGGATGATTGGAATGAGTTGGATGCATTAGCAAAGTCTACTATTAGACTTCATCTTGCAGAGTCAGTTTATTTCACAGTAGTAAATGAGCAGACTACGGAAGATTTGTGGAAGAAACTGTGTGCCACTTATGAGAAGGAAACTGCCTCTAATAAAGTTTACCTCATGAAGAGGTTGTTTGAGCTACAGATGAAGGAAGGGGTCTCCATTGCTTCTCACTTGAATGAATTCAATATTATTTTCAGCCAACTTCAGGCTCAGAAAATGAATTTTGATGTGGAGACTAAGGCAATATTTCTCTTATGTTCATTGCCATCCTCATGGGATACCTTCCGTACAGCTGTCAGTAACTCTACACCTAGTGGAGTGCTGAAATTTGATGATGTTGTGGGTAGCTTGTTGGCCGAGGAGATTAGACGAAAGTCTATGGATGGCAACAAGCAGGATGCAGCCTTAAATGTGCAAAGGGGCAGATCACAATTCAGGGGGAAGTCCCAAGAAAGAGGGAAGTCTCGTAGCAAATCCAGGGCACGGAACATTGAGTGTTACCACTGTGGCAAGAAGGGCCATATGAAAAAGGATTGCTACAAGCTGAAAAGAGAGCAAAAGGATAAGAAAAAGAATGCAAATTGGGGCGCAAATCAAAAGGAAGAGAGTCCAAGGGAGGACAAAGGAAAAGTGAAGATCGAGGAGATCAATGCAGTCACACATGATAGTGACAATGATGTTCTCTTCATGTCTAGTTTATCTGCAGAGTTGCTTACCACTTCAGATGATGCATATTCCCAGGATTGGATTTTGGATTCTGGTGCTTCATTCCATGTTACTCCCCATAGGGAATGGTTCTCCACTTATGATAGTGGAAACACAGGTTGTGTGCATCTTGGAAATGACTATGCATGTGACATAGTGGGAGCAGGTGACATAAAGTTTTCTTTTGCAAATGGGTCTGCATTTGTTTTGAAACATGTGAGACATGTGCCTAAGCTGACCAAGAGTCTTCTTTCAGTGGGTCAGCTCGATGATGCTGGTTTTCACACCACTTTTGGCTTTCAAAGTTGGAAAATTCAAAAGGGCTCTATGCTTTTGGCCAGGGGTGCCAAGTGTGGGACTTTGTATCCCTTACATGTATCAGGGGTATTTGATCATGTTGTTGCAATAACCGAGCAGCCAAGCACTTCTTTGTGGCATTGCAGGTTGGGGCACATGAGCCAGAATGGAATGAAACTCTTATGCCGTTTGGGTTATGTACCGCATTTGAGTTTCTCTGATTTTGAATTTTGTGAGCATTGTCTCTATGGGAAGCAGACTAAATCAGCCCATAAAAGAAGGGGAAAGAAAGAGTTTGAAATGCTTGATTTGATGCATTCAGACGTATGTGGTCCCATGCCTACACGGTCATTAGGCGGGGCTGAATACTATGTGACATTCATTGATGATGCAACTAGGAAAGTGTGGGCTTATGCTATAGCTCGGAAGAGTGATGTGTTCCAGGTATTTCAGAAATGGCTGGCCTTGGTTGAGAATCAGTCAGCTAGAACGCTCAAATGCCTACGGACTGACAATGGTGGAGAGTATCTCTCTCATGACTTTCAGCATTTCTGTGATACACGTGGGATTAAGAGGGATCTCACATCCCCTCGTACTCCAGAGCAAAATCCAGTTGCAGAAAAGATGAATCGTACCATTCAAGAAAGGTTGCAATGCATGCTTTCCAATGCAAGTCTTTCTGGTGGTTTTTGGGCTGAGGCAATGAAGACTGCAGTGCATGTGATCAATAGATCACCTAGTAAGAGTTTGGATGGTGGTATTCCTGAAGAGGCATGGAGTGGCAAGAAGCCCTCTTACTCTCATTTGCGTATATTTGGGTGTGAGGCATATGCACATGTGCCAAAAGAGCTTCGAAAGAAGCTAGATCCTAAGTCTAGGAAATGCATTTTTCTGGGTTATGGTGAAAGTGGAGAGATGGGCTATCGTCTCTGGGATCCAGAAGGAAAGAAGATCATACGCAGCCATGATGTGGTCTTCAATGAGAAGAAGATGCATAAGGCACCCATGAGGGATGTGGAAATGAGGAGAATCACTTTCCAGGATGTGAATCCACCTGCCTATGTTGATAGACAGCAAGCTGTCCATGCACCAAATGTGCAAGAAATGGTACAACCAAGTACTCCCACAGGTATACAATCAAGGGTAGATGATGGATCATCTATTGGTGGAAATGATGAGCCAAATGTGGCTGATATGCAGGTGGGACAGCAAGCTGAAATGCCCTTGAGAAGATCATCTAGAGTGTCTAGACCGCCTGATAGGTTTGTTCCAGGGGTAGACTATGTGATGCTTACTGATTGTGGGGAGCCTTCTTGCTACAGAGAGGCTATGATGCGTGAGGATCAACGCAAGTGGGAGTATGCTATGCAATCAGAGATGAGTTCACTTATGAAGAATAAGACTTGGGACTTGGTTTCTTTGCCACATGGAAAGAAAGCATTGCCATGTAAATGGGTCTACAAGATGAAGGTCACAGGTGATGATGTGCCTAGGTACAAGGCCCGTTTGGTTGCTAAAGGGTTCAAGCAAGAGAAGGGTGTGGACTTTGATGAGATATTCTCTCCAGTTGTGAAGATGACCACACTTAGATGCATGCTTGGACTAGTGGCAGCAGAGGATATGGAGCTTATGCAGATGGATGTCAAGACAGCTTTCTTGCATGGGGATTTGCATGAGGAAATTTACATGGTGCAGCCGGAAGGCTTTGAAGAAAAGGGCAAAGAGCATTTAGTTTGCAAGCTGAAGAAGAGTCTCTATGGTCTTAAGCAAGCACCTAGAGAATGGTATCAGAAGTTTGATGCTTTCATTCGGTCCCAGGGTTTTAGAAGGAGTGAAATTGATCACTGCCTCTACACTAAAAGGGCTAAGGATAATAGCCTGATAATCTTGGCACTATATGTGGATGATATGCTATTGGCTAGCAAGAATACTTATGAGCTAGATGCTTTAAAGGCCAAGTTGCATGAGGCCTTTGATATGAAGGATTTGGGATTTGCAGGTCATATTCTTGGTATGCGCATCACGCGTGATCGGAGTAGGAAACTCCTTTGGCTTTCACAAAAAGAGTATGTTACAAAAGTATTGCAGCGTTTCAATATGGAGGGGGGGAAGGCAGTGAGTACTCCATTGCCTCCATATGTGAAACTGAGTCATACAGATAGTCCCAAATCAGATGAGGAGAGGGCCATGATGGCCAAGGTTCCTTATGCATCAGCAGTTGGGAGTCTTATGTATGCTATGATAGCTACTAGACCAGACATTGCATTTGCAGTGGGAGTTGTTAGCCGGTATATGGCTAATCCAGAAAAGAGGCATTGGGAGGCAGTTAAGTGCATCATGAGGTACATGAAGGGTACCAAGGAGATGTGCATCTGCTTCGGTAAAGGAGACATGCGTGTACTTGGGTACACAGATTCAGACTATGCAGGGCATGTGGATAGTAGGAGATCCACTTCTGGTTATGTGTTCACCTTTGCAGGTGGTGCAGTGTCGTGGATGTCTCGTGCACAGAAGTGCGTGGCTTTGTCTACCACAGAGGCTGAGTATGTTGCAGCCACAGAGGGTTGCAAGGAGGCTATATGGCTTGATCGGCTAGTGGGAGATTTGGGGATTCATACAGGTGTACCGACATTGCATAGTGATTCCATGAGTGCTATTCAGCTAGCACGGAATCCGGTCTTTCATGCAAAGACCAAACACATCGAGGTCAGGTACCATTTCATCAGGGAGGTACTTGAGGACAAGCGCATAGAGCTTGTCAAGGTTCATACAGATTATAACCCTGCAGATATGCTGACGAAGAGTCTACCTAGTCAGCGGTTTGAGTATTGTCGTGTATTGATAGGCATTGGATAGTATGCTCACTGGTTGTTCTCCCTTAAAGGCACATTGTCCTTTAAGTGGGAGGTTGTGGGGGTTAAAGGTCACTGTGCCTTAACCCCAGTTATGTACAATACTCAAACACATATATAAATGAATGAAAAAGAAGATTAGGGTGGTTCTGCACCCACCAAACTTGTGTGGCTCTCTGTCTCTCTCTCTCCTTCTTCCATTCTTGCTTCCGTTGAGAGCACTCTCAGCACTTGTGCAGTCTTTTTAAGAGCTCGTCTTGGTTGGATTGGAATGTTAGGGTCCTTCGTGGCCTCTTTCTGCTGGCGTGTAATTACATTCACAGGTTGTGATATTACACTTGTCGGTCCTAGACTTTGATGGTCCACCCCGATGATGCCGATTGGGACATCATGCTTAACCTCTGTTTGTTGTGGGAGTTTATTTTTCATGGGACAATCCATACAGGCATGTCCTATGCCACAATCTCTACAGAGTGGTTGGAAAGTAGCGGGGCTACCACGATGAGGACACTCTACAATTCAGTGATTTTCTCCACAACCGTAGCATGCTCGATATGTCTTGGGACGTACTTGATTTGCATAGACTGGTATGACCCTCTGCACCTTCTACATAGTACACTGGGTACTCTTCTTCATACTCGAATGGCGAGTCTACTTCCTTGGCTTGCAGTTGTTGTATTGGAATTGTCTAAGGAATTGGATTTGGCACTCTTGGATATGGTTGTGGATTCGAATTCCTGAGTAATTGTAAGACTTGTGTCCAAACGGGAACAGGATTTAGGCTTGAAGCTGGGGGTTCTTGTACAAGTGCCGGTTGCCTGTACACTGGCATGGGTGCCGGTTGGTATTGTTGAGGTCGAGGCAAGTTGTTGTGCATGTTGAAGATGCAACTATTTTCATCATGGCCACCGACTATGTAGATATGGCACCACAACCTTGGCGGTAGATTTGCTTGTGTAGTGATCCTGGCTCTTAGAACTAGGCACTCATTTGCTGTATGATTGGCCATGCAGTGTGGGCACCATACATTTTCTCACGGTGGATTAGTTTGAGGTGTCGACTGAGACAAGTGAAGCTTTTATTCCATGGCCTGCAGCATTTCGCCTTTTAGCTTCATGGTCATGGCCTCTAGGCGATCTTCATTTGACGTTTCAGTAGTGGACCTGGATTTGCCCTTTTTAGAGCGCCTATCTCGTGCACTGGATCTGCCATCATCATTTCTAGTGTTAGAGTCAGTCATTCCATCGTCGATGTCAATGGTGGCTGCCGCATGACCAGCACTGAACGTTTCATAACTACTAATCTTTTTCATGTCCTTGCGGATTTTCTTCCTTAGTCTTGTAATGAACCAGGCCATGAGGTAGTTTGCATAGGGGCATGGGTCACATTTGGCAATTAATCTTTTCATCTTGCCCAGGTACGTGCGTACATATTCTAGATGGCCTTGTTCGATCTTGTTGAGTTGGAGGGTGGGATCGTCTTGTAGTCTCTCCATTTGAAAGCGTATCTTGAATTCTGTTTGACAGGTCCCATGTGGCTCTCTCTTCCACTAGGAGGTCTAGGTACCATTCTGATGCTTCATTGGTTAAGGCCATGGGAAAGCAGGCCACCTTGGTTTCATTGGATTGATCTCCACCTACTCGGCATGCGACATCAAAATGCTGGAGGAAATGGGCTGGATCTCCCCTACCATTATATTTGGGAAGTTCTTGTTTTTCGAAGCGGCGCCTACCTTGATTGTTATTATCTGCGATTAAAGAAATTGTTACCCTTTGCATCGAGGTCAATATCCCCATCATTCTCGCGATGGCGTCCAACCATGTTGTGGTAGGGAGGAGTCAAAGGGATTTCTTGGATTTCAGGGGGGAATCGGGGTAGAGGATTGTCAGAGGCAGTGGTTGCAGTAGATTTGTATACGAATTTGGTGAGCATTGGAGTCGGAGGCATTGGCCGGAGCGTAGTTGCATGCAGATTGGGCGAGAGTTGCAAAGGGTGCCACAAGTGCGGGTGTTGATGTAGTTGTGTTAGGAGGGTTAGCGATGTGTTAGTGTTGTGGGGACCGCTATGTTAATAATGTGCTTAGGATTGTCCAACATGTGTAGGGAAATGTGCCGGTGCAGACGGATTGTCAATCGGAGGTCACTGCGTAAAGATATGAGCGAATTAGTGCGAAACAAGGCCCACACGGGGCACGAATGAGCGAGTGCTAGGGATGCCAAAATAGTGTGCAATGTGCCGGAAAAATGCCCCGTAGCATGGTGTTTCCATGTGTGAAATAGTGGTTTATTAAACAGGGTCCAGTTTGGGTCCCAAATCAGTGAGATACGAAGGGTTGAAGTAGGGGTAAAATGGGGTCTTTTTGGTGGGGGGGTCCTTGGTCTTAAGGTTGGTGTGAGTGGGCTTTAAGTCCAACTGAGGGGTTTCAACTAGGTTAATTCCAGTTAGTCTAACTAATCAATTAGCCTAACTATCCAATTACTATGACTAATAGTTAGTGTAACCTAATTTAACCTAAACTAATTGTGGATCTAATTAACTACGGCTAGTTGAACTAACTAACCTAACAAGTTTCACCTAACCTAACAACAGCTAACCTATCCTAACAACAGTTAATCTATTTGACACTAGTTAGGCTAGACTTAACCTAACCTATATCTGTGTCTAACTAACAGTAGCTAGTATACTAACCTGATTAGAGTTAATGCAAACCTAACCACAAGCAACACTAACCTAACCTAAGGTACTAACCTAACCTAGGTTAGTTTAGGGTTAGCTAGCTCTAAGGTTAGGTAGTTTTTAAGGGGGGGCGTCGCACAGCGGCTGAGCGGGGGAGGGGGTGGGAGCTGCAGGAGGGGGGGAAAGGGCGGTGTGGAGGGGATGGCAGGGGTGAAGGAGTTGGAGGAGGATGAAGGGAGGGTAGGAGAGGAGTGGAGCGGAGGGCTAGGGTGGAGGAGGGGAGACATGGGAGCGAAGCGGGGTGCAGGGCACCACAGGCACGGAGGAGATGGGCGTCGCTAGCAGGCAGCCAGGTGTGCGCACGCACCGCTGCGGGCGCCTTGGGCAGCCTTGCAACCAGCAAGGCTTAAGCCTTGCTATTATAAGGCTTTAGGTAGGTGTAGGGAGGGCTGGCGGTCGGAGAGGGGAGTGGGGGGGGGATATGAGAGAGAGAGAGAGAGATAGAGAGAGAGAGAGAGAGAGAGAGAGAGAGGGGGTGGAATGGAGGGGGGGTGTGGAGGGGGGGGGAGGGGAAAGGGGGGGGTGTGGAATGGGGTGGTGGTGGAGGGGGGGGGGGGGGGAAAGGGCGGTGTGGAGGGGATGGCAGGGGTGAAGGAGCTGGAGGAGGATGAAGGGAGGGTAGGAGAGGAGTGGAGCGGAGGGCTAGGGTGGAGGAGGGGAGACATGGGAGCGAAGCGGGGTGGAGGGCACAACAGGCGCGGAGGAGACGGGCGTCACTAACAGGCAGCCAGGTGTGCGCACGCACCGCTGCGGGCGCCTTGGGCGGCCTTGCAACCAGCAAGGCTTAAGCCTTGCTATTATAAGGCTTTAGGTAGGTGTAGGGAGGGCTGGCGGTCGGAGAGGGGAGTAGGGGGGGGATATGAGAGAGAGAGAGAGAGAGAGAGAGAGAGAGAGAGAGAGAAAGAGAGAGAGAGAGAGAGAGAGAGAGGGGGGGGGAAAGGGGGGGGTGTGGAATGGGGTGGTGGTGGAGGGGTTGGGGGGGTGGAGAGGGGAGGAATAGAGGGGGTGGTGGTAAAGGGGGAAAGGGTTGGAGCGGGTGGTGGAGACGGGGGGGTTGGAGGGGGGGGAATGGAGGGAGTGGTGGTGAAGGGGGGGGGGGGGGGGGGGGGGAGGGTTGGAGGGGGTGGTGGAGAAGGGGGGGTTGGAGTGGGGGGGAATGGAGGGGGTGGTGGTGAAGATGGGGGGGTGGAGGGGGGTGGATGAAGGAGGTGGTGTTGAGAGAGGGGGGGGGGGTTGTGGAGGGGAATAGAGGGGGTGGTGGTGAAGGGGGGGTTGGAGGGGGGGGGAGGGAAAAGGGGGGGTGGGGGGGGGGGGGGAGGGTGTGGAGGTGTTGGGGGGGGTGGAGGTGGAGGGGGAGGAGAAAACTTGACGGACGGAAAAATTTGTCAAAATTCCAAAGGGAGGAAGAGGTGGTCACCCTAACGCTCTCCAAGTCTTTCTTGATGTAATGGGATTGTTGATGGCGAATGGATGGTGGGTGGATTGCTAGGTTATCGCTTCAAGAAGGACTCGAAATAACTCATCGTGTGATGGGAGTAGGGTGGTGGTTGATGGAGAGGGAGGAGTGTCTTGCGTAGAGCTTGGAATGGAGAAGAGGATGGAGGCTAGATGTGAAAGAAGAAGAATGAGGGGGTGGAGTGGGTTTTTATAGGAAATGGGTGTAGTTTTAGGGTTAAACCCTAAATTCTTCCCAAGCCATAACTTTTCTTGGTTAGCTCAGATCGCTCTTCAGTAAAAAGGTAAAATGACCAAAATTGCAAGCTCTACGCATTCGTGTCCACTATCTAGCTTGATTTGTTTATCAAGTGGCTTCTTTTTAAGAAATAAAGAAAATTTCTTAAGGTAGTAACCCAAGGTTGATGTTTGGGGTTGATATGTTTGGCTAGAGTTGGGAAAAATTTTACTCTGCTTGCCCTTAAGTGTTATGTTCGTGAAAGTTTGTAGTAGTTTGTTTTTAATGCATACCTACGTATGTTTACTCGTTACTTGAGACGCTAGTCTCCCCGACAGAGGCGTCGAATGTTTGCTCTTTCCCACGGCTTCCACAGGAAGAGTAGGGTCTTGTCAGTATGCAGGGTTTCGAGGCTTTTTGTCACCTGTAGATATATTGGGGTTGTCATTTGTAGTATACGTGTAGCTTGGGACCCCGAGTCGTATTTTGGTGAGAGACATAGGCTTAAGTGTGGTAGTATTATCCTTGAATTGGATTATTCTCTTTTTCATTTGCATGGAGAGAATGTTCTTCAAGCCCGCACTATGCTCTTGCACAAGAAGCGTGCTGGAAGAGTCACAATAAACAGCTCTGATTATGATATCTCCTTTGAGAAATGTACCATTTCTTCAAATACATTGACTTGATCATTGTTCCATCATTACTTACGTGCAACACTTCTGAGAAATGTACCATTTCTTCAAATACATTGACTTGATCATTGTTCCATCATTACTTACTTGCAACGCTTCCAATCTCTTTAATTCTTGTGGGTTAATTATCAAGGTTTCAGTGCTCTTTTTCTGCACCTATTCTGCTGTGTGCATCATAGGCAAAGGGTATGTGGCCCATTTTGTTTCTGCCAATTTTTGTACTTGGTCTACTTCTTGGGCTTGACCAACCCGTTAATATAATCTACTTTTGTTAAAGAAAAAAAAAGGCAAGAAGATCATAAAGCCTCAAGTTGGGCTAACAGGAGTTTAAATATAATGTGACATAGAAGTTAAAATAGTAAACCTAGAGGGAGCCTAGAGTTAAGTCTTACTTTGTACACATTCAAACGGATTGCCCGATATGCAACATTGCTTCCCTTTCACCTACACTCTAAGTATGGACACAATGAATTTAAACCATCTACTTTCCATACATTGCATTCAACACAATGTTCAATTTAGTGAGGCAGCAAACCCATGCAACACAGACATTCTAAAATGTTTTGTGGAATTCTATCCTCGGATGAGTTAGTTCACATTGCTTAGCATGCTATGCCACCACATTTCAATGTTCCCTGATCTCAATGCAAGCCCTTGGCACAAGATCACCACGCCTGCCATGGATGCCCTCTTACGACCAATGCCAAACACCCAACTCGTGAGGCTCCTCGTTAGTACGACGAACCTCACAAGCATTAATCACAAGCACTCTAATGCATTTCTCGCATGTTCTGGGTGGCACATTCACTTTGTTTTGTGGCAATGGCTCAAAATTTTTTGAGCTCGTGACTTTTCGGGGAGGGATCACTTGAAAGTATGAACTTTCTCTTGCTCGATGAGAGTAATGCACCCCCAAAAATTGCTCTGCTCCTTAGGATGAGAAAAAAAAGAACTTGCACCATGTGGGCAAAGGAGCCCAAAACCAAGCTTTGGAACCTCATCAAGGGAAACCCAAACCTGCCAATGAAAACCAATCGCTACACAAGAGGTACACTATCCAAGGCATTGCAAATAAAATCCATGATGAACAACATACTACATCAAAATGCACAAGGCATGAGTCTTGCCCCATTAATTTGTGCACCCACAAGCTAGCTTCCCGTGCAACATGTTGGGTTAGAGGAAGATGTACACGCTTAGGCTCATTTCCTGGCTCTCACAAAAGGAAAAGAGGAGAGATGTCTGCGAGACCACTATATGCCAAAAAGATCAAGGACAACCCTAGTTTTCCATGCATTTGCTATGGCGACAAGTTGACATTTTCTTGCAAGTTAAGAAGATTGGATGCTCCATCTGAGCATGTTTTGCAAACGCAACTACTTAGGCATTTATTTGATAGACAAAAGTTTTTGCACCCTGTGCCTAAAGCAACTCCAAAATCATAGCCTTCCTAAGATGTGTACAAAAAACATGGCAATGCAATAAAAAACAAGATACGCTAGCAAACTAAATGACATTGAAGCTTGTCTCATATCCATACGGATTCCCCTTGCTCAAATACGAGAGTTGACTTATGAGGGTCAATTTGGCCTATGTGGAAGCATTGTCAAGGTCTTCACGAACGTTGACAAAGCCCATCATGTGTTGCCTCGACTCTTAACTGAGCATGGAATGGTCATAGTCGTAATAAAACGCAGAATGCACTACACACACAACTACATGAGCAGTCTTGTTCGTCTTGCATTCACAATGTTGGCATTGCAAGAGCTGTTGGATAGCACTCTCTATAAAGAAAACAAAGTGGAGCTTAAAAAACTTTGGTTTGACCATATCAACACATTGCAAGCTCAAGCAATAGATCCTCAAAGCCACATAAATCCTGCTAAGTTGGTAGAAGACGAGTTGCACAAAGACACCTCAGTCCACATCATTTACACTAGCCAGCAAGTAGTTGACTTTGAGGAAAAAACCATTTCCATTGCCCCCTCTAAAGGATTTCCACCACTCGGCATATTTTGAGACACTTTCTGCGAAAAGTTGGCATTCCTAACACTTTTCTACAGCAAACCACCACGAAAGTGTGGCATGTGCGATCGCACTTCTTGCCAAAGCATTGCAAGGTCGAAAACTTACCAACTTCAATAGACACTTCGCTCTATGCATAGAGAACCTTTTCTTCAAAACAATGAAAATGATGGTGCATCAAGTTTTGTCATCCTCACGGGTGTGCCTACGAAAAGGACAAACTGAAGGGAACACCCTCCAAGTCAAAGACGCACTCCTCGATACCAACATAGAAAATCTTCTACAATCTAAAATTAGATACCTGATTTTACCCATTTGCAGACATCACCCGACTACAAGCATCATATCTTTGCCATGCTTTGGCAATTGGGCTCATCCACTTTCTTTGTCACGGTATCCACCACCACAAAGAAGCATTGGGAGCCCCTAATGCAACGCTTCCAAGACAGTCGGAACTGACAGCCCAAGGCGTTGCAAATCCAAGTTTTCATGATTGCAACTTGATACGGTATAAATCTGTGAGACCACAACAAGGTGTTATGTGCATAGGTTCCAAGAACTGAAAACCTTTCTCAAACATGACAGTAGTAACCTTGGAATGGTTGAAGACTTCTTCTTTGTGACTAAATTACAAAATAGAGGAAGCCATCATGACCATAGTTTGTTATGTATAAAAGATGCACCATCATGTGCAATCGCCTCCAGCATCTGCATCGAGACCTTCGTGGATCAGTACATCACAATAGACATCTGCAAGTTCGCCATTGGTCTGCCTGACATATGGAGGCACAAACATAGGAAAACGCGCTCGTAAAGAAACAAGAAATGCAGATTTGGATTTCCACACCACCCATGAAAAAGACACAGGTTTTGCTCCCACGTAGTGACAGCTATGAAAATAGCCCAGCTATTGGCAACAATACAAGCACGTGTCGGTTGTTCTTTCGCAAAAGTGAACATTGCTACTAGATTTTTGTGCTTTTTTCGATGCCATTGGCTTCAACAAAGAAGAGTACTATGCAAGCATATACACACACAAAAAATAAAGCGCAAAAGAGAAGACGATCACAGATTGTCCATTTCAACAACTACAACGTTTGGAAAGACCCAGAAAACCACTACAGGGAGTTATGCATGTTGTTCATGCCTTGCCTCTCGCAAGAGCACATTCTCAATGAAAACTTCCCCACATGGCATGACATGTACATGGCCAACAAAACCCTAGTCGATGCTGACAAGCATCACTTCAAGAAGTTGATTTGTCCTCCAAGCTCTTCAAGCAGATCGACAGCATGCACCTATGAGGCTTCGAGATCCACGACCATGCAACACAACAGCCAACCTTTCGACCTCGATAGCACTCAATGGAAGCCAATCAATTTCACCAACCAAAAGCACTTTGCTTACAAGTGGCTTTCCAATGCTAGGTACTACAACTCAATCCAAACATTGTACGAAGAGCAACGCCTGATACTGGAGGACGTAATGCTCAAGAAAATGACTGATCCCAGGCAACACCTTCAACTGGGAATGCAGGGATAGGCAAGACGTACACATTGCTGCTCCTAGTTCAAGCACTTCTATGACACTACACACACAAGGAAATGACAAACCAAAATGACAAACGTAGACTTGCCAAGAGTGTTACTGCTCGCATACATTGGCAAAGCAGCATTCAACATAGGCGGTACAACCATACATTCGGCACTCCATCTGCCACTCATGTCTAGTAACTACACAAGCCTTTTCACAGAGAAACTAAAGGAGCTATCCACGCAATACGCAGACTTGCAATTGGTGTCTTTGATGAGATCTCCTTAATAGGGCAAAGCATAGCTGCGAACATGCATTTTTTAGAAATCAAGCAGAGAAATCAAGCATAATCATTGCGAGCTATTCGGAGGTGTGCGACATCGACGGATTCGCTACCCTCATTCTGGACAGACCACGTGCTATACTACGAACAGCACACTCCAATGCGTCAAAGCAACGCTCATTTCATTGACATACTCAATCGTATCCATCTTGGAGCAATCGTATCCATCTTGGAGGACAGATAAAGGATGACATTGATTACATCAACAAGCATTTCTTGCGCACTCCAATCAATAAGCATAACGTAAACTACACTAATTTCTCCAAAGACAAGCACAATCTCGAAGTCTTCAGCATGTTCAAACAACTAACAGATGTCAGGAGCAAAACATGCAGTTCAACAATAATAACACCAATCAACCCAAGTCAACTAGAGGGTTCACAAAGATCTTTGCCTAAAGCCAAGCATGATAGTCGAAATATGTGCCGACAATCACGACATCTCGGATGGCTTGGTGAACAGCGCAAACAGGATTTTCAAGGGTGCATGCACAAACACAAAGCCTCTCATTGTCTGGATTGAATTCAGCAACATGAAAATAGGGGCACAGACAAGATCCAGCATTACTTCACTATACAAAGAAGACACCCCTCGTTCTTGGACTCCCATTCTACGAATCGTACATGAGTTCCAAATTTGCATGGCTTGGTCTACACAGCTCTATCACGTGTCTGAGACCCAAGTGCACTTTTCATGCTTAAACCTCTTGAAGAAAAACACATAAAGGTAGACTAGAGCGTAGTGCAAGAAATTCAACGGCTTAGGTCAACAAGATACTAGCACATTGACCAACTTGAATTTTCAAGCTTAAGCCTGCAATCAATCAACACAAGATCGTTCGCAACCCGTGCACAAGACTTGCAACATAGCGCTAGCATTATGTCCGCGACTATCCTATGTATCCAGGAGATCCACCTATGGCAAAATGTCTCCTTCTCACTGTCAAGCTTCCAGTGTACAGCAAAAACAAAGGGCAAGGTGTAGCAACTTGCTACAACGAAGGCATCCTACAAGAAAATTACTGCGACATCGGGTGCGAACGTTGCCTATCAATCTTCCAACTCCCCATGAGCTTTGAAGTGGCAATTATTAATGTCACCTAGAGCAACAACTATGAAGCTCGCTGAGACACTCCATCATTTGCTTCAGTGAAGAAGTCCAACGATGCCTACATACACATTGGGAGACTTCAATGTAGACTACAAGTCATTCTCCCCGAACAAATCAAAGTTATGTAAATTCATGGAAATACAAAGCACGGAACAACTAATTCTCATGCCCACGGCAATCCATGGTTTAGCTATAGACCAGATCTAGACAAACATCCCTGACCAACACAAACGTAGTGGGACAAACTTTGTCTACTGGTTCGACCATTCCCTTGTCTACACAAAGCCCTACACCATCCATTTCAACCATTACATTATGCCAGGCTTTAAAAATGTAATTCACGTTGTTATAAAATACTAAGACTAAACTACCATGATTTTAAGAGAGAGGAACATCACAATTTGCCAATTATAGTCAAAAGGTAATTCACTGGTGTGCATGTGCATATGAGCATACACATCCATGCATGTGCACGCTTGGGCATGTGCGCAAGTGCATGCATATTCACACATGTACACGTGCACACACACGTGCATCCGAAATGCATGTGTGGGAGCATGCATATGGGTGTGCGCATACGAGTGCACGTGGTTGTCCCTGTGCATGCACATGTGCGCACGTGTAATTTATGATTTTGTTTTAGTTAAAGTGATAGCTCCTACATCTAAAGATTATGCCCATACAACATATTAGTTGATTAATTAAAAGTAAGGCATTGTGAGGTTTTTTGGTACATGTGTTTTTCCACGTTAGTCGAATTTAATATTTGCAATCATGGCAAAGGATCAACATGAAATTCAAAATTGCACCAAAGAGCGTCATATGATATGTTGATCTTTGTTTTACTAAAGATAGTCTTGGTGTATTCTTGAAGATGTTTACTCCTATGAAATAATGATAAGAAGAATGCAATCATGGGTTCACATAGTTTCTTCTTCTTTGTTTTTGTTTTAAAAGAATCAGCTTGAAGTTGTTCACACAATGTCTAATACAAAGCTATAATGCATTTAAAATTTTCAATTTGGGGCAACTCCATATATTAGGAATTTAGCTTCCCATTAACTTCTTCAAAGGGGCAAAAGGACTTGCTCTTAACAACATATTGTCTAACCATAGAGGGCATTAGTGCTTCCTCATTTAGAATTTCATGGGGTCACATAATTTCTTCTTTGTTTTTGTTTTAAAAGAATGACTTGAAGTTGTTCACAGATTGTCCAATACAAAGCTATAATGCATTTAAAATTTTCAGTTTGGGGACCTGATTATGTTAGGAATTTAGCTTCCCATTTACTTCTTCAAAGGGACAAAAGGAATTGCTCTTAACAATATATGCTCCAACCATAGAGGGCATTCGTGCTTCCTCATTTAGAATTTGAAAATAAGGATTTCTAGACCGCATATGGCAATGATGGGAGTATTGGAAAAAAGCATAGATGGCACTATTGCAACTGACTATAGGCGATTTTATTACAAATGGAGGCATTGGTGTCAGAGATAAAATCAATAGGATTCCATAATACTTGCCTCTACCTACATATGATTGTCTTGTGACCTTGTTTTCAAGGGTGGATTGATTTCCAAAGCAGTAACTCTGAGTTATCATGCGAGAAATTCTTTTAATTTTCTCCATCGGATGGTTTGTGACCTTGTTTTCAAGGATGGAGATTGATTTTGGAAAGAGCCATAATTCCAAGGGAGGATTGTATGAAATTCTTTTAAATTTTCTCCTACTCCATCCGCAAAGAGAATGTAAGAAATTCTTTACTTTTTCTCCTACTCAATGCATAATAGCTCTGTCTACACTCATCACCCTTGTGACACCATAGAATAATTCAAAGGAATAGAGATGCAATGCATAGATTTCTTGTGAGTGTTGCATGCCAATACTTGCAAGTGAGAAGCAAACAAGATAACTTGAATATAGAGCACCATTTAAAAATCCTACCCATATAACCAAGCAGCTAGCTCTGCATATGGATGTTGCACTCCATATACACCATTTGTGCTATAAATATCATTATTTTTAATTCTTTTCCGAATTGATGAGTCCAAACTATCAAAGGACACCATGATTCATCTATTCATCTCTAACGGTATGTTAAAAGAGCTGGAGTTCAAGTTGCTACTAAAAAAGCCTCCAATTTTCCTATCACTAGTCACACGGTCAACGCATACAAGGCAAACGGTGTCCTGCATAAGATAGAGGTGACCTGAAAAGCTTTTTTTTAAGCATTACAACAAAATACACCATATTCCATTTATCACAAAAAACATACATACTGCTCATTTCAAATCATCGTTAACAATAAAAGGCAGTATCAATTCCCCATCAGGAACAACCAATCAATGACACTTCAAATTTCATGTGCAGTGTGAATATTCCATTTGCACAGTTTTCACAAGAAACATTGTAAAGCCCTTTTATTGCTACTCTTAAATCTTCCTGCAGAAAATTAAGTTAAGCTTGTGCCTGAAAAAATAAATACTGTCAGTCACAGGTGTGACAATTCATAGCAGAAACAGGCTCAAATTATGGAAAGATGCACAAATTTGGTAAATTAACAAGTCATTCACGAATTTGCAAATAAAGCAAATAGCCTTCCAGCCTGTTACCTGCTTCTCGCTAACCTGCAAAACTGACTGCACTAACAGAAATTCCAAAACGTGACTTTACACTAGTCATGTACCCCTACAAGACACCATCTGACTGTGCATAGCCCAGATCATACTGATTAAAGATGCCACATCGTAATGCATATCCAAACCCAAATAAGAGGAAGCTGGCTCAATGGGGTGGTAACGGAAGCTCAAATGGTATTGTGATGCAAATCCCTCTGCTTGCTCCACGTAGCCCATAAGCCAGAAGCTGAGAATTTCTCAGCCTTAGTAAAATGAGCACATTAGCATCCTAACAGTAGCATTTTACTGCAAATAAACCCCACTCTAGTGCCCAGCGATCTTCAAGAACTGCGACGATTGTTTGTTTCAGTTGTTCGAACAGGGTAGAAATAGGGGTGGACCTGCTTACGAATTACCCAAGATAAAGATGTCAAAAGATGAGTTAGTCATTTTCTTCCAATTGATCAAATAAGGGGGACATATGCATGGGTGCAGCTAGGGTGACTGGCAAATACACACTAATCCAAGGACTTCCAAAAATTCAATAGGTGTGAAGGGAACACATAAACCCACCATTGCCTCTCTAGCAGTAAGCCTCTCTTGATGGTCATAGCGCAAAAGTTTGTCCAAGAAATCTACAGCCTGCAAATAATTCAAGTCCACAGCATTAGAACTTTCCCTTGACATACATCATCCTCAGGGAACTCAAACGTGTTAATCAGAGAGCTTGCCTCAGGAGTCACCAAATGCTGATTGTCTGCATTGATGTATTTTGACCACGGTTTACGGCTATGCCTGTCAAAAATTGAGTTTTCGTCAAGACACAAAGCAAAAACGAAAAAACATGCTACAAAAGGCAACAAGACATTCAGTGATAAGTTCGATGACCTTCCAACTAAGGAGCCAAGATGTGGATCCAAATCAATGTGATACTTGCTGAGATAAGCATTGAGTTCATCTGTTCCCAGCACCTGCTGCAAATCTTACAAGTAAATCTCTAAAACAAGGTCCAAAATACAGAAACCATACAGACCTAGAACAAAATCTGAGGAACACTAACAGAGCTAGCTGCTATACAAGATTCCAATACACCATTGCTTCTAGATGAACGTGAATGAAACAGCAATGGAGCACTCAGAGATAAAGGCTTCAATGATGTATATATTTAGTGCAGACTAGCTATCTATCAACCGAGGTAGCACACAAACTTTCAAAAAGTGAATACAATAACAAGAGTAGCAGAGGAGATTGGCATTAACCTTTGCAATCTTCACCAACTGATCCGAATTATCATGTCCATAAAAAAAGGGCTCTTTTCGGAATATCTGAGGAAAAAATCCAAATGTTATCTTCCATAATAAAAGGTGTATTCAAGGTGCTCCTCGTTCCTCCTACAATGCTTAAGGCTCACCATCCCTGCAAACATGCAGCCAAGACTCCACATGTCCAACGAATAGTCATAGTCTTGCAGGTCTACAAGGAGCTCTGGGCCTTTGAAATACCTGCATAACAGCAAAAAACGCAACTCTCAGCTCATGTTCCCATAGGACTAATATATATTGCTGAAGTTATCTTCCCACACATTCAGAAGGATAACAAAATAAGGCTTGTATCCCCACCTTGATGCTACACGAACATTATATTCCGTGTTAGGGTGGTAGAACTCTGCAAGGCCCCAATCGATGAGTCGCAACTTGCGTTGTTCATGATCAATCATGACATTGTGAGGCTTGACATCGCGGTGCATGATGCCTTGTGAGTGGCTGAAGTCAAGAGCCTGTGCAGCACACACTTTAATGTCACTCAAAAACTTACACTTCAGATGTAGGAATACATGCAAATGTTTAAAATATAGGAATATATGCAAATGCTTTTATAACAAAGTCTGAACAACTGTTTATTGAGATTAGCAGTCTGCTGAGTTGCATCGAATGATTTGAAAAACCAGCATGTCGCTTTGATTGTTGCTGCACCTAGCCTACTGCACTTTCAAAAAATGACAGATTTGTTGAGTCTACATATTCTGTCTTGCTCCTCAGCAGCAAGGTCAGCCCCCACACTACTGCAGCTCCTGCAGACTGCGTCAGCGCCCTGTCAAGCACTCCAAACAGGAATTGCACTGTGTCAGGCTCTGAATGCCCAGGCAGGACAAAGTCTGCCCTTCTTTAAATCCATCAAATCAGGACGATTGGTTTATCAATGTGATTGGATGGAAAGGATTAGCCAACAAACTAGCGTAATCCTACTACACCACCAGCTCTGCTTAGGTCATTCTTCTATGACTCTTTAGTGTGAAAAAATATAGAGAGCTGCTTGCCGTAGCCAGATCCTGCAGCGGAAGACTTGTTCCAGGGTTCACAAATGCATCAAACAAATCTCACTCCATCTCTTGTGCACACAAGTGAAATTACTGAAGTGAATCACAGACATGCCGCCAAGATGCTGCTCCGACACCTCTCCTTGCAGCTCTTCTTCCTGTTGAAGAGTGCTGCCAGGAGGATGTACTACTGAGTCGATCCCTTCACCTCCCTGTTGCTTTTCTCTGCAGATCAAGAATAAAGCACTAGTGAACTGCCAACACCCTCCCAAGGGGGCCTTCATATAGGGCAGATATACCCCTAGATCTGGTCGGCCAGATCCTCGATTCAGCTGCGTAATGGACCGCTGAAAATCTGAAATCAATTCCCTCTGTTATGCTTCAAGAGCCTGACTGTGGGCTGATCTGTCGAGAGAGGATTCCCCTTTAATCCAAGTATCAAAAAAGCCAAAACCCAGCACTGTGCCCTCCAAGAATCCCCACTCTACTCTATTATAAGCATTCTCAAAATCAAAAAGTAGAATATCTGGCCCACTCCGAGGCCTCTCAGAAAGAAAAGATATTATAAAAAATACTACAGCATGAACAAATCTGGTCTGTGTATCATGCAAATAAGGGCTGTAAACGTAGGCCAATTGCCTTTGCCAAACTTTTATAAGCCCTGTCCAAAAGTGTAATTGGCATCCACTGTGTGACCAAATTTCTGCACACCCTTTAGGGATAAGATGGATGAGACCCTCAGTTGTGAAAAAGGCATTGACTGCTCTAACCTCCATTTAAGTCCAAAACGACTCACATACATGGTAAGAAAACTCAGCCTTCCATTTCAAAAAAGACTGCTAATGAGCCCTGGCTGTAAAACCTAGGCATCTACTGGTCTCTTCTGCTCTTCCCTTTGTAAGGCTGCTAGCTATCGGCAGATGGCCTTAGGACATCCTATCTCTTGATCCTAGAAACCAAGTGATAGAACTCATTAGTATGAAGAAGAGCTGCTGCCAAGGTAGGAGGAGAGTATCTTTACGAAAAAGTACAGCAAGAAGTTTTATGTGGCTCGAACAGTGATCGGGCGTAGAAACTCCAAGGGCAATACAAACAATATACCACCTCTATCTAGAGCTCAATCATCAACATGGAATCTGTCAATCAATGCATGGATGGGAATCGGATGTCTCCTATTTGACCAAGAAAATAGAAACAAGGTGGGGATCCCACTAAGGCCCTGCCTTTTGGAATGTCATTATAATATAAGTATAAGTGTAAAGTGGCTTGGGGGTGTTGAGAAATGTGGTGCCATATAATTCTAAGAGAAATTATGTGATTGATAGAGTGGATTGCATCAATGGATGTGTATTGGAAAAAGATCATATTGATCTTGTACTCTGGGTAGATGAGTGAAAGAGACTAGAGAAAAGAGGGAGCATTAAATAAAAGTGGGACGGAGCATTAAATAAAAGTGGGGACGTGGCTATTTTGGCAAGTGTGGTGTCATACAAGAGACAAAGAGAGCCTCTATCTCTAGAGAGAAATACCCAATAAAAGACAAAATCATTTAAAACCTCCACAAGAGGGCAAAACCTTGACCCTAACAACACATTAGGAGCAAATTAGAAAGCCTTAAACAGCCACTAAACCAAAATTTAAAGTAGTCAAGTCTGCCAAATGAACTGAAAGAAGCGGGATGGGCCTGATTAGCAAAAAACTAATCTATCCATCCCTTAGGACCCTTGCAGGGCCAACAAGGATGGCAAGGCATGAAAAGCTTCATCAATTAAACAATCTCTACCACGAGATTGAAAAATCAATGCATCCCAAGAAGCTCTCTCAAGAAAGTAAATGCCACCTTCCCATCCCTCTCTTTCAACTCCAGCGTGTTGAAGTCACCTCGAATGATCCAAGAATCAGCTATCAAGGGCAAAGAGAGCAAAGAATACCTTCCTCCCTGTTGTTGGGAGCATAGATACTAAGAAAGCCAATCTTGGCAAGTGGGTTCGAATTCACTGTGTATCCTATTTGTTGGCTTTGGCAAGTAACATATTCCGTGTGGGAATATGTTTTGAGTTTCTTTAGGAGATGGGTCACATGTAGGCAATGGTTACTAGGCAAATGGCACATCTTTGGTACAGCCTCATTGCTCAGTAGGCAGGGGTCGGGAATTCATGCTTGGAATGGAAAGTATCCCTAGAACCCCCAGAGGGATGGTACAGGTGTGACTGCCATAGTGTTTGTTGTGTTGTGATGCTAGTTCTCTTATGGGAAACAAGTTGTTGTATGAGGATATGTGCGACCAGGTGAGACTATTGGTCATGGCAGTCCTGGTCAGAGGAGAAAGCTTGTGTATGCTTTCTTTTTCTGCTTTGAGCAGATAGTTAACTTTTTGGGCACTAGTGACAGCCATGGGGAACTATGTGGCCGAGTGTGGTCACTAGTGACGGTTCCGGGCTGTGTGCAAGCTTCCTGGACAAGGGATGGAGACCTACTGCCAGGAGTGGTAAGAACAGTGAACGGTAAAGGCTATGCAGCGTATGTGGATGCCCAATGGAATGTGGAATGCCTCAGCTGTAAGAAGGAATGTATCCTTTTTGTAGCCTGGAATTCTGGGTCTCTCACTAAAGAAATACCGAAAGGGGCGCCAAGGTTTGGGGCCAATCTGTGTCTTTGTCTTGGTGCATGGGCACTCTAGCTCCCACTCTGCTAGTAGTACTTTTGCTAAATTGTTAATGTAACAGAGTTGAATGGTTACTTGTTAGTTTTACTGCCCTTTGATTTTAGTGAAGACCGGTTTCATGTACCTAATCTCTTGGCAAAAGTAAGGGGAGGGGCAAGTCTAGTTGAGGAAGGATAACCACTTACTAGTGTTGCCAATGGAATGTAATGGAGACCCACCATCCAATACTGTGAAACCAGCCTCAACAACGTAAAGGGTGGTAGGATCCACTTAAATACAGCATACACAGTAAATAGACAAGTAAATATGCACCACAGAACAAATCACAGGGGAGCTAGAGCACTCCTACTCAGAAACAAGACATCGATTGGCCCCAAACGTTGGCACCCCTTGCGGTATTTATATAACATTCATTTGAAGCCAAGCGGCTGATTACAAAGGTCTCTGGGAAGCTACACCACGGGCAAACCAACGCCCGCAAACTCCCCGTCCAGCCCACCCTGTAATTCCCTGCTCAACTTCAAACGCCACCCTGTAATTCCCTGCTCAACTTCAAACGGTGAACAGCATCCGATTACTAGACAATCCTATATCCTCAGCCAACCAAAGTATGCAACAGAGACCCCAATAGCATCCACTGTCTAAACCACTCCTACAATCACACAACTGATTCCACCCTGGCATAGCCCAGAAGCAACCTAGAATAGAACACCCATGCCTGGAAAGATACCAAAACCAGCCACAACACCCAGAAAGCTCCAGAAAATCAGGTCTAAATCTCCTGCAGAGCCTGAAAGCCTGAAAAAAAGAAAGTTGCAGTTCACCCAAAGCAGCTCGATTAGGTCTAGAACTCCTCGAACAGCCCTAGAACCAATCACAGGCACCTAGAACAGCTTGGAAGAGCCCAAAAGCAAATCGCAAACTGGAACAGACACCCTGGCAAAAATCGCCACCTGCAATAGACTCTTGGATCAATTGCGATTTGCTCTGGCAGGCCCTGGATCACCTGGACCTGGCCCCAGGGTAAAAATGAATTTCCCTGGCAGGCTTTGAAACACCTGAAACCGGCCCCTGGGTAAAAACGAATTTCCCTGGCAGGCTCTGGAACACCTGAAACTGGCCCCTAGGTAAAAACTAATTTTCCTGGCAAGCTCTGGAACACCTGAAACTGATGATCTGGCTCCTCTGGAACTGATTTGGCCAACTGCATCCAAAAGAAAAGCTCCCTCCCCCTTTTAAAGCCCTAGGCTCCAAAAAGCAGTGTTTTTTAATTGCGCCACTCTTTTGGCCCCCCTGTACTTTGGCCCTAGGAATTAATTGCCTAGTAACTAGGCGCACATTCACTATTTACAAGGGCCCACTAGGTATTTTCATTTCCCAAGTCCTGCCCCATGGCCGGACCCTCGCGTCCCTGAGGCTCAAGGAAGTCACGCACAAATTACGAGAGTCACAAATCAAAAGTCCCATAATTTCACGTCCTCGTGACATACTGCATAGATGAAAAGGAGGAAGCAGCTGTCTCCGTAGAGTCTCCACGATCAACTAAGGCAGTATAGGCATTATGATGCACGAGCTGAAGGGAGTCACAGTACTCTCCTGCAAAAGAGCCAAAGAGTCTACAAATGCGACACTGGTAAATAGAGGTATTTCGCTAAGCATACCACAAAGGGCTCCAATGATATTGTCTCCACAATGGTTGCAACTATCTTTGCTAGAATCCCACAACCATAGTACACCTAAGGAAGTCGAACGAACTTGAAACCCAAGAAAAAGGGAGTAATAAATATTCCCTTAGAGCTCAGGGCTAGGGACTAGCCACCAAAACTATCAAGGGAATCATAGAGGAATCAAAGACCATCTGGAAGAAATCCCTCCCCAAAAGTTGAACATCTTGGAATGTATAGAAAATCCAAGGAACTATCTTTGCTAGAATCCCACAACCATAGTACACCTAAGGAAGTCGAACGAACTTGAAACCCAAGAAAAAGGGAGTAATAAATATTCCCTTAGAGCTCAGGGCTAGGGACTAGCCACCAAAACTATCAAGGGAATCATAGAGGAATCAAAGACCATCTGGAAAAAATCCCTCCCCAAAAGTTGAACATCTTGGAATGTATAGAAAATCCAAGGAAAGGCTACCAACATCCAATCTCTAGCTTGACTTCTAGGAGGATGAGAGCTATGGATGCGAGCAAAGAGAGTGGTTGCACTCTCAACTTCAATGACCTTCTTAAGCTACTAGAATTTGCCTTAATGTTTCTCATGACGGTGTGGTGGAAGTAGGATTGGCTAAATGTGAAGCCATTCGCCAATCTAAAGTGGAAGGCTGACTTGAAGCTTATAAAAGAATACTCTGCTGCCTACAAAACCTTAGGGAATTAAAGGAGAGACTAGGGGAGGGAAAGCAAGAGTGCGGGGAGTGATGGAACCAGTGGAGGAGTGGTGTGGAGCAAACAAACAAGAGGCAACAGTGTAGGCTAGTAACGGGAGGTGAGGTCTACGAACTAGCTGTACAAACCTGTATCTGCAACGCAACTCGCCGAGCCTACCACCTATAATGCTCGAGTCGCACAAACAAACCAAAACCTACAACTGAAGTCACACCTGTTGGAGATATCATAGCCAAAGAGTGTGTTGGTGTGAAGTGTTGGTGTGTAGTACTTGTCTATGTGTGTGAGTCATGTGTGAGTGCCACATGTCATCATGGGACTTATCCCATATGCACTAGGTGCTAGTGTGTAAGTGAGTAGCCTATATAAGGCTCGTACTTCACTTCTCTTGTCACACTTGATGAATGAATGAAAGCCTTTCTTCATGTCTTCATTTGAGCATCATTTCCTCACACCCTAACCTTCTCGCTCTTTCTCTTTCTAACATGGTATCAGAGCCACCTTCCATAGCTGCCACGTCACCCTTGCCCTAATCCTAATTCTGCTTCAGCCCTTCTTCCTGCAGCCTGCAGCCGCCTCAGCCCTGCTCCATTTCGCCTCTATTCACCTCCTCCTTGCACCCGCTTGCAGCAGCTATTTGCTTCAGTTGTTGCCTCCATAGCCAGCCGCCTTGATTTGAGGCCCTTTGGATCTCTAGGCGCCCTTCACAAGCATCCTTCCTTGCTGGTCAGATCATTGTGCCTGCGAGTGTGGACCTTCAAGCCTATTTCAGAGCATTTCGTCGCCACAATCTGCATCCCGTGTACTGCTGCTGCATAACCACCTTCAACAGAGCAGTTTCGGAAGTTTTCGACGCCAAGAACAGCTCTCTATTGCTGCTGCTGTGTAGTCGGCTACTTGATAGCACACTCTGCAGCATTTCAAGTCATTTGAGGGCCTTTTCGAGTAATCTCTTGGCTTCCAGCACATCTACTACAGCCGATTTTCAGACTAGTGTCCTGCTACACATTTCAGAGCTGTTCTAGGGAGCTGCCCTGCACATTGGTGACCAGCCTTTGCACTTCGGGGTGCCCTAGTGAGCCGCTTTGCAGATTTCAGACCTGCTGCAGCACTTCAAGCAGTTACTACGACCACAAGAGCTCCATTTCTGGTTCAGTTCTCCATTTCGGAGCATATTCTTGCTGTGAATTTTGATTAGGGTTTGTGTTTGGAGCATCTACAGCCACCTGTATCTGCCCACTTGCACACGTGGAGTCCACTATTGCATTTTGGAAGTTCTACACCAGCCGCCATACTTGCTCGTTCTTTCTGGTGCAGCAAATTTGTTACCTCAGTTTGCTACTATGGAGCCTTGTCCCCGTGGTGAAGATTCTTCGGCACCACTTGCATCTAGGGATGAGCAGCATGACAAAGCATTGGTGTACCTTGGTGTGAGGTTGGTCAACAAATTGCTTCATCATCTTGACCTCACTACTTCAGCCAAGGAGAACCTAGACAAGCTCAAGAATATTTATGCTACATCTACTAGACCTAAGCAAGACACTTCATCTATTGTGTTGCATGATCTGTTTCTCTCTGAGGAGGAAGATGATGCTTAGTTCTATGTGCGTTTCTGTTGAGTCAAATAAAGGTTCTCAGCCTTGAGTTGTCCCACTAAATTGAATGTATTTGGAGTCAATAAGAGGTACTCCGCCCTAGGTTGTCCCCCAAAAATGAATGTATTGTCTTTTACTTTGATTGATGGTATTGACCACCCAGCTATGTCTTTATTTGAGCATCATTTCCTCACACACTAACCTTCTCTCTCTTTCTCTTCACCATGCTTCTAACAACACCTAGCTAGCTGTTACGCTCAAGAAGAGATAGCATGACCTCAAAAGGGTTAGTGGACATTTTCCTTTAAAGGACTGACTTTTGTAACATTTTATTGTGCTTCAAGTAACGGTTAAAGGAATCAACGTCAAGGCCCTTGGTGAGGGTGAATTGGCGTTGACTAGATGGTTCTAAAGAGCAAGGGCCTAGGTGCACCAAAATGTGTAATTGCCAAGGGGCAAACGGAATTAAATTGTTCTCCAAAAGAGGGGTAAATGGTGCACTAAAGGATGGTCCTAGAAATGTGATATGTGGCAGGTGGAATTATCTTAGAAATATTCGACCTTGCTATCACAGAGATTTGGCTGGGTGGATAGTACATGTGCTATCGCCCGTGATTGTCAATGATTTGCTCCCTATTCGTTTCAATTGGTATCAGAGCAGTAGGGTGTTGGTAATCGTCATGTGGTTCGAGATTGGTGAGCATAAGTACGTGCAAATTCGTTTTCTTGCCTCCACCAGCAACCGAGCTTGACTAGCTTGTGGGCTGGTTTCGTAAGAACTACCATAGCCTCATATTTTGGCCCTGAGCGTGTTCCGTTGCAATCCAACAACCTATTCTTCAAAAATGAAGTGGTTTGAGGCTGACACCAAGAGAAGCATATTATATCTGTACGGGATTGGACAAGGAGCTATAGCTGTACGGCGTTGAGATTGAAGCGAAGGAATTTTGGTAGGACCACGGCGGTTTGCTAGTGGTCACGCTTACTTTTTGTGAAGAGCATGACAGTTCAAAAGGCGTGGAGCAAGGTGGGTTATCTCTTGATCATAGAAAGGCCGACGCAAGGTGACGACTGTAGAACAGTGTGGGATAGAAGAGATGCATCATGGCATAAAGAGTGAGAGCACAAGTGAGGCAAAATCCATTGTATTAGAATGAAGGAATGACCTCTATTTTATAGAAAGAGAGGTGTAGGCACCTCCCCTATATCAGTGGCAATCAGCCCCTACATCAGTGGGACTGGCCTAAATCAAAGGAACCTCCCATGTGAAGGCCTTTGCCTTACATCATCACTTAGGTCACACACTAGACACATCATAGCACTAGATGTGCCTCTACAACACACACACACACACACACACACGTGACTCCCCTAGATGCACGCATGCACCATAGAGCAAGCCCTTGACCATACTTATTCAAATATACCCCCCCTCAAGGGTTTGCCTCTTGCAATGTCAAGGATACATCTAATCTCGTAGTTTCTCATGCCATCTCATGGTGGTCACACATGACCATCTCATGGTGGTTAAGAATAAATCTATGTCTAGGATCTCATGCTAGCAAAGGGGCCCAAGGGTCAAGGTTTACAAAACTGGGATAGACCAAACATATATCGCATGGCCTACATCATATGGTGACCAGAGGTGTTTTACAAAAGACAAAACATATAACATTCTTTTTGGAGTACTACTCCAAGCAGAGAACCTCAAAATTTAACCAAGTGATGATGAACAAAAATTCAAAGACAAGTTGCTCAAAAGGCAAAGTCCTTGTATTCTACCACAAAGTTGGATGTTTCTTTTGTTGATGGAGTTCTCTCTTCAACAAGATTTGACATAGTCCTCTTTTTCTCATTGCAAAACTTTTCAGAGGGATTATTCTTTCCACAATATGAGCAAGGGTTGATTCTATAACAATCCTTCTCAAGGTGATTGTTTTTCCCACAGTGTTTACAAGCCTTGTGCTTGCTTTTTGAAAACCTCACTGCAAGTGCCTCTATATGCATTTTGCCCACTCAGGAATTGTTCTTCCTTTCCTCTTCTTGTAAGGCACTAATGATGCCTTCTAATGAGGGTTGAGGTAGATTCTTCAAAGTAGTAACCACATAGTCAAAATCCTGAGGCATGCTCTTTAAAAGCACTGCCATAGCATCATTCTCAGTGACAGGGGAATTAATTGAAGCTAGTTGTGTCATAATACTTCTCATAGTGTTGACATGGGCAGCAACATTATCTCCCTCCATTCTTAGTTCAAAGAACTTAATTTTTAGATTTAATTTAGAACTATGAGAGCTAGCACCAAACAATATGTCTAACTTGTGCCATGCTTCAAAAGGGGATTCCAAATCTGAGATGTGATGTACATAGTCATCACCCAAACCTAATGCAATGATGGCATATGCTTTCTCAATTCTCTTTGCATCTGCAGGTGTAGAAGTAGAGTCAGTGGCATTTCCTTTACCTTTTGTTGTAGTTGATTCACCTTCTTGAGAGCTTTGCGTTCCTTCTTTGACTAAGTCCCATAGATTCTCCTTCATAAGCATAAACTTTATCTTCATCTGCCAAGTATGGAATCCTTGGCCATTGAACTTGTCAATTTTATAAGTAGCCATGAGAGGGTCTTACCTTTATCAGGCAGTGTCTACTCTCTTACAAAATTGTATACCCTGTTGGCTTCTCCCAAAGTTTCTTAGCTGGGATCTTCTTCACTTAGAGTTTTGTCCTTCTTGTAGTCTTCTTCAAGTGATTAGCATTCGAAGATCCCTCAGAGCTTGGCATTTTAACAAAAGATCAGTCCTAACTGAATTTCAAACTCAAAATACATTCTCTGAACTGTACTTTGGCATTCCTTCATGTTAGAAAAGACCCAACAGAGGGTACACACAGCAGAAGACTTATAGTAATGCCCAGGAGCTCACACAGTGTGGTGTGGGGTGTGCAATCACAAACTTCTTCACTTAATGTGCATCACATAGATGTGCAGACTCATCAATAGACAATGAACCAACCAGATAGAGAAACCACCAAAATATATTTTCCTCCAAAACTATGGACACAATACAAAAAAATATATATCCAGAGTCCCACCAATGGTGTGGTCCTCTAATCTTACCACAAGGTCCTTCTCCTATCAGCCAGTTATCTCTAGACTTGAATCCGCGTCTGTAGACTTTCCGTCCAGTGTGTTCTTCTCCACCTTACTACCTGTGGATCAGCCTAGGTGGGCAGCCCCTGCCAAGCTTTGTCTGCAACACACAGGTCCCCTTGGTCCTCCTGAATGTAGGCCCCAAGATAGCTGTTCCACTGCTCCAACCTGCTTGTGAATCGCTGCTCCAAAAGGTGTGTTGATCTCAGCACCTTGCTACCCTAGAAAACAGCCAAGGTCCAGCCCTTCCGGGCTAAGTTTGCAGCCCTTGTTGCACTCTCTCACCTCCTGTAGATAGGTCCAAAGAGTAGGCTTCCTGCTGCTCCTTTCTGCCCTGGAACTGCTGGCTGCTGGTTAATTTATTAGGTCCAAGGCCTCTCCTTTTATAGGCCCTAAGGGGCTGGCAAAAAACCAACCAGTCAGGCTGCCTATGGCCAATCCAAATAGGCCGACCAGGCCCTGACCTGGTCTGCCTATAAATGCCCCTTTGGGACCCTCTTTTCTAAGGCCTTTGCCCCACACTTCAAGGCAGGGTCCCAGACCCTAGGTCTGCCCTACATAAGGCCTGGTTGGCTGGCTCCAACCAGCCCAACCAGCCTCTTCATATAGCCGACTCCCTCTGCTGGTCTGCCCTGTCCTGTTGCGCCCCTTGCCGGCACCCTGATCTGCCCAAACGTGTGCGGCTCAGTTCCGTACTACTGCTGTTGTCATCCGTGACCTGTTCCAGCAAGACAGTCCTCCATGGATCTGCTCCTGACAGCCAGGTTCTTTTCTTTGGCTTGCTGCCCACATGGCAGCCCATGTGCTGCCCATGTGGCAGCCCCATGCTATGCTTCTCTCTGCCCCTATGGCAGCCATTGTGCTGCCCATGTGGCCTAATCATTCCTTGGTCTCCCCCATGCTCTCCTCATTTGGGGGCTTACAGATGGTGACCATTTCAACACCCCCTCTCACCGACACATCCAGGTCCAATGCCAACACGTCGATGAAGATGCTCCAGTAACTCCCTGGTCGTAGTCCTCTGGAACTTTTCGATGTCAAAATCTTTTCCTGGCTTTTCATCCAGTGGCTCCTGCTCCACCAGGTCTGGTTCCACTTCCGCACACCATACTGGTACACAAGTCCATCTTTGGTAGCACCCCCTAGCACCACCTCCTTCAATCACATTCCCGCCTTCGAACTCGAGCAACCGAGCCTCTATGATCTTCCAATTGTCCCCCTCATAATGAGTGAACAACCTGGGGTCTTCCAGGCACCATGCTCTGAGGGTCTGTTTCAACCTGTCCGTCCTTTGGCAAGGTCTGCAACAAAAGTACATCTCCAGATAACCTGGACCGCGAACTTTAAACGCACCTCGCTGAACCTGAGTCACCCTCCTTCTCGCAAGGACACAATCCTCCAATCGTGGAAGTCGATTCCCAAGAGCGTCTGAATCAGGGTCGTCCTTCAGCAAGGTCCCTGCCTCCAGCTTCCACACCTATGAGCCTTCTACTTGGGCTCTGATACCATGTTAGAAAAGACCCAACAAAGGGTACACACAGAGGAAGACTTACAGTAATGCCCAGGAGCTCACACAGTGTGGTGTGGGGTCTGCAATCACAAACTTCTTTACTTAATGTGCATCACATAGATGTGCAAACTCATCAATAGACAATGAACCAGCCAGATAGAGAAACCACCAAAATATATTTCCGTCCAAAACTATGGACACAATACAAAAAATATAGATCCAGAGTCCCACCAATGGTGTGGTCCTCTGATCTTACCACAAGGTCCTTCTCCTATCAGCCAATTATCTCTAGACTCGAGTCCGCATGCTCCTTGTCGAGCGTCTGTAGACTTTCCGTCCAGCGTGTTCTTCTCCACCTTACTGCATGTGAATCAACCTAGGTGGGCAGCCCCTGCCAAGCTTTGTCTGCAGCACACAGGTCCCCTTGGTCCTCCTGAATGTAGGCCCCAAGATAGCTGTTCCACTGCTCCAACCTGCTTGTGAATGGCTGCTCCAGAAGGTGTGATGATCTCATCACCTTGCTGCCCTAGAAGACAGCCAAGGTCCAGCCCTTCCTGGCTAAGTCTGCAGCCCTTGTTGCACTCTCTCACCTCCTGTAGATAGGTCCAGAGAGTAGGCTTCCTGCTGCTCCTTTCTGCCCTGGTACATCTCTACTGACAATAATCTTCCCAATATTTGGTTGGTATAACCGATACCCTCTGCTCTCCTGGCTGTAACCAATAAATATGCATTTGATTGCCTTGTCATCAAGCTTATGTCTCAGCTGAGATGGTACATGAACATATGCAAGAGACCCAAAAACTCTCATGTGTGAAAGTGAAGGCTTCCTGCCTTTCCATGCTTCATAAGGTATAACAGTCTTCAATGCCCGTGTAAGTGATCTATTCAGCACATATTTAGCACACATCACTCCATCAAACCAAAATTTATAAAGCAAAGACTTGGCCTTAAGCATGCATCTAGCCATCTCCATTGTGGACCTATTTTTCCTTTCAGAAACTGGATTTTGCTGAGGAGTGTAAGGAGTAGTGCATGAGTGAATAATGCCCCGTGAAGACAGAAATGCATCAAACTCCTTAGACATATACTCTCCCCCCTTATCTGTGTTGAGGGTGACAAGCTTGCATCTTGATTCATTCTCAACTATATTCAACCACCTCTGAAAGCATAAGAAAACTTCAAATTAGGCTTTTAAAGGATAAACCCAGCAATATCTTGTGAAATCATCAATGAGAGTCATGAAATATTTGTACCCTCCAATGGCATTTCTCCTCATTGGGCCACAGACATCACTCTATACTAGCTGTAATTTCCTTGTGAGAGTGTTGGACAATTCTTTTGAAAAGGAAACCAATGCATCTCACCCAAAAGACAACCCTCACACACATGTTTGGAAACTATGTGAGTTTGAGGTACATCATTTGCCATCTGCTGTGAATGTAGCTTTGCAAGAGCTCTATAATTGAGATGGCCCATTCTCTCATGCCAAAGATGAGTTTCAGCAAGCTGTGAATCTGAAATAGCAAATGCTTCGATAGAAAGTGCAGGTGAGTGATGATCAAGGTGATAAAGCCCCTTTTGCAAAGTGCCAGTGAGAACTATGGCATTGTCATCACGAAGATCATAAACTAGGCATCTGTAGCCATCAAAAATCACTCTGAAACCTGAAGTAGCAATTGCTGAAATTGAGATCAAGTTGACTTCAATTCCAGGCACAAAGCGAACATTTGTCAAAGTGACAGGGTGACTTGAAATAGATGTGAGCTGCACATCTCCAATTCCTTTTACAGCATATGAAGCATTATTAGCACATGTGACAGTCCCCCCTCGAGGTGCATCAGCTAAAGAGTGAAACAACTATCTACAAGATGTGACATGCTTGGAAGCACCACTATCAAAGTACCAGGATTGAGCATCATTAGCAATAAAGAGTGCATCAGCTTTGGAGGGATCAAATGAGCAATGGACAGCCCATGCCCAATCATCATGAAGAGCATGTGCATGTGAAGCATCTACTGGCTCATGGGATTCAATAGCATGTGAGGCATTAACTGTCAATCTTGCTTTCTTTTTCTCTGAAGCAATGCGCTTCCTGCATTCTGAAATGTCATGTCTAGGCTTGCAGCAATAGTTGCATCTTTTCTTCTTTGACTTATCTACTGTATTTTTAGATGCATGGGAGGAATTGCAGCTGCTATGCGCAGATTTTGGCTTACCCATAGGCTTGGAAGCCTTGCCTCTTCCTGTTTGCTGTGAAGCAAATGCATGATCAGGAATAATGGCTTGTCTATTACCTCGACTTTGCTCTTCCTGCAAAAGCAAAGTAACTAGCTGATCAAAAGAATAGTGGTTTGGATTACCCATGGCCACTAATCGAAGGATTTAGCAAACCCTTGGTATGTATCTGGCAGTCCATTCAATGTGGTACTGACAAGCTGTGAATTTGGCACCACTTCATCAATGTTGGCAAGTTGTTCCATGAGGTCCTTGACCTTTGTTAGATATGCATCCATAGAATCACCTTCATTCGTACTGACTTCCTATAATTGCCTTCTCAAATATGCAACACGAGCTTCATTGCGAATCTGATAGAGAGAAGCCAATTTATCCCAAGCATCCTTTGATGTCCTGCAAGACCGGATGTGTGGAATAATGATTCTCTTGCATGATAAAGCAATACATGAATGTGCATTTGCATCTCTTACATCCCATCTTGATTGTTCCTGAGTTGGAAGAGCAGCAGCATGAGTGCTAGAAGATGAGGCATCAAGAGGAGTACCCCCTGCAGAGGGACCAGCACTAGAGGCAACCACTACAGCATTGGCTGGCCTCAAATCAACCCCAGAAACAATATTCCACAAATGCTTTGCAACAAGAATATGTTTCATGAGATAAGACCACATCGGATAGTTGGTGCCATCCAACTTATCATCTTCACGAAGAATGCCAAATAGATCTTGATTGTTCCCAACCATAGCAGATGTGATACCCTGAAAGAGACCTGAAAGCCCAAAAGCCTCAAGGCTATCACTGCAAAAAGCTGGCTGTCCAAAAAATGACAGCAAATATCTGCAAATTTCCGACCCAAATCAAAGGGCAAATGCAGATCTAACTCAAATGTGACTGTGGCAGGCAATGTTCACTGCAAAGACAGCAAATCTGGCAAAAGCCCCAAATTTATTGAGGGCAAATAGGCCAAAAAGAGGGCAAATGCAAAAAAGCCCCAAATTTTGCAAAAATTTTTGCGAATGTGACCCAATGTATAGCCTCAAGGCTTGAAACTGCAAAAATATGAGTTGTTGTCCCAAACACCAGTTGAAATTGAGCTCCCAACACAAAAGCCCCAAATTTTGTTGACCTGAGTAATGACGTGGCACGATGTGACAGTCCTGAACCTGAAATTAACTGAAAACTTCAATTTTTGGAAGGATTTCAGTTGTCAACCTTGTCAAAAGTATTGTATTGACAGGTTGAAGGTCCAGATGTCAAAAGCCCTAAATTTTTCTGTTGGAAATTAGGGTTTGACAGTAAAAACTGTCAAAAAACAGTAAAAGACTGCAAGAAATTTAACACGTGCCAAGTACGGATGATAGTATGGAAGCAGTTACTATGGCTGTACGATGCCTGTACGGATGCTGTACGATGCCTATACGGACGATGTGCTGAACGGGTGCATTGCTGGTACGCTGTACGAAAACTGTACGGCGCATGTACAACAGGTACGGCGCTGAGCAGGTACAGCACATGTACAGCATGTACAACTGTAGGATCTCAGGTATGACGCTGAGCAGGTACAGCAGATGTACGGGCAGCTGGTACACAAATGTACAGGGCAGTTGTACGGACTGTACGGGGACAGGAAGCAGATCCGGGCTCTGATACCACTGTAGGATCGATTGAGAGAGAGAGAGTGCAGGTTGCAAAGCGTCGCACAAGTCTTAGCCGTCACGTCAAAACTTGGATAATAGGAAAAAGAGCAGTACAAGGTACAAGTACCTAGACCTAGGACTAAGTGTCCTAGGTGTCACATAGGACTAAGTGTCCTATGTGGTTTAAAGGCACTAACTCTACAAGTGCCTATATTTATGCCTACGAGGCACATACCATGGCCTTTAGGGCATCACTAGAACCACCAGAAGATGGCCTACATGCTGAACAGCTAAAGACATCCAATATGTACGGGCTAAAACAGCTTGCAGCAGTGGTGGTATACATTTCACATGTGTAAAAAACTCTCATAGACTCAAATCAACAGCTTCATCCAGCATCCAAATCTAATCTATCTTTCATTCTAGATTTAAACACTCAACTTGTCCACAGATCTACAAGGCAAACAGGTTTTTATGTACCTGCTGTCTAGTCGGGTAAGGTTCATCAGTTCAAAGTGTTATTGAATACCATTAAGCATCATAAATGTCCTTAGATGTACCCACATCAAAGCAACTGACAATAAGTATCAGGAATGTCCCAAGACATACACATCAAAGAAATACAAATGTCCCACGACGTACACATGAAAGCAATATGAAGTACTATAGAAGTTCAGATGTAGGAGCACCACAAAAGGATACCTTCAGTAGCTCGAATATATAATAGCGGATGTCGAAGTCTGTTAGAGTTGGATAAAGAACCTTGAAGTCTGTGTTATTCACATATTCAAACACAAGACTAGGTGTCTTTGACTGTTGATCACGAACAATATCCAGAAGCTTGACTACGTTTGGACCTCCGCATAAGTTTTGAAGAATTTTGATCTCTCTCTTTATCTACAGCATGAAAAACTCCTTTAGACAACGCAGGACCCATGTCTTTGACATTAATTCAAAGGATAATAGCATTCAGATCTCCACAAAGTTTTGAGAAAACTAATCCTCCAAAATTCCTTCTAATTTGCCCGGATATGACGATGCACCATGCCCGTTTCCAGTACATTTAACATGCAGCATAACTCTCACAAGGATCAACATATTTCTTATGTCGTAAATGGACAGTAAAAACTAGATGCATAACCACACTTACTAACATGCTACCAAAAATACATGAAACACACACAGCAAGAGCACAACCCTGCATGGGTTTCACTAAGCCTTGACCAGAAACAGTCGTCTGAAAGAGCAGAACTCAAGTCCATGGATTTAGTGTATGAAAACATGGCTTTAACCAATACTAGAAAGGAAGAACAAAAATGCAAAAAAGTTTCACGCCATAAGAAATCCTAGAATCATAGATAACAACAAGACGATACATCCTTAAAAGATCCCAAAACAAGAAGATACATCCTAGCTATTATGTGACAAAAACTACAGCATTTTGGATGCTATATCATCAAAATCTAATAATGTAAGATCAATGACGCATTTGCATAACTATTAATGCCAAAAAAATGTAAGTTTGTTTTAACACAGACAAAGAAAATTTCTTCAGTACAGGCTAAATAGGGAAGACAGGCACAGAATGTACATTAAGCTAGTAACATCTTGCAACCACAACCAAGTGCAACATTAGGAAAGACATAGCTTTTGTCATGGGCATCTGCAGCCCATGGCATATCTGCCTACATGGCGGTGCTGCAGCCCTGCACCCCTTCGCAGTGATACAGTCAGCAAGTAGCAGGACAGAGCATGGAAAGTATGATGTCAGTCTTTACGGAGGCTGACATCAGCAGACCAGGCATTCTGAAGGCCAGCACAGGCAGTGCAGACTGCCACATGGCAGGTCAGCATGTACAGACAGCACATCAGCTGGTCAGGTGACACGTGGTGTCCAGAGCAGGTCGGTAAGTCTGTGGCCTATTGCAGGCCACAGACTGGTCACTGGATCAGCCATTCAACAACCCTATTCCTATATAAAGGCATTCCACAACAACAACCCTATTCCTATATACAGGCATTCCACAACAACCCTATTCCTATTTCTCCCTCATGCAAGCATCCCCTCAGTCACCAAGATCATCTCTGAGTGCAGTAGATGCAGCATCAGCAGCAGACCTTCAGCAGTCCATAAAGCAGCTCCTAGTGGCCCCGTAGTGCGTTACTACAATGGAAAACAAGCTCTTGAATTGGTTAAGCCAAGACAAGAGAACTAATGTTTTGTCTTTCTATCATATCTGTCAAAGTTCAGCTCCCTTGGAAAAGAAGGCCTCACTAGCACGGAACCGGTATGTCAAACTCAACGGCTTTGGCTTGGAGCAATGACAATAGCTAAAAGGTATCCCGTTCCTCTTTTCTACTTGTGCTCCTCAGAGACGATTATCTCTGGCCTCTTCGTCTGCATGGAAACATTCACTGGCCTCTTGGGCATGACTATCCCTCAGCTCGTGAAGTTGTAACGTGCATGCGAGAGATTATCCAATTGCTGAGCCTGCATCCGCACCATGGCATGCATCATAGCTACCATGTCTAAAGAAGAGATACATATGCCTCCGTATTGGAGGATTGCTGGTGGAAGTATTGGTTGCGGAGGATCCGCATGTGTGGGTAATGGTTGGAAGATACTAAAGAACAGATAAGTATGATATGCTTTTGGAGGCGGTGGTTAGACAAAGAATTTGTGTGTGTGTGTGTGTGAGAGAGAGAGAGTCTTGCTCTAGTCTCCCATTTAGCCAATTTCTTGTGATCATTGATTTGAAGACAATGTCTAGTCTCCCATTTAGCCAGTTTCTTGTGATCATGCAAGAACAATGGACGAAGATGATTGAGTTCACTGAGGTCTTGACAAGTCAATTTGGCCTGAGCAACAGTTTCCCTCAGTGTCTTCATGTAAGACTTGCCATAACCTCTAATTACAACTTGCATTTTGGAAACAAAAGAATCCCAAGCATTATCAATATCAAAGTGGCTCTGAGAAGATAGAGAATGAGATGCTTCAGTAACCACGGCCTTGAAAACAACATGCTGCAAATAGCTATTGTTCACAATCAGATGTTGCCTTTGAGGCAGTCTATCATCTGGCAAATCATAAAAGGATAACCTCAACCATAAAGGTGCATGATCTGAATGTGCAAAGGCATAGTCAATCCACATTTTGCATGTAAAATCATCATTTTGTTATGGAGCTACACTATACCAGCGATCCAGACGTGCCTGATAAGAAGAAAGGGCATTATGTTGGAAAGTGTATCCTAGTGACAAAGGCTGCAATTCCTTCCAAAGATCAACCAAATCAAGATGCATCAGTAATTGAGACCATGCATGCCTTTCAAGGGTTAACATATGATTATTTCCTGATGTATTGTCACCCTGTTGCGGAGCATTATTGAAATCCCCACATATAAAGGCATGATATCTCCATGGATATCGTTGCATGGCATCCCAAATTGCAGTTCTATCCCGAGAAGATTAAGGTGCATAGACAGAAGCAAATTCAAACACCTCGCCTTAAATGATGCATTAAAGAGTAATCCCTCTGCCTTGATTGTCATTTAAAGCAATAACTGGCTGACGCTCATGCTTGATCAGAAAGACTACAACTGAGAAAGAGTGCTCCCCACCATAGAAGATATCATATCCATAGTAATGACCTGTCTTTCCTGCATAGACATGTTGATTGTATTCTTGTAATGCCACTATGTCAGGCTTATATACAGCCACACAGATTTCCATTTCCTACTATCACACATCCCCTCAACATTAAGTGTAAAGCATTTGACATGAGCAGTCATATTTACAGATATTTATAGGAGAAAAACATCTATGTACAGCAGCAACCTTCAGGATGTCAACCCTGCATTTCAAATGTCTACATTCTGCTGAATCTGTGCTTCACATCTTTTGGCACTGTCCGCACTTGTGATTTCCTCGCTCTCATCCGACAGGGGCTTCAAGCGAGATTTCCTACTGTTACTTTTGGCAAGTTCTTCTGGTTGTTTGGTTTTCATCCAGCTAGACAGGGTTTTGATTTTGTTTTTTGTTTGGGTGCGCTTCTTCTAGTTGTTTGGTTTTCATCCAGCTAGACAGGGTTTTGATTTTGGTTTTTGTTTGGGTGCGCTACTAGGCACCGTGGACTCTATGGATGGACAGAAATCATAGTTTTTGGTGATCCTACTTTTCCATCTTTTCTTTTTTTCAAACGATCTCTACAGCAATCGTTCTATGATTGCTTTCAAACTCATTTGATTGATCATGATGTATATACAGCTTATACTGAGATTTTCAATTGAGGAGTAGTTACTCCACTTTTGAAGTAACTATGAATGTAATTATTTTACAGCAATAAAATATTTCTTCTTGCAAAAAAGTGTGTGTGTGTGTGTGTGTGTGTGTGTGAGAGAGAGAGAGAGAGATTAACGTCCTCGGGAGGCCTCAAGGGCCTATGGGACAAAACGCACACCAAAAAGATAGACACCAAACATCAGTTATAGACTGAGAGTCTCTTGGGAGTGTGTATAGTACTCACTCACAAAGTTATTATAGGTTACCTACGGTCTACTATAAAAGATAATCGGCCTGCATTACATCAATTTAAAGCAACCTTCACTTTAGTCAATTCAATGGTCTTCAGTTTGAGCTGATTTGGGATGAGCTCCTCCGCTATCCATATCTTAGTACCTTTCAACTTATTGGCTTGCTTGAGAATCTTGCTTCTTTTCATCTTGTCCTGGAAGCATACTTTGGCTTGTGCAATACAGCTATAACATCTTCAGCTTCCCACTCTGTTTGTGGCATTCTTTCCATGATATTTTCCAGGGTTTCCTTTTGATTTCCTTCAAACCAGCCTCTAGTAGCCCCCCTATGCATATGAATCGTGCATTAACCACACTTTAGTTTCCAATATTGCTGTAATTTTCTTGTTTCACTGACTAGAGTTGAGTAGTAACTAAGTCCTGGACTGTAGTCACCATTTGTGGTGTGGGTGCTAATGTGTTGTGTATCTGCAATACCTCATGGATGATTTCCTACTTTCCTTGTCCTTCCCAAGCACTTGTTTTCCTCTCTAGAGCTGCAAGTCTGAGCTTGAGCTCACGGATTTCCTACTGTAGATAATAAATATGCTCTTGTGGGTCTATCATACTCACCATTCTCTTATATTGTAGATAATTCTTGGCAAACGACGAAGGCGTCTTTGCAAACACGTAAGGGGGAGGCGAAGGGAGAGCTGCAATGGAGGAGTATGAGGCTTTTGTCGAGGTAGAGGTAAAATTCTTGGCCTTGGGGAAGGCCATAGGTGTCTTAGCATCCCCATCCACGGTGGCCTGCATGTATTTAGGCGCCCCCTGAATAACCCCAGGGTGCTTCTTTGTTGGAGCTCTGTGCTTGACAATCGACAAACTGAGCTATGTCCTTTTGAATGCCGAATATTAGTTGCTCCATCATCATGCCCATCATCAACCACCCATTCAATGTCCGGCATGGCTGCTTTGATGTGTGTTGAAGTCTCACTCAAGGAGCCGTCTTATTCTAATCTTCAGTGCATTCTTGTTGGGTGTAGAAAGCAATGGAACGGGAGTGGAGTGCGGGAAGCAAACAACAAGCTAGAGCAAAATGTAGTACTGCTCAAATGGATAAGAGGAAAGCACAAACAGTGGCCTATATGGCCCCCAAGTCAACCATGTGGTTGACCAAAGAAGTCAACTCATAGAGTTGACCTGACCTACAAGGCTCATACCAGGGCTAAGTGCTAACAAACCCCCCTCCATGGTATGGCTGAAGTATCCTGGAAATATCTCAGGAATACCTAGAAACTACATCATGGTTGCACATATTCATCCCAGAGAAATATAGCAACCTATGATATGTACAGAGTGATCCCTCAAGTAACAAAAGGAGCCAAGTGTAAAGCATGTCGAAATGCCTCAAACTTTGGCGAGGTAAAGCTTTCGTGAAAAGATCTACCAAGTTGTCCTCGGTGGGAACATAGGACAACTGGATGTCTCCACCAGACAATCGCTCTTGAACATAGTGATGATGGACCTCAATATGCTTTGTGCGTGCATGAAACACTCGGTTTCTAGCAACCGCCAAAGCACTATGGCTGTCGATGTAGATCGTAGTAGAGTCAAGCTGAATGATATCAAGATCTGCAAGTAACTTGCGAAGCCAAACACACTCTACTGTAGCTGTGAAAGCTGCTCTGTACTCAGCCTCACAACTGGATGTGGCAACTGTAGGCTGCTTCTTGCTGAACCAAGAGATGTATGAATCTCCATGCATAAAACAGTTGCCGCTGTGTGACACCCTAGTGTCGTAACATCCTGCCCAGTCGATGTCCGTGAATGCATGCAAGACAAGAGGGCCCTTTGAACCATAGAGTAAACCCAATTGCTGCGTTGTCTTCAAGTATCGAAAGACCCGCTTCACTGCTTGCCAATGCTGCGTACTAGGCTTGTGCATGTACCTACTGAGCTGGGAAATGGCATACTGAAGATCAGGCCAGGTATGACAAAGGTATTTGAGGCAACCAACAGCCTGCTGATAAAGGGATGCATCAAATTGCGGACTTTCATCCTCGAAGGAGAAATAAAAGCCAGGCTCCAATGGAGTAGAAACTGGCTTGCAATCCTCGAAGTGGATGCGATCAAGGAGCTGTCCAATATACTTGGACTGACTCACCGTTATACCCCCCTCAACATATGCAAACTATATTCCCAAATAATAGTGCAACCGGCCCATATTTGTCATGGCAAAAGACTGTTGTAAATCAGCCTTGAAATCTGCAATTTGTTCCATATCTGGCCCAATGATAAGCATGTCATCCACATATAAAATCAGAATTAAAAATTCCGATGCACTCTATCGGACATAAAGAGTGCCCTCGGTTGGGCTGTTCGGAAAGCCACGGGCTGTCAAAAATGCATGTATCTTCGCATACCATGCCCGGGGTGCTTGCTTCAAGCCATAGAGGGCTTTCTGAGCCGGCAAACCATATTTTCAGAACCTAATAGTTCAAAACCAGGTGGCTGAGTGAAATAGACCTCGTCCTGAAGATCACCATGAAGGAAGGCAGTCTTGATGTCCAGCTGATGAACCTCCCAATGCCAATGAGATGCCATAGCAATAACACACCTAATACTAGTAATGCGTGACGTGGGAGCAAAGGTCTCCTCAAAGTCAATGTTGTGCTGCTGTTCATACCGCTTTGCAACCAAGCGGGCTTTGAGGCAATCAACACTGCCATCAGCTTTCCTTTTCACCTTGTAGACCCACTTTGTGCCTATGGCACGCTTGCGTGCTGGCAAGTAACACAACTCCCAGTTGTTGTTTGCATGAATGAATTCAAGCTCAGCCTTCATCGCATCCACCCATTCTTGATGTCGAAGGCATCCTTGTGACATAAAGGTTCCTCATTGCAAGCAGGAGCAACCAAAGCTACAGCCAAATAGTTGCCATGCATCTGTTTATGCGCACCTCTAGTGTGGGCTGGCAAAGTCTCAGCTTGTTTGTTGTCCTTGAGTGTGTCCAAGACCATCTCGGGACTGATTTTTGCTGTTTAATGACAGCACTCTCCTATGCAACTGCCTGCTTAATAGCATGATCATCAACTAAAGGGAGCAAGAGCTATTGGAGAAGGATGTGCACTGGTAGAAGTGTATGGCACAACACTCTGCACTAGCTGCTCTGGATCTGCGGGCGACTCAAAGAGAGGCAACAATGTATCAAAAGACATCTGAGGAATCAACAGTAGACTGTCTTTTGCATCCCAGCCCAGGTAAAGGCACATCTTCAGCGAATACAACATCCCTACTGACAATGACCTTGCCCATGCCAAGCTGATAACAACCTATATCCCTTGCTCTCTGCGCTATAACCAATGAATATGCATTTTACAGCTTTGTCTTCAAGCTTGTGCCTCAGCTGAGATGGCACATGAGATAAGCCAATGACCCGAACACCCGCATATTTAAAATTTCAGGTTTGCGAGCGTGCCATGCCTCATAAGGTGTGATAGTCTTCAATGCCTGTGGGTGCCCAATTGAGCACATAGTTGGAACACATGTCACTCTGCCACCATGTGAAGCAGCCCCCAATGTTTGAAAGAGTGATATGCAAGAAGTGATGTGCTTGGAAGCACCACTGTCGAAGCACCAATCTGACTTGGAATCTAAGACAGACAAGGCTGTAGCATGCTTCTGTGGATGGTACTGGCATGTCACCGTGAGCGCCCACTCATGGTGAGCGATGTTTGTTGCCTCGTAACCATGATCTAGGGCAGCAGCAGTAGTAGTGACAGCAAGTCCCTTTTGCTGCTTTTTAGTGATGCACTTGCGACATTCAGAAATGTCATGTCCTTGCTTCCTGCAATAATTACAACGTTTGCTGTTTTTCTTCTTTGCATTAGACGGGATGTCCAGCAGTAGAGGAGCCTCCAGAAGGCTTGGGTTTGCTGTTTGTGATTAGTGACAAAAGCCTGATTTGCAATTTGAGAGGCAGCACAATTTGTGCGACTCTACTCCTCCTATAGGAGAAGGGAAACAAGCTCGTTGAAAGTATAAGTGTCAGGATTGCCCAAGGCAACCAACCTCAATGCGGCAGCAAACCCCTGGTAGGACTCAGGAAGTCCATTGAGTGTCGTGGACACTACCTGAGCATCTGAAACAATTTCATCCACATTAATGAGCTGCTCTTGAAAATCCTTGATTTTTGTGATGTATGAATCCATGCTGTCCCCCTCTTCCATTTTGACATTCTCCAGTTGCTTGCCTAAGAAAGCAACACGTGCCTCATTGTGAACCTGGTAAAGGTTAGCTAAGATGTCCCACGCAGCCTTCAATGACTTGGAAGACCGAATGTGAGGAATGATGTGTCTCTTGACTGAAAAAGCAATGATAGAATGTGCTTGGCAATCTCTACCATCCCATCTGGCCTGTTCGGTTGTTGGAGGAGGGGCTGGAGTAGTAGTAGAAGAGTGAGTAGATCCAGAGGTGGCTGTAATAGCTGCACTAGTTGTAGCAATAGCAAGAGTGGGAGCCACAAAGGGAGGTCAAAGGTCCGATCCTGAGACAATACCCCAAATATTTTGGCAACCAACAAATTTTTTCAACATGTATGACCACATGGGATAATTGGGTCCATCGAGCTTGTCCTCAGTGGAGAACATACCCATCCAACCGTAGCCTCAAGGCTTTCACTGCAAAATGAGCTGGCTGTCCAAAAGTGACAGCAAATGTCATGCATTGACCAACCAAAAATTGACTGCTCAAACAATGAGCTAAATGCGCGTGCTGTCCCCAACAATATGACCTGTGAGACAATATATGTCCGGTCAAAGGACCCCCCTACCAAAGATAGCTGTCTTGCAAAAATATCAGCCCAAAACAAGGGGCAAATGTTTGCAAATGTATCCAATGATCAATTGAACTGTAAATGTCCCAGATGGAGGCTGCGTGCCTCAAATCTGACAAGACAACAAGCCCAAATCAAGAGGCAAATGCATAACATACCCAACTTTAGCTGAATAAAGCAAATGTCACTGCAATGGACAACAAATCTGGCAAAAGCCCCCAAATTCTGAGAGGGCAAATATGCCAAAAAGAGGGCAAATTGAAAAAATCCCCAAATTGTGCTGCAAGTTGCAAATGTGACTCAGTGTGTTGCAATTCCAAGCCAATGCCAATGTTCCAGCATGTAATGTCTACCAAATGCCCAAAAATGGTTGTACCAAGCCAATGCCATTGCAAATTTCAACAAAATTGACAAAACCCCCAATTTTTGAAAGGGCAAAGCTGTCAAATTTGGGGCAAATGACCATTTTTTGCTGAAATAAAGCAAATGTGACAAAATAACCTACAAATCTAAGAATATCCCACAATCTACCAGCAATAGATCCAAAATCCCCAATGTCGGAGTGAAAATGAAGTCAAAATAGGGCAAATACTTCAAAAGCCCCAAAATGTGACCAAAAGGAGCAAATGTCACTACAAAATCTTCAAAGGTGACACAAAAGCCCCAATTTTTAGAGCAAAATCACCTCAATGTCACTGCAATGTGTGCAAACGTGACATTAAAGAGGGTGAAAAGCTTCAAGTCCAACTGTAACAGGCAAATCTGAGTCAATAGGGAGAGAATCCCAGCCAAATGGTGCTAGAGCAAATTGGAGCACCTGAAGGAAGGCCCGAATAACTGAAAAGAGTCTAGATCTAAGAAAAAAACCTCCAAAAACAGCCCAAAAATGCTCGAAATCAACTTCTAATAAGTCGTACGGATTCCTAGCAGCATCACGCACCTGCCCGTATAGGTGTATGGACAAAAAAAAAATCGGCCGAAATGGTGAGGGACAGGGTCAATAGTATGCGTGCAGCTCAAAATTTTCAAAAAACATCGAAATCAGGCCTCAAAAAGTCAAAAAACAGGTGCTGGACTGTTTTTCTACTCAAAAAACAGGTTTGTGACGATGAAATAAGGCACCGGACTGAGCTAGAGAAAAATGGCAGGTAGGAGCAATGGGAGAGCACGAGGGAAGGCAGGTAGGAGCAAGAGAACCTGCTCCGATACCATTGTTGGGTGCAGGAAGCAATGGAATGGGAGTGGAGTACGGGAAGCAAACAACAAACTGGAGCAAAACGTAGTACTACTTAGATGGATAAGAGGAAAATACAAATGGCCTATATGGCCCCCAAGTCAACCATATGGTTGACCAAAGAAGTCAACTCATAGAGTTGACCAGACCTACAAGGCTCATACCAGGGCTAAGTGCTAACAATTCTCATGTATGGCTTCATGTTCCTTGATCTCTTCTTGAATATCAGGTTAACTAGCCATTGTATCTACCTCCACAGTCACTTCCTTCTTAATTGTTTATACTTAGGTGTGAACTAGGTCTTTAACTCTACAGAGACTAGTTGAGGGGTAGGGGGAGAAGCCTTACGAGACTTTGTAACCTCATCAATCATTACTGTTTTCCAGGTCCTTCAAAGAACCTGAAGTCTAGTTGTCACATCTACAAGTTGCATCTGTAACTCTCTAACTTGCTGCTGTAAATAGAAAATCTGTTCATGGTGCCCAATGATGGGTCAGTTCAAGCCTCCTCGGAGGTATGTATACGCATACATAAACTCCAACAAGCATAGCATGGACTAGCTACTACGACATCCCCACTGACGTCATCAGGCGCCCAACAGTGGGTATAGACCATGGTATAAAAATATGCTCACACATACAAATCCACACACCGCACACATACTTGAGCATCCATTTATACAAAGTCTTCGTACTAAGTTTCTGTTGGCACTTTGGAGGTGAACGACAGACTCATCCATGACGAAGGCTAGCACTAAAGGAGAAGGCCAATCAAAAAGTAGTCCAAAATCTCTTCATTCAAGCTACAACTGCTTGTGAAGTCTAAACGATTTCATTTTAGTCTCTCCCAAATGAGCATCTAAACCCTTGAAAGATAGATCAACGAAGCACAACAGCTGGCCATCCAAGGTGACGAATTAAATGTGTGGTGTGTGTGTGTGTGTGTGTGTGTGTGTGAGAGAGTGAGAGAGAGTGTTGGGGGGAGGGGGGGGGATTAAAATTAAAGGGGGAGAATAAGAAGAGAGAGAGAGAGGAGGAGCAGCAGGAGGAAGCCAACTGGTCAAACATAGTAGCTCATAAAATATTGAAAATTTATGTTCTGGGTTCTCGCAACAAAGAGTTGCCCCACGAGTGTCTCCTTTTTTAAATCTTGTATCTGACAAAGCAAATTGCTCTAATGATAGGAAGCAGACAGTCAAAGATGAATTTGAAAACATCTTCTTTATCAACTGCCAATACCTTCTTAACACCACTGAACCTGAAGGAGAGTCAGGAAGAAGACAATCCAGATCACTTTGCAATTCAGTTATTTTGCTAGTCTTCCTGAACTGCATTCAAGGACTGCAAAAGCTGATTTAAGAATGGTAAAAATAGCCCAATATGCCTTAGCTCATGACAAGTCCGTACTTCAAACCCATTAGATACAAAATGGAAGTTGACAATATAAAGCAATGCATTCCCAGCTCATTTAACACAGATAAAAGTCACTCAAAGCTTAAGCTACTAACGCTTGGAGAATAAAGTAAAGTTAGACTTATGAACCCAGCGACTGATATTAGAATGTGAACACATGTACCTTGAACTGGTCTAAGAAAGAGTAGAGCAGAATCTTGTCTACAGATGTGACTCAGAGAATTTTGGCTGAACCTGTCTCGCTCTGGACGATCAGTATATAAAATAGGTAAAGGAGCCAAAATAGTCTGGTCAGTATATAAAATAGGTAAAGGAGCCAAAATAGTCTGGATGGCAGTGATTGCTGACCTTGGTACTATTCTGTCGATCGTCTATTTGAAACTAGCTCTGGGAAAAAGCAGAGATTGTTGGCATTAATGGGAAGATGTAATGTTCAATTGCTTCTTAGCTTTGACGCAGTCCTCCATTGTCAGAGGGGACTACAAACCCTAAATGTTGGAGATGGCAAGGATCCCTTCTCCTAGAAGGGTAAAGCTTGATGATGTTTATGCCTAGGAATCCTTCCATTGGCCCCCTCGTGGTCTACAGAATCTAGATGGCAGGAAGCCACCTCCTATATAAACTTCTGACCAATAAGTTTGAAAACCCCAACCCAAATCAAACACAGTTTGCCTGATGTGACATCAGCGCGTGACCGCTGATGGAAAGGTGAGGTTGATCACTAAACAGATCTAAGGGTCCGGACAACTACGTGTTAGATTCATTTCTGTTACAAATCCTTCAGCAACTCTCTCTCAGGTCCAAGCTGGCTTGTGGAAGGGCATGATGAAAAAAATAGTTTAAGAAAATGCACTTTAATTTGGACAGGTAATAGAAAATGAGCAGATGCTTGTAGACTGGTAACTTCATTGTGACTTGTAAATTTCTAGTTGGGCTTTGGCGCAGCAAGTGAAAAAAAAAGGGAAAAAATACCTTTTTCTTTTTGACTGGCTTCAAGATTTTAATGATGCACTGCTCGTTGTTGACGACGTTAACCCCTTCAAAGACCTCACTGTACTTTCCACGCCCAACTTTTCGCACGACCTCGTAGTCATCCTGGTCCCTGAGGGGGCAATGAGCAAAGCCAAACGCACAAAAGCCGGATGCAAAATATAAGTGCAAGTGACTTCCAGAGAGAGAGAGAGAGAGAGAGAGCAATTGAGCTGGCGAGCAGGAAAGTAGAGCGTACCCCCACTGGACATTGGCAGACTCGTAATCCCAGTAGTCTTTGGGGCGGAGGAGGTTGACATCGGAGTAGACGCGGGCCTTGGAGAGGGCTCCAGGCCGACGGAGGGACTTACCGACCTTATGAGCCAGGGTGGAGGGAGGGGGAGGGGCAGGGGGAGGGGGGGGAGGGAGGAAGGGGGGGGGGATGGAGAGGGAGGCAGAGGAGGAGAGGAGGCGAGGGGGGCAGAGGAGGTGGAAGAGGGAAGAAGCAAATGAAGAAGAGGATGAAGAAGAAGATGAAGAAGATGAAGAAAAAAAACTGAGCAAGAGACGCTTACGAGGAAGGCACAAGCCCATCACACGACATTGCACCTCACTCTCTTCCTCTCTCTCTCTCTCTCTCTCTCTCTCTCTCCTTCCTAGCTCCTTGCTTTTTCTACTTGCCCACCTCTTTAGGTTTCACCGTCTTCCCCTCCTCAATTTCCTCCCACCCCCTCCCTCTTCATGCACACAGGATTTGGTTGTTTGGTCATGCTTGTCAAGCGCATCCATGGCCCGCACCCCCTTGATTTCAAGCACTGGGAGGAATTGTGCACTCGTTCTCACATTGCGCCTCTCTCTCTCTCTCTCTCTCTCTCTCTCTCTCTCTCTCTCAAACTTCTTTTGGAAAGTGGAATTGTTTTGGTGGTGCCACATCAGAAAATCTAAAAATGTATCATAAGTTTCCAAAAATGCAAATGTGAAGGATATCAAATTGGGATTCAACCCAAAGAAAGTGTGCTCAATCGAGCAATTCAGATTTACGCTCAATCAACTGGCATCCATCATGTATTCATGTATGTCCCCATGGGTTGGGTGCACAATTGTCGCACCTCCCCCCTCGGTGAAAATTGGACCTTTTATGAAAACACAATATACACGATCACCTATCCTTGAAGGCACCTGATCAAAAAGAGAAACCACCTCAACTTGCTTCTCCAAGATCCAAGCTAATAGCTTTGGTAACTCGAGAGAGCGGGTGCCATGATTGACTATGCAACCAAAGGTTTGGATGCATACTTAAGGTCTCTTTATATAGGCCCCACAACAACTCAAAGGTCCTAAATAGAAATCCTGAGACTCATCTATGGTCATATCGTACAAAGGCATTTCTCAAGGGTTGGTACTTTCATGTTGGATGGGATAGCTATTCTTACTTGCCATGGCAACTACCACATACCCAACACGTCCAAGATGAGATGGGGTGGAATTGTCAACTTTGACCTAAAGGAATCTTGAGTGGCAATACCACTCCAATTCTTTACCTCATGTCATGCCAACAGGGTAGAAAAGTTTTATGAGCGATGCTTTTTTACCAAGGATGTCTTTCAAAGAAAAAAAATTTACATGCAATTATGATAGTACAGGTTCAAAGGAAGCACACGAGAAATGCTTGTTAATAATAGAATTATAGAAATATATATCATTTTCATTATAACATGGAATCGCAAAACTTATAACTAACTGATTTCCACTTTCATGGTATCCACCATAGAAATGTAGAGCTATTGAACCCTACAAGATACATCTATGACTTATACTATATAGTCATATGATTTCGAGGCCTTGAAAAAGCTTTAGTACAAAGTTTCATACAATGTAGAGCTATGGAACCCTACAAGGTACATCTATGACTTATCCTATATAGTTAGATGATTTCTAGGCCTTGAAAAAGCTTCAGTACAATTTAGAGAAATATATATCATTTTCATTAGAACATGTAATCACAAAACTTATGACCAAATAAGCATTCCTTCCATTTCATAGTGCTCCTACCATCAATAAGTGCACTTTAAGTAGCATGACATGGCTCATCATCATTAAAACATATCTAGCTTCAAAAAACCATGTTTCTCATAATTGGAAGATGCACACTTTAATCCACCCTCCATTGACATTGGCATCTCAACCATATAATCTTATCCCTCTCATTTCTTTATAACCTATACATTTGATTCAGCACACATAACATATGGATATACTTAGGTTCGACTTTTTTGGCCTATTACATTGCCTACACAAGAGTTATATGTTTAGATTATACATACATATACTTAGGTTAGAATTTTTTGGCCTATTACATTACCTACACAAGAGTTATAATGGGATTCTATCAAATCTTTATATGTTTAGATTAGAAAAAGGTCCATTTGTAATAGTATCATCAAAGGATGTGACTATCGGTTGAAATTGTCATTGGCATAAGAGTCCATCTTTTGAATAAATATGTTTGGGTCATGCATAAAAAATTGGATTCTTCACAATTATAATCATACTATGGTTATACACTAAATAACTAGTACTACCTAGTTGTGCTACCTATTTCCTTGCTCAATAATTTTAGACATAAATCTTGAGAATTCTACCAAATGATAGGTTTCTCCTTAACTATTCATGATAATTAGCGTGAAGTGTAAAACAAAATCCCATGGTAGATTCAATTCGCCATATCTTTAGTCCAATCCAAATAATAGTTCGTGAACAAGTTGAAAAGCTCATAAATATTATATCAACATACGTAGGTTGTTTTATATGGATGTACAAATCAGCAAAAAATTCAATGAGAAAGATTTTATGAGTGATATCTAAGTACAGGAGATGTCTATATTTTGCAAAAAATATCAAATGAATATTTATCATAGTCATTGTTTCACTTCAAACTGAGTATTCTTCCTTCTATACTGTGTAGTCAAGGTATTAGTCAATGAACAATGCGAGAGTAATTCAAACTTAGGATTATGTGCACTAATTAAAGAAAAATATTCCATGCTCTTGCCAAAATTATAATAATGGAATGTAAGAAACATGTGGGGGGGGTTTAGATGTCTCGCACAACCAACTAAAAAACAAAGGCCAAAAAGCATTATGTTTTGTGAGATCGATAATTTATTTAATTTTCTTGTAAAAGAAACAAGCCAAATATATACAATTCATAATAATACTAAAGGAAGGAATAAAAAGGTTTTATATACTCAATTACCATTTCAATTAGGACACAAAAAAAGGTCTTACTATGTCAATGGATATAAAGTTTTGAAGCCAAAAAATATGATGAGTTTTACTATCCTGCAAAGGAGAGAACTACAAGATATACAAAAGGTGGACAACACCTTGGAATCAATCATGAACAAGATAACAATAGGTATTAGTATGTGCATATGGTGACCTAAAGGGGCATTAGAGCAAAGAGAAGCCCCGTCACCCATTGTGCAAGGTATGGATGTAGGAATGCAATTTTACGAGGAGAGTAGGGATAATGATGCACATTGAGCAACTTGTTGTGTCCAACCATGAAGCATCACTACATGCTTAATGTGATGGGAAGATGGTCTCCTAAATGAATGAAGAAAGAGTTCATTGGTTTGTCTACCAATGCCATATTTGGAAAGAAGGCAAACTCATGAAAACCACATAATACTTTTTGGGTTTTGTAACAAGGGTGTTTGTCATGCATGAGTCTAAACAACATCATTTCAAGAGCTTTCCAAGGGCCTCTACCTTCAATCTCAACAGTGATTACGACATCTCACAACCACATCCAAACCTTTTGAAATTTACCATTCAAACATTCAATGATTACAACACCTGCCCAACCATTTACAATGACTTATTCAAATATTCCCTGAAGCTCTTCTTGAGGAAGACCAACATCAAGCATTCCTTCCATTTCATAGTGCTCCTACCATCAATAAGTGCACTTTAATTAGCATGACATGGCTAATTTGAAAAAAACATGTTTCTCATCAGTGGAAGATGCACACTTTAATCCACCCTCCCATGATAAGATTATGCCCACCAATTCATGGGAGGAGTGTGTACATAGTCCAACTATTCAAGTATAATAAAATGGGAAAGTAGGTTGTGGTGGCAACTACCTTTATGCCCGCTAATCCATGGGAGGAGTGTGTACATACTTCAACTATTCAAGTATGATAAAATGGGAACTTAGGTTGATGGCAATAACTTTTATGTCGTAGAGTCTCGATGTTTCCACCTATTAAAAAAAGTACAAACTTTAATTGACATAACTTTTTAATCCGATATTACTCTGCAAAATAAGAAGACTACTTACACAATCCATGAGCTAGCATCAAAACCACTCATCAAAAGAACAAGACCAAAGCTCATAACCTTGCATCAAAAATTTGTATTGATAGTACTCTTTCATCCATCTCATGATCAAGTTCCCTTCTAGTCACAAGTACTCTATTATCCATTGCATGATCATGCTTTTTAATGGGATTTCACTGGACTCTCTCCACTTCATTTGTGTTGGATGCTTTTTCCACTCTTGTGATCTTCTTGTCCCATGGGTCAATGAGTTCACCTATCTCCATGATCTTGGTTAAGGAATTTTGGGACATTTATGGCTCATGCAAGAAAGGTTTCAAACTTTCTTCTTTCAATCCAACCTATTAATGCTCATCCATCAAAAATAGATTTTTTTGTTGATTTATAAACATTTGATGTATGGGTTTACGATCTCCCCATTCTTATACTTTATGACATGCCTAAATCTTTTTGTCTTGTAAGGCACATGCCTTTCAATGTCTGAAGCATTGGGCCTATGGACACTGTGTTGCATGTCTTTGATGCAGTGCATGGATTAGAGAAACCTCTCCTTCATAATCCATAATATGACTTGTAAGTTATATAGGCTTGATTAATCAGATTGAGGTAGCCTCGAGCTTCTTATCTGAGAACTACTCCATGGCAATTGAGTGGCTACAAGAAATGGTGGATTCTTGGAGCAAAACCAAGTTCTAAATGAGAGACCAATGAAGAGAATTTCCTCTCATTTAAAGCAATTAAAGGGATGGCATGATAAAAATTATCGAGTGAACCTAGACGGGGGTCTAATTTTTTGTTGATTTGAATGCACCTTTGTGCAAGACTCTTGAATCTAGAAATGGTTCTCCCAAATCATTCAACACCTTTTTGTGCGATCATAACGATGTAAAAGCAACTTCCAACAATGTAATCTGCATGGCGATGCACTCCAAACAAGGACTTATATTTGCTAAATCATTGTATAAGCCACACAACCACTCTAATGCCTTTTGGAGGGAAGCCCCTTGAACTATGCGTAGCACTACACATAGTGGAGGAGTCAACATCTCGTGTTTTTTTTAAACTTCTTAGTGTCGTGTGGCTATAGATAGAGAGGTACTATAACTTATTAGTGTCACATGGCTATAAACAGAGAGGTACTATAACCACATGACACTAAGAAGTTGACAAAGCATAGGGGATATTGTTGACTACCCCACTGCGTGCACCCCTGCATAGAGTAAAGGGGTTAATTGAGGTTATCCCATTAATTTGTGCTGCCTTTTTGTTGGAGCATCCTTACCCTTGCCTTCCCTTTTCTTTTTAGATAAGATTTTTCCATTGTTGGACATGTAATTCCATCATGATCACATTGGTGCCCTAATTAGGGAGAAATATCTTCCAATCACTTGCCATTTGGTGTGAAGCTTATTAATCTCCCTCCTGATAAGACGATGAATCTATTGCCCTATATATGGCTAGTTATAGGATTGAATTATTTGACCCTCCATGAAGGCTCACCTTTGCAACATGGTTGGATATTTCAAGAAGCTTAAGCATTGGCACATCACTCCCTCATGCAAATGTCCATGAAGCCCTAGAACAAGGCTGGAGAGTTGAGAAATGGAGAAGGAGAAAACCTCGAGAAAACTCGATGTACCCTCTCTTTCTTTGAAGTCTTGATTTTTTTGCATTGAACCTATGCATGTTACTTGTCCCTCTTGCCCATGCCCATGTAGCCACGCAACCCTATGTTGACTCTGTGCCAACATGAACTTATGAAGAAAGAGAAGGTGATACAACTTTGTGTTACAACTTCTAGACACAACTTTGTGTTACGACTTTGTGTAACAACTTTGTGTTACAAGTTTGTGTTATAACTTCTACATGAAGAGAGAGAATGTGTTACGACTTTGTGACACAACTTTGTGTTACAACTTTGTGTAACAACTTTGTGTAACAACTTTGTGTTACAACTTCTACATGTAGAGAGAGAATGTGTTACAACTTTGTGTTACAACTTTGTGATACAACTTTGTGTTACAACTTTGTGATACGACTTTGTGTTACATGCAGAGAGAGAAGCTCTCCAACTTGTATAAATACCCCATAATGGAATGAAGCCCACACTCTTTGGGGCATTGTGTTGAGTCTACTTTGGTATTCCAAGCATTTGTCTCAAGTGTCCATGCTTCCTTGCACTGCACGTCCAAAAGCATGTCCTAACCTTGCAACCCTTCTCCCCTCTCCTCCAACCTTGCAACCCATCCTCTCCCTCTCCTCCTCCCTCCTCCTCCTCCCTCCTCCTCCTCCTCCTCCCTCCTCCTCCTCCTCCTCTCTCCTCCCCCTCCGTCCTCCTCTTCCCTCCTCCTCCTTCCTCCTCTCTCTTCTTTCACCCATGCTCTTACACCTTCTTCCTCTCCCACTCCTATGCTTTCCTAAACCCTCAAACTCCATGATCTACGAGGGAGACGAGTTCTCCACCATGTAATCTACTCTGAACCTTGGATCCTCCTTCTAAACCTGGACTCCTTCTAAACCTTGGAACCTCCTTCTAAACCTTGGAACTCTTTCTAAACCCTGGAACCTCCTTCTGAACCCTGGAACCTCCTTCTAAACCTTGGAACCTCCTTCTAAACCCTGGAACTCTTTCTAAACCCTGGAACCTCCTTCTGAACCCTTAAACTCCTCCTAAACCCTACAACCCCCAATGAAGGCGAAAGCCTTCATTACCTCAACAAAGATGGTTTACGTGCCTTTTACACATGCTTGCACTTTGTTTGCTTACCACACTTAAGCCTACGTCTCTCACCGGAACACGACTCGAGGTCCTAAGTTACACATATACTACAACCGACAATCCCAATATATCAGTAGGTGACAAAAAGCCTCAGAACCCTGCAAACATAGAATACCCAGCTCTTCCTACGAAAGCAGTAGGAAAGAGCCAACATTTGGCGCCGCTGCCGGGGAGACTAGCATCTCAAGTAGTGAGTAAACATTCATAGGTATGTGTAAAACAAGTCACTACTTCAAACTTTCACGAACATAACACTCAAGGGCAAGGAGAGTAAAATTTTTTTCCAATTCTAGCCAAACATATCAACCCCAAACATCCACTTTGGGTTACTACCTTAAGAAATTTTCTTAATTTCTTAAATAGAAGCCACATGATATACAATCAGGATAGGTAGTGGACACGGATGCGTAGAGCTTTCAATTTCGATCATTTTACCTTTTTACAGAAAAGCAAACCGAGCTCTCCATAAAGAGTTATGGCTCGGGCAGAGTTTAGGGTTAAACCCTAAACCTAAACCCTAAACCTAAAATCCAATCCTATAAAAACCTACTCCACCCCCCTCATTCTTCATCTTTCACTTTTTGCCTCCATTCTCTTCTTCATTCCGAGCCCCACGCAAGACACTCCTCCCTCTCCATCGACCACCCCCTTACTCCTATCCTCGCAATGTAAGAGACATCGAGCCCTTCTCGCAGCGATGACCTAGCCTTCCACCCACCGTCCATTGTTCCGCAACAATCCCGTTACATCGAGAAAGACTTGGAGAGCGTTCAGGTGACCACTTCTCCCTGCTTTTCGATTTCCGTCTTTCAGGTTTTTGCTCTTTTTTACACCTTCCCCCTCCCCCTTCATCTCCACCTCCCCCTCTCCCCCTCCCCCTCCACCACCACCACCACCTCCCCCTCTCCCCCTCCCCCTCCACCACCACCTCCCCCCCTCCCCCTCCCCCTTCATCTCCACCCCCCCCTCTCCCCCTCCCCCTCCACCTCCACCTCCCCCTCTCCCCCTCCCCCTCCACCACCACCTCCCCCCCTCCCCCTCCCCCTCCCCCTTCATCTCTACCCCCCCTCTCCCCCTCCCCCTCCACCACCACCTCCCCCCCTCCCCCTCCCCCTCCATCTCCACCTCCCCCTCTCCCCCTCCCCCTCCACCACCACCTCCCCCCCTCCCCCTCCCCCTCCACCACCACCTCCCCCCTCCCCCTCCCCCTTCATCTCCCCCTCCCCCTCCCCCCTCCCACCTCCACCACCTCCACCACCTCCCTTTCACTCTCTCTCTTTCTTTCTCTCTCTATCCCTCCCCCTTTCTCTCTCTTTCTCCCTCTCCCCCTCCCCCTTTCTCTCTCCTTTCTCTCTCCTCTCTCCCCCTTTTCCCCTCTCTCTCTCTTCTCTCTCTCCACCTCACTCTCTCCTCTCTCCCCCTCGTTCTCTCTCCCACCCCCTCTCTCTCTCACTCTCTCCTCTCTCCCCCTCATTCTCTCCCCCCTTACGCCCGCCTCTCTCTAAACCCCCCACCCCGCCCCCCCTCTCCTCTCTCTCCCCCTTACCCCCTCCCCCTTACCCCCCCTCTCTGCGAACCACCCCACCCCACCCCCACCCCTCCCACGGCGGCGCTCCGCAGAGCCGCCGCGCACCCCCCAACCCCCCGCCCGCGCCCCCAACCCCCCACCCCCTGCTCACGGCACCGCGGCGGCGCCCCACAGAGGCGCCACCGCAGCGCCTCCGCCGGCAGCGGCGAGCCGCCGCGCCCGCCTACGCCGTGCCCTCCGCCCCGGCGCCCGCACCACCGGCCGCCCCGCACGCCACCGGCTGCCCGCCTGCGGCGCCGGCGCCGCCCCCGCTTAGCACCACCCCTTGCCCTCCCCCGTCGCCCCCGCCCCCTCTCTCTAACCCCCCGCCCCCGCCCCGCACCACCCCTCGCCCTCCCCCGTCGCCCCCGCCCCCTCTCTCTAACCCCCCCGCCCCCACCCCGCGCCACCCCGCGCCCTCCCCCGTCGCCCCCGCCCCCTCTCTCTAACCCCCCGCCCCTCACCCTCGCCCCCCGCCCCTCACCCCCCGCACCCCCTCACGCCCCGCCTCCCCCTCCCCTCACCCCCTGCGCCAACCCCCCCTGCGCAAACCCCCCCTTGAAAAACCACGCCCCCCCCCGGGCGCCGCCGTCGCGAAGTCCCCCACAGAAAAAATAAAATAAAATAAAAATAAACCTAACCTAAAATTAACATTAGGGTTAGATTTAACCTTAGTTAGGTTAGCATTAACTACAGTTAGGCTAGGTTAGTTAGGTTAGGATAACTAGATTAGTTAGTTAACGTCGGTTAGATTAGTTCACGTCGGTTAGGTTAGTAGTAACTGAAGCTAGGTTAGTTTAGTTAACCCTCAGTTAGTTAGACTAGGTTCGATTAGGATTACCCTCAGTTAGGTTAGACTAACTCTTCAGTTAGTAACTAACTACAGTTAGTTAAACCTCCTAGTTACAATAACTGGGAGGATCTAGGTTAGTTTCCTTAACTAGAGTCACTTGGTTTCAACCCCTCAGTTGGACTTAAAGTCCATTCACACCACCATTAGGACCCCCCAAACGCCAAACTTACCCCTCCTTTAACCCCTCGAAACTCATCCGTTTGGGACCCAAATTGAACCCCGTTTGAACCCAGATTTCACACACGGAAACACCACGTTACGGGGTATTTTTCTAGCCCATTGCACACCATTTCGGCATCCCTAGCACACGTTCATTCGCGCCCCCGTGTGGGCCTCATTTTACACAAATTCACTCGTATTTTCACGCCGTGACCTCCGATTAACGATCCGTCTGCATCGGCACATTTCCCTACACACGTAGGACAATCTTAGGCACATTATTAACACGACGGTCCCTACAGAAACCAACACCACTCTAACTCTCCTCACAACACCACATTCACACCCGCACTTGGGGTAGCGACACCCTTGGCAAATCACGCACAATCTGCATGCAGTTACGTTCCGGCCAACGACTTCGACTCCAACGCTCTCCCCATTCGCAACTAACTCCACTGCAACAACCGCCCCTGCCAATCCTCTACCCCGAATCCCCCCCTGAGATTCAACAACTTCCTTTAACTCCTCGACGCCCCAACATGGCTGGACGCCGTCATGACCATGATGGGGATATCGAGCTCGAATGACAACTTCTTCAATCGATGAAATCACAACAATCAAGGCCGACGCCCCTTGGGAAAACTGGAACTTCCCAAATATAATGGTAGGGGAGACCTAGCTCGCTTCCTCCAGCATTTTGATGCCGCATGTCGAGCAGGTGGTGATCAATCCCATGAAACCAAGGTGGCTTGGTTTCCAATGGCCTTAACTAATGAGGCGTCAGAATGGTACCTCGACCTTCTCGTGGAAGAACGTGCCACATGGGACCTACTTCAAACCGAATTCAAATGTCGCTTTCAAACGGAGAGGCTACAAGACGATCCCGCTCTCCAACTCAGCAAGATCGAACAAGGCCGGAGGGAAGATGTACGCACATACCTGGGAAAGATGAAGAGATTGATCGCCAAATGTGACCCACGCCGGGATGCAAAGTACCTCACGGCATGGTTCATAGCAGGTCTACGAAAGAAAATCTGCAAGGATATGAAAAAGATAAGTAGCTATGAAACATTCAGTGCTGCTCATGCGGCAGCCATTGACATCGAAGATGGCATGACAGATTCAGACACTAGCAGTGATGATGCCAGATCAAATACACGAGATAAACGCTCGAAAAAAGGTAAATCAAAGGACACTGCCGAAACATCCAATGAAGATCGCCTAGAGGCCATGACCTTGAAGCTGAAAGAAGATATGATGCAGGCCATGGATCAAAAACTCCACTTGTCTCAGCCGCCAACTCAAACATATCCACGGCGAGAAAATGTCTGGTGCCCACACTGCTTGGCAAATCATACAGCAAATGAATGCCCAGTCCTAAGAGCAAGGATCACTGCACAAGCAAATCCACCGCCACGGTTGTGGTGCCATATCTGCGTCGTCGGCGGCCATGATGAGACCAGTTGCATCTTCAACATGCGCAACAATCCGCCTCGACCACCACAATACTAAGTGGCACCCATGCCAGTATACAGGCAACCGGCACTTGCACAAAAACCAAATCATCATCATCCACTGGCGACCCAATGGAAGCAAGTGCATCTGCAATTTTCTTCACTTTCATGTGGTAGTCATTTATGCTCAAATTTTCTCTCTGCACATTGTGCAACTCCTGTTTGAGTTGCATTTTCCTGGCGTGCGTATTTGTGCTATACATTTTTGCCAAAGTATCCCATGCCTCCTTTGGCGTATTTGCATCCTGAATATGCACAATCATGGAGTCCGAAATGCTGATAGACAGCCAGTACATAACTTTCCTGGCTCTCTCATAACATCCTTTGAATGCCTGCATTTCCTGTTGACTGGGAACATTAGGAAGAACAGGTTCTTCTTCATTTCCTGTAATGAATTCCCAATAGCCTTTTCCCATTAAGAAATTCGTCATTCTAAACTTCCATGCCTGGAAGTTGTTCTTGTCAAGCTTTTCAGTGACAATCTGTGAAAGAGAATCAGATGCCATTACAGAACACAGTAAAATATTCTGTCACTGCAAAAAACAGAACTTTTGCCACACACGGGCAGATCTGCAAAACTGACGAAAGTGGTATTTCACCACACAGTCACTTCCTAGTGACGATTTTGCATCAACAGGCAACAGGCATGAATCTGTAACTCCGAATATCTCTGCACGCAGGCATACGATGCAATTTCTGCGGCACCTTTCCACCGACTAGCTGCGCAGTGGTCGCAGAGCAAAAAACAGGGCCTTTTTCTGAGTGCCTACGAAGAACTTCCGCCTTCAAAACGGGCCCCGAAACGGCCTCAAATCAAAAAAATAAAGTCACTAAGGGCTTCGCCCTTATCCCGCAGCATATACTATGCTCTCGCCACACCGCGAAGGGCGTCTCAATCTGAAACGGTGCACTCCTGCACTTCTGGCTGTGCTACCTGCAGAGATTTGCTCCCAAACTCGAAATAGGAAAGCAACACTGGTCCTCTTACCAGGACACCACGAACTTGGCTTGCTTTCTTGAGCTCCTTACCATGAACAAGGCTCTGATACCATGTGAAGATTGTGGGAGAGAGGGAAGGAGTCTCACTTGCGGCTTTCTCACATGCACAATGGGGGAATACACACAAAGGTGGAGGCTGAAAACAGTTTTCCTCTTCTTAGTTGTGAAAGCCAAAAGAAGTCAAGTACAAAGAAATAGAAGAACCCTATATGTGGGTCTCAAACCAAACTCAACTAACTAAGGTGGCATACTAACTGAGCCACGAACTAGTGTAGATAAGGATAGTTGTCATCCAGCTATTATTCGTGGGCGGTGTACCAACCGCATCTCCAGCTAACAAGTCGGTGACATAAGTACACAACGGTCACCCTGGCATATCTCGAGTGGAGCTCGATATCTCAACAATTATATGCCTTGTGGATCAAAGGCACAGTGATGTTGCATATGTCATCTCTCTCACCCATCCGGACAGGGATATCTTCAATGTCGTTCATAGGTGGAGGGGGATTTGCGAGTTCAATCCATCCTTTGAAACTCTCCCAGAGATTGGGACAATTCCGTAAGAGGATTCCGATGGGGATTGACACAGGGCAACTCAGGATGCTAGAGAGTGCAGCTCCTTCAAGTTGACGTGGCGGTACATTCTGTTGGGGAGTCTGTTGTTGGAACAAAGGCTCGAGTACAGTATCAATACTTTGTGGGGCCAAGTCATGGAGTGGGTCTTGAGCTTGTTTCTGAGCCTCAAATTGAGCTTGTTCATTTTGAACCCATTGCTGAAGTACCTGAAAACGAGCCTTCTCCACCTCTGCATTCAGGAATGGAGCTTCTTTTATTCGAGGCTCGGGAGTTGATGTGGATGAACTCGGCTGCTCATTGCTTGGCGGAGGTGGAGGCACTTGTGCTTTCTTTCTCAGAAGTCGCTTCGGTTGGATTGGAATGATAGGGTCCTTCGTGGCCTCTTTCTGTTGGCGTGTAATTACATTGATAGGTTGTGACCTTAGACTTGCCGGACCCACAGACTTTGATGGTCCACCCCAATGATGCCGATGGGGATGTCAGGCTTAACCTCTGTTTGTTCTGGGACCTTATTTTTCATGGGACAATCCATACAGGCATGTCCTATGCCACAATCTCTGCAGAGTGGTTGGAAAGTGGCTGGGCTACCACGATGAGGGCACTCTGTGATCCTATGATTTTCTCCACATCCGTAACACTTGATTGGTGCTCGATATGTGTTGGGTCGCACTTGATTTGCATAGACTGGTCTGAGACCCTCTGCACCTTCTACATAGTACACTGGGTACTCTGCTTCATACTCAAATAGCGAGTCTACTTCCTCGGCTTGTAATTGATGTATGGGAACTGCCTGAGGAGCTGGATTTGGTGCTCTTGGATACGGTCGTGGATTCGGATTCCTGAGTAGTTGTGGGACTTGTGTCCGAACGGGAATAGGATTTAGCCTCGGAGCTGGTGGGTTTCTGTGACCTTGAATGGTCTAGGAAAGGATTATGCACAGTTCCGGACATCCATTGCCGTCCGTGAAAACTTTCCTGATTTTGAGGAGTTGATTGCTCTTCTAATTTTTGAAGAGCAGAGAAATGGGGGTGCATCTTCTTCAGCAGGAACTTCAAAAGAAACTGTCTTCTACTCAAATGCTGGCAGAGGTAGAGGCAGAGGTAGAGGAGGCCGATCTGCAGGCCGTGGTAGAAATCAGAATATGCAGCAAACGCAAGAAAACCAGTCCTATGCAGGAGGACGTGGTAACTCTAGAGGCAGGGGGAGCCAAAGAGGCCGTGGTGGATGGCAGAGAGGCCAAAATGCAAACAGCAATATTGAATGCTACTATTGTGGCAAAATGGGTCATATGGCTAAGGACTGTTATAAAAAGCAGAATGACATTATGAATGGAAAATTGCAGCAAGGCAATTATGCATCCTCTAGTAGACAGGGTGATGACAGAAATGAGCATTTGTTTATGGTGCAGCATATGACAAATTCTGTAACAAGTGCAGAAGAAAGCAATGATGTGTGGTATGTTGACTCAGGCGCGTCAAACCACATGACAGGTCACGCTGAATGGATGCAAGATGCAAGAAAAATGGAAAAACCAGGATTTGTGGAGACTGGTGATGATACTGCACATCCTATTGTGCAGATTGGCAAAATTCCTTTGTCTATGCAGGATGGGAAAAAGAAATACTTGTCTGATGTATTTCATGTCCCGAACATCACCAAGAACCTGGTTTCTGTTGGTCAGATGGTTGAGCAGGGCTTGCAGGTCAGATTTAATCCTCATGGATGCTTTGTTGAGGATATGAAAAATAATGGTCGCTTGATAGCAAAAGGAAAGAAGAAGGGCAGGATGTTTACGTTGGATGCAGACATGCCTGAATTGAGTGCAGCAATGTTTGCACATGGGACCGGTGTAGTTGCAGATATTGATATCTGGCACAAACGCATTGGTCATGTTAATATACAGCGACTTAAATCAATGCAAGCCCAAAATATTGTTGCAGGATTGCCAAAATTCAAGGTTGCAGAAATGCACAAGATTTGTGAAGCCTGTCAATTTGGGAAACAGGCAAGGAAACCTTTTCTTAGGCATGTTTAAGAGAGTAAAAAGCCATTGGAATTAATCCACTCTGATGTGTGGACTACAAAAGCTGCATCATTGGAGGCTGTCACTATTTTGTCACATTTATTGATGACTTCAGCAGAAAACTGTGGGTGTATTTTATGAAAAAGAAAAGTGAAGTGTTTGGGCACTTCAAAGCTTTCAAAGCTATGGTTGAAAAAGAAACAGGCCTGCAAATAAAATGCCTAAGGTCAGATGGAGGGGGAGAGTACCTCTCAAATGAGTTTGCAAGGTTCTTGCAGGAGCATGGTATAAAGCAGCAATATTCATGCAGTCATACCCCACAGCAAAATGGAATTGCAGAGAGAAAAAACAGGCATATTGGAGAGGTATCTCGGGCTATGCTAAATGAAAAAGATCTACCAGATTATTATTGGGCTGAAGCAGTTGCTACAGCAGTCTATATAATGAACAGGACTCCCACTGCAGCAATACATGGCATGACGCCAGAGGAGATGTATACTGGTAGGAAATCAGATATTTCTCATTTGAAGATTTTTGGTTGCATTGCTTATGTCCATGTGCCAGATGAGTTGAGGTCCAAGTTGGATCCAAAAGCTGAGAAGTGCGTCTTTATTGGTTATTCTCTGCAGCAGAAAGGGTATAGATGCTATAACCCTTCTACACGTAAGTTCACAGTGAGCAGAGATGTTGTTTTTGATGAGATGAGCAGCTGGTATAAACTAGTAAATGTGATGATTGATGTAGATGCACAAAATGGTAATGCTGCACAGAATGCACAGCAGCAATCACAAAATATCAGTGGACGTGGAGTGTCCTCTACCAGTGGTTCACATACTTCACCATGGACAGGTAGATTGAGATCACGAGAATCCCCTCAAAGCAATGCAGATAGTGGTACGCAGGTATCACGAAAAGGAAAAGAGAAGGTAGATCAGCCCATATTTGATGTGAATGTAGGTCACTCTTGTGTGGATGGTGAATCCAGTGGCTCAGAACAGAGCATTGATGATGAGTTGGGTATTCCTTCTGTTGTTACACCTGGAGTAAGGAAGACCAAGGATGTTTTGAGAGCACCTGGAAGTGAGCCTATTTTGTGCAGGTCTACCAGGGTTAGGTATCCTGTGGATAGGCTGAAATATGATGGATTTACAGCCATTCACTATGCCTATATGGTCAAAGTGATACAGGAACCAGAACCCACTTCTTTTGAGCAAGCCATGGGAAATGAAAAATGGGAGAAAGCCATGGATGAAGAAATGGATGCCTTGGATGCTAATGCTACATGGGAATTGGTGCCTTTGCCTAAAGGCAAGAATGCAATTGGCTGTAAGTGGGTTTATAAGATCAAGCACAATGCAGATGGTTCTGTGAATAGATACAAGGCAAGATTAGTTGTCAAGGGGTATGCACAGACATATGGCATTGATTATGAAGAAACTTTCAGCCCGCCGGTTGCAAGGATGGCAACCGTAAGAGCAGCCATTGCTATGGCTGCATCAAAGGGATGGTCTTTACATCAGATGGATGTAAAGAATGCCTTCTTGCATGGTGATTTGCAAGAAGAGGTCTTTATGGAGCAGCCAGCAGGTTATGTTCATGCTACTCATCCTGAGCTTGTTTGCAGGTTGAAGAAAGCCTTGTATGGCTTGAAGCAAGCACCTAGATCATGGTCTGACAAGATAGGACAGTATCTTGTCACTATTGGCTTTCAGATTTCCAAGGCAGATTTCTCACTCTATGTGAGAAAAACAGAAAAAGGGATTATGCTGCTGGTCATTTATGTTGATGATTTGATCATCACAGGTGATAGTGATGAAGATATCCTTCATGTGAAAATGCTATTGAGGCAGAAGTTTGAGATGAAGGATTTGGGAGAGCTGCGTTATTTCTTGGGCATTGAGGTGATTAGATCACCAAGTGGGATACAGCTCTTGCAGAGGCAGTATGGATTGGACATGCTATCCAAATATGGGATGACAGGCTGTAAGCCTATTTTAGTTCCTTTGGAGCAGAATGTGAAGCTGAGCACAGATGCAGGTGAGCTTCTGGAAGACCCTACTATGTACAGAGGCATAGTAGGAAGTTTGATTTACATGACTATTACCAGGCCAGATTTGAGCTATGCTACTGTTGGGTTGGTAAGTCAGTTTATGCAAGCTCCAAGGAAACCGCATTTGGATGCGGCTAGACGCATACTCAGGTATGTGAAGTCCACATTGCAGTATGGACTATTTTATGAGGCTGGGGTTCGGATACAGTTGCATGGATACACTGATGCTGATTGGGCTGGTAGTATTTCTGATAGACGATCTACCAGTGGATATGTGTTCTCTTTTGGGAGTGCTGCAGTCACTTGGAGCAGCAAGAAACGGCCTACAGTTGCCTTGTCAAGCACAGAGGCTGAGTACAGGGGTGCAGCAATGGCTGCATGTGAGGTAGCTTGGTTGCATAAGCTACTCTATGATATGCATCAGTCTACAGATGGGCCGGTTGTCATTTATTGTGACAACATGAGTAGTATACATTTGGCGAAGAACCCAGTCTTTCATGCCAGAACAAAGCACATTGAGGTGCATTATCACTATGTGCGGGAGAAGGTTTTACTAGGTCTTATTGATCTAGTTTATGTCAGCACAGAGGACCAGGTAGCTGACATATTCACGAAAGCATTGGGCGCAGAGAAGCTACGCAAGTTCAGAGACCTGCTTGGTGTGCAGGATTTGGGATTGAGCTCGAGGGGGAGTGTTGAGATATCGAGCTCCACTCGAGATATGCCAGGGTGACCGTTGTGTACTTATGTCACCGACTTGTTAGCTGGAGATGCGGTTGGTACACCGCCCATGAATAATAGCTGGATGACAGCTATCCTTATCTACACTAGTTCGTGGCTCAGTTAGTATGCCACCTTAGTTAGTTGAGTTTGGTTTGAGACCCACATATAGGGTTCTTCTATTTCTTTGTACTTGAGTTCTTTTGGCTTTCACAACTAAGAAGAGGAAAACTGTTTTCAGCCTCCACCTTTGTGTGTATTCCCCCATTGTGCATGTGCAATGCCGAGACCAGTCAGAGAATCTGAAATTCAAGAAACCGATAGCATTGGAGAAACTCCAATCTATGAGGGACCGGCAAAAACACGCACAATAAACCTCGCCCTTGAAGGGGAGGAAGAAAAATTAGTTTTCATTGGGAAACATCTCCGTCAAGAAGATGAAATCAAACTCAAAGACCTCCTAATGGAATACCGTGATTGCCTAGCATGGTCATACAAAGAGATGAAAGGAATTTCACCAGAAGTGGTAGTGCACACGATACCTATAAGGGAAGGTGCTCGCCCTAAGGTATGTGGACCTTATCGCACAAATCCTAAATATGGCACCATGGTTTATGACGAGCTGGAAAAACTCCTAGATGCCGGATTCATCTATGAGATAGAGCACACTGATTGGGTTTCACCCATTGTCATTGTGCCTAAATGCAACAAGAAGCTCAGAATATGCGTAAACTTGAAAAATGTGAATGCCGCCACAATTAGGGATCACTACCCCCTACCCTTAACAGAAACAGTGTTGGAAAAGGTGGCAGGATCCGAAATATATAGCTTCTTGGATGGCTTCAGTGGCTATAACCAAGTGCAAATTGCTCCTCAAGACCAATCAAAAACAACATTTGCTACAGAATGGGGTATTTTTGCATATAGAGTCATGCCATTCGGCCTTTGTAATGCCCCAGCCACATTCCAGCGAGTCATGTTCACAGCTTTCAAGTCATTTTTGAATAAGTTTTTACAGGTGTTCTTGGATGATTTGTGCATCCATTCAACCAAACAGGACCACTTCAAATGTCTGGAAGAAGTATAATCAAATGCAGGGAGTATGGCATCTCTCTAAATCCAACAAAATGCCAGTTCATGGTCACCCACGGAGTTGTTTTGGGACACATCGTCTCTCAACATGGGATTGCAACTGACATGGACAAAATCAAAATCATCATGGAATTGCCTCCTCCTACAAATTCCAAAGGTGTACAGGTCTTTATGGGACATGTCGGCTATTATAGAAGATTTATATTGCGGTATGCCATGATAGCTAGACCACTTTACAAATTATTAGTGGAGCTCTTATGGACCGAAGAGTGCGACCAAGCCTTTGAGCTTTTAAAGTGGCGCCTGATCACAGCACCCATCCTTATATCTCCCAATTGGGATATTGATTTTCATGTTCATACTGATGGATCCAAGTATGCAATTGGGAGTGTGCTTTGTCAACCTGGTGAACATAAGAAAGACTACCTCGTCTACTTTGCCAGTCGACAACTCAATGATGCAGAGATCAACTATGCAACCACAGAAAGAGAAGCCCTAGCAATGGTGTATAGTGTAAAGAAATTTCGGCACTATCTACTCGCAAATGATTTTGTCTTCTACACCGACCATCAAGCATTGCTTTATCTTGTGAACCGTCCGTGTACCACAGGAAGAATAACCAGATGGCTCCTCTTGCTGCAAGAATTCAACTTCAAAATCGTGGTCCGCAAAGGTGCCCAACACTACATTGCCGATCACATGTCTCGAGTCAAGACAGGAGAAGAAGCCACTGGAGTAGAAGACGACTTACCAGATGCCACACTAATTCAAATAGATGCTGTTCCAGAATGGTGTGGAGATATCATTGGGTACTTGATGGCAGGAAGACCACCCCCTGACATGAAAGCAGTAGATGCCAAAAAATTGATTCTAAAAGCTGCACCATATCAACTCATTGCAGGACAACTATACAAGATGGGCAAGGACCAGATATTAAGAAGATGTGTAATGCCTCATGAGATCCTGCCAATCCTGAGTGAAGTCCATGAAGGCATTGCAAGAGGACACTTCCAAGGGGAAGCCACAGCAAGAAAAGTTCTCCTCGCAGGCTACTGGTGGCCAACACTGTGGGCAGATGCCTATGAATATGTAAAAGGCTGTGATGTATGCCAACGAACTATTAAACCACAACACAAAGACTTCAATCCCCTAACAACAGTTGTTGCACAACAACCCTTTGAAAAATGGGGGATTGACTATGTGGGTCCCATACATTCAGCAGCAAAAGGAACACAGGCACGCTACATCATTGTGGCCACTGATTACTTTACAAAATGGGCTGAAGCTAAAGCAGTCAAAAAGGCAAATGCCAAAAGCACAGCAAGATTCTTGTATGAACATGTGATCACCCGATTCGGATGCCCCATTGAAATTGTGTCGGATAGAGGCACACATTTTGTCAATGAGGTAATCCAAGAACTCTTCTCTGGCTTCATGGTCATTCATAGAAAAAGCACACCCTACTACCCCCAAGGGAATGGACTAGTAGAATCCACAAACAAAATCATATGCAATATCCTCACCAAGGTAGTAGAACCACAGCGTTTTGATTGGGCAGAGAAACTGAATGCAGCCTTATGGGCATACAGAACCACATTCAAGGTCAGTACAGGGAACACACCTTTTCAATTGGTGTACGGCCTTGAAGCCATGGTCCCACTCGAATTCGTAATACCGAGTCTACGCATCGCAGTAGTACAAGAACGCATGGGTGATCATGAGTCCTTGAAAGAAAGGCTTTGTCAGTTGGAAAAGCATACAGAGACAAGACTAGTCGCTTATCATGCCATGACAACAGAAAAACGTCGAAGAAAGGCATGGTTTGACAGGAATCTGAAAGCTAAAGACATCAAGGAAGGCGACTTAGTCCTGTTATACAATGCCAAAGTACACAAGGGAAAACTGAAGTATCTAGGTCAAGGACCCTACCGAGTACGAAAGATGAATCCCATCGGAGCTGTGCTACTTGAAACACTAGATGGAGTCCAATTCAACACAACAATAAACGGGAGCCGACTGAAGCACTACTACATCAACACGCGAGCCATCCCCGACAAAAATGAAGATTTGGGAAACCAAGTCTTCCTTAGTTAGGATTAGATTGTATCACGAGCACTCACTTGCATATGTACGTCTTCGCACATATAGGTAGCCTCAATCGATTTTACCTAGAGCTCAGAAGTGATGATGAGTTCTAGCTGCCCTATGAAAATCCCAGCAAAAAAAGCATATAGTTAGTCCCTACTTAGCTACTAGGTCACGTGCACTCACACGCTTTCGCTTAGACACATAGACGATTGCATGAATAATTGTACCACACACTTTCATTCCACACTCTCAAAGGATGTATAACCAAAAAAAAAAAAAAAAGATCTCTCTCCCACACACACACAGAAAGGTCGTACAGGCATGCCAATCAATTTAATGATCAATGGTACACTACATATACATGGATGTAGGTTCAGAAAAGATGCCGCCACTAAAGAGGATGCATAGAAAGAGCCCACCACCTCAACCACGGGACCCCTCTAGAGTTCACAACCATCTACATCCTCTCAACCACGGAGACCACAGGTGTTCGTGGTCCAAAGAGATAGCTCTGAAGAAGATTCAGTGCATGACCAAGCTGAACAAATGCCACCCCAGTCATAGCCAGCCTACACAACCATTAACAAGGCCCAATCATTGGAACTTGTCTGGCCATCCACATCGACTTATGATCTTTCCCAGGAAGCAACATCTTACTTAGAGCAACGGGGTCTAGGCAATTTGCATGAGAGCCTCAAATCCTTGGAGGACAGTCCTATCATGACCACCTACATCAAGGACTTTCTCCACTCTTACTACTCCAGCAATGCAACGGATGGCAAGTACGGTACAATCATTATACAGTAGAGCCCACTGAACATTATCCTCGACAGTACAGTCATTCAAAGGGCTTTCTCACTGCCAGAACAAGGTGGCCAATACCCTAAACGGTCTGCTGATGCAAAGTTTATCGAAGTACAGTCTCTCCTCACCAAGGGTACCCTGATCCATAGAGATGGCATATTGCTTCGCACAATCCTTGACCCTCGCCTCAAGGAAGCAGCACAATTTCTATCCACAATCCTGGGAATAAAGAACGGCAAGGAATGCTCCCTTCCACTCCGCACATTTGTTTTGCTGAGTAGGAAGCTAAAACAAGACTGGGTCCAACACTTCGTCATTTTCTTTACCAAAAAACTCGATGGTTCTTCAGGCCAGAAATGTAAAATTCCGCACTTATTGGCTATAATCATCAAAAAAGAACTACAAGAAAGAGAAATGACTCTGCCCCAGTCTCCAAAGCCAATTGAGGAGTTGGACATACCCTTCTCACCAGTATGGGAGCCGTCATCAACTGCTCCAGCTATCACATTGATAAGTACAGATGCCTTAACAGAAGTACCTATTCTGGAAAGTAGGATTGCGGAATTGCCCCAGGAAATGCTACAGCTCGGTGCACAACTGCAACCACTAAGTCTCCACCAACAGCACCAACCCGAGCTCGAGACAAGGTTGGCACCCGAACCTGAGGAACGATCAACACCAGAGCTTGAGACCACATCAGCACTCGAACCGCCCATCGACGCCATGCCAGTCGATGAGCCCCAAGGAGAGCTAGTGCTAGATCAGCAATATGACTATTGTACACAAGGGACTGAAATGCCATTGGAACAACCTCCCCCAAGTACTACAGAATCATCGGGATGGCTACATGGGCACCACTTGTATCAGCAATATCACCAGACCTCATCACCATCTGTCATTCTCCAACATCAAGCTAGCCAAATGATCCAAATGTCAGAACTCTTCACTAGCTTGGCTAAGGAAGCATATACAAGAGAATTGGAAAGGCAGACGGCATCAGAAATCGAAGACCAATTCCAGGCAATCGCCATAGAGTTCAAGGCACTTTGGGCACAGATAGATGAGAAGGAGGTAGAAGAAGTGCGCATGAACCAGGCTCTCCAAGCTCAAGAGAAGGCCGTAAGGGATGTGACCTCCAACCTCCACCAAAGTCAAACACAGTTGACTGCGGCAGTAGAAGCAATGGCAATCCTACAGACCTCCTATAACTCCTTGACATCTGCACATGCGCAATAAACAGAGGTAGTGGCACAAGCTCGACTCACTCTCATTCATAAAGAAGAAGAGCTCTAGGATTGCAAAGACAAGCTTGAAGACATGAAACAATCTTTGGCCCTTTAGCATTGATGAGCTTACAAGGGAATGCCGACTCTTAAAAGACCAACTTGCTACTATTCAAGAGGCCAGCACTTCACAAGCCCAGGTCTTAGACCAATGGTCCAATACCACTGAAGACATTCCTCAACAGGCAAAGGTCACCTTGCAAATGAAAAAGCTTAAGGAGGCATACACAACCATCTACCATCAATACAAAGAAAAAATGAATGAGCTGCACTCCCAAAAAATAGCCATCTCCAAGCTTGAACTCCAATTGCTAGTGCACAACAATGAGACATTGGAAGACAACACCAATGCCACTCCACTACAATGCACAACCGTGGTGTACGAAGAGCTTGTGGCTGCTCTACAAGTGGAAGATCACCTCAACGCACGCGTGCTTATCCAATGGAAGCAACTCCAAATCAGGATCATATCTGCTCATCCAACAATCAACTGGAAACGATCAATCGGGATTAAAACCCTGTGCATAATTTGCCAAGACTTGTCTGAAGATGAGAAGAATATCTTCTGCCTGTCTACACATGCCGGGTTTATAACACTCAGGACGGATGCTTTCGTTGCATATGTCTGCCTCATGGGTAGTCCTCCCGTCAGGGTTATTGCAGGTTTGTTGCCATTGCTACAAAGGCCATCCCTATTATTTGCACGGCACGACATAACCGACATCCAACCCATGCAGCTGATCATCCCATCGCACCAGCAAAAAGAAGTGTCGGAAGATGACAAGGCCTATCTCACATCCAACTTCCCATATCTAACCACTCTTTCTGCCAACATCATAACCTCACTTCCCCTTGCTGCTACCACCCTCTTGACCTTCCCCGAGCTCCATCCTAACATCTATTCCCTCCATCGTCTCTTTGCTCATGCCTCTCACCATTTTCAACTTACCCAACAGTCACAAACTTACAAGCCCCTCACACCTAGCTTTTTCCCCTCCCTTGCTAATCCTACCCTTGAGGATTACCAAGCTGCTCAAACCATTTGCCCATTTCTTCCCCCCCTCCCCTCTGCTCCCCCTTCCGCCACTATCACTCAGCCATATTTCTCCCCCATGTCCCCTGCTTCTCTCCCGGCCCCGTCATCACCTCCGACACTTCTGGTGCTTCCATCAGCAGAAAATGATGCAGTATTTGATTTTGAATATCAGGATCCGGATAATCCAATTTGTACACCCATGCCAAGTTCCAATGATGGGTATGATTTTGATGAGATACCACTTCCCAGTAACCCCATCAAGGAACTTTGGAGCAAATATCCTGATATGAAAACTCGCGGTGGATGGACCCTGGGTAACTTTCCTACCAACCTTCGTCAGCATCAAATAAGTGAAGGTTGGATTAGCAAATTGGATCCACAACCTGATTGGCACCGTCCCAAGCTCTTTGATGTAATCTTCTTAAAGGAGTACTTATGGGCACCTCCATGTCTCAGGACCCATCCCAAGTTCTATGCAGTTCCACGGCGTAAAAAATGGGAAGCCAACATACACACTTTGGCTGAAGATCGAGTCATTAATTGGCCAATGATCGAACCCTACTCTGGTGTAGAATGGAATATCCAAGGCACCATGATCCGAGCACTTCAGCAGCATGAACAAACAATGCGCGGCAACATTGATCGCTTCCTTCGCCAAAGTGCCATATTCTGTAAAACATTAGAATTAATTATGGAGGTCCCATGTTACCTTGATTCCCATTTGCCTCCACTCAGCTTTAATCCCAATGAACAGATTGATGCTCAGATTACAAGCCGACTCTATCAAAGAGTGATCTTCTTGGAGGCACGCCACATATCTCTATTCGAGCAAATGGTAGATACAGGCTACTTGGAAACTGCACAAAAATTGTATGGTGCTAAGGCTCTACAGCAGGATCGGCTGGCACGACACAAGTTCCACAGCCACTGGACTAAAAACATGGCAACCCAGGTACGTGATCGCAATAAGCCATAACCCGAGGATGGGTAATAAAATGGATCCGGGAGTATGTTGACTCTGTGCCAACATGAACTTATGAAGAAAGAGAAGGTGAAGAAAGAGAAGTTGTAACACAAAGTTGTATCACCACCTCCCTTTCACTCTCTCTCTTTCTTTCTCTCTCTATCCCTCCCCATTTCTCGAGTCGTGTTCCGGTGAGAGACGTAGGCTTAAGTGTTTGGCTCTTTCCTACTGCTTTCGTAGGAAGAGCTGGGTATTCTATGTTTGCAGGGTTCCGAGGCTTTTTGTCACCTACAGATATATTGGGATTGTCGGTTGTAGTATATGTGTAACTTAGGACCTCGAGTCATGTTCCAGTGAGAGACGTAGGCTTAAGTGTGGTAAGCAAACAAAGTGCAAGCATGTGTAAAAGGCACGTAAACCATCTTTGTTGAGGTAATGAAGGCTTTCGCCTTCATTGGGGGTTGTAGGGTTTAGGAGGAGTTTAAGGGTTCAGAAGGAGGTTCCGGGGTTTAGAAAGAGTTCCAGGGTTTAGAAGGAGGTTCCAAGGTTTAGAAGGAGGTTCCAGGGTTCAGAAGGAGGTTCCAGGGTTTAGAAAGAGTTCCAGGGTTTAGAAGGAGGTTCCAGGGTTTAGAAGGAGTCCAGGTTTAGAAGGAGGATCCAAGGTTCAGAGTAGATTACATGGTGGAGAACTCGTCTCCCTCATAGATCATGGAGTTTGAGGGTTTAGGAAAGCATAGGAGTGGGAGAGGAAGAAGGTGTAAGAGCATGGGTGAAAGAAGAGAGAGGAGGAAGGAGGAGGAGGGAAGAGGAGGAGGGAGGGGGAGGAGAGAGGAGGAGGAGGAGGAGGGAGGAGGAGGAGGAGGAGGGAGGAGGAGGAGGGAGGAGGAGAGGAAGAGGATGGGTTGCAAGGTTGGAGGAGAGGGGAGAAGGGTTGCAAGGTTAGGACATGCTTTTGGACGTGCTGTCCAAGGAAGCATGGACACTCGAGACAAATGCTTGGAATACCAAAGTAGACTCAACACAATGCCCCAAAGAGTGTGGGCTTCATTCCATTATGGGGTATTTATACAAGTTGGAGAGCTTCTCTTTCTGTATGTAACACAAAGTCGTATCACAAAGTTGTAACACAAAGTTGTATCACAAAGTTGTAACACAAAGTTGTAACACATTCTCTCTCTACATGTAGAAGTTGTAACACAAAGTTGTTACACAAAGTTGTAACACAAAGTTGTGTCACAAAGTTGTAACACATTCTCTCTCTTCATGTAGAAGTTGTAACACAAACTTGTAACACAAAGTTGTTACACAAAGTCGTAACACAAAGTTGTGTCTAGAAGTTGTAACACAAAGTTGTAACACAAATGTTGGCTCTTTCCTACTGCTTTTGTAGGAAGAGCTGGGTATTCTATGTTTGCAGGGTTCCGAGGCTTTTTGTCACCTACAGATATATTGGGATTGTCGGTTGTAGTATATGTGTAGCTTAGGACCTTGAGTCGTGTTCCGGTGAGAGACGTAGGCTTAAGTGTGGTAAGCAAACAAAGTGCAAGCATGTGTAAAAGGCACGTAAACCATCTTTGTTGAGGTAATGAAGGCTTTCGCCTTCATTGGGGGTTGTAGGGTTTAGGAGGAGTTTAAGGGTTCAGAAGGAGGTTCCAGGGTTTAGAAAGAGTTCCAGGGTTTAAAAGGAGGTTCCAAGGTTTAGAAGGAGGTTCCAGGGTTCAAAAGGAGGTTCTAGGGTTTAGAAAGAGTTCCAGGGTTTAGAAGGAGGTTCCAAGGTTTAGAAGGAGTCCAGGTTTAGAAGGAGGATCCAATGTTCAGAGTAGAGTACATGGTGGAGAACTCGTCTCCCTCGTAGATCATGGAGTTTGAGGGTTTAGGAAAGCATAGGAGTGGGAGAGGAAGAAGGTGTAAGAGCATGGGTGAAAGAAGAGAGAGGAGGAAGGAGGAGGAGGGAAGAGGAGGAGGGAGGGGGAGGAGAGAGGAGGAGGAGGAGGAGGGAGGAGGAGGAGGAGGAGGGAGGAGGAGGAGGGAGGAGGAGAGGGAGAGGATGGGTTGCAAGGTTGGAGGAGAGGGGAGAAGGGTTGCAAGGTTAGAACATGCTTTCGGATGTGCAGTGCAAGGAAGCACGGACACTTGAGACAAATGCTTGGAATACCAAAGTAGACTCAACACAATGCCCCAAAGAGTGTGGGCTTCATTCCATTATGGGGTATTTATACAAGTTGGAGAGCTTCTCTTTCTGTATGTAACACAAAGTCGTATCACAAAGTTGTAACACAAAGTTGTATCACAAAGTTGTAACACAAAGTTGTAACACATTCTCTCTCTACATGTAGAAGTTGTAACACAAAGTTGTGTCACAAAGTCGTAACACATTCTCTCTCTTCATGTAGAAGTTGTAACACAAACTTGTAACACAAAGTTGTTACACAAAGTCGTAACACAAAGTTGTGTCTAGAAGTTGTAACACAAAGTTGTAACACAAATGTTGGCTCTTTCCTACTGCTTACGTAGGAAGAGCTGGGTATTCTATGTTTGCAGGGTTCCGAGGCTTTTTGTCACCTACAAATATATTGGGATTGTCGGTTGTAGTATATGTGTAGCTTAGGACCTCGAGTCGTGTTCCGGTGAGAGACGTAGGCTTAAGTGTGGTAAGCAAACAAAGTGCAAGCATGTGTAAAAGGCACATAAACCATCTTTGTTGAGGTAATGAAGGCTTTCGCCTTCATTGGGGGTTGTAGGGTTTAGGAGGAGTTTAAGGGTTCAGAAGGAGGTTCCAGGGTTTAGAAAGAGTTCCAGGGTTTAGAAGGAGGTTCCAAGGTTTAGAAGGAGGTTCCAGGGTTCAGAAGGAGGTTCCAGGGTTTAGAAGGAGGTTCCAAGGTTTAGAAGGAGTCCAGGTTTAGAACGAGGATCCAAGGTTCAGAGTAGAGTACATGGTGGAGAACTCGTCTCCCTCATAGATCATGGAGTTTGAGGGTTTAGGAAAGCATAGGAGTGGGAGAGGAAGAAGGTGTAAGAGCATGGGTGAAAGAAGAGAGAGGAGGAAGGAGGAGGAGGGAAGAGGAGGAGGGAGGGGGAGGAGAGAGGAGGAGGAGGAGGAGGGAGGACGAGGAGGAGGAGGGAGGAGGAGGAGGGAGGAGGAGAGGGAGAGGATGGGTTGTAAGGTTGGAGGAGAGGGGAGAAGGGTTGCAAGGTTAGGACATGCTTTTGGATGTGCAGTGCAAGGAAGCATGGACACTCGAGAGAAATGCTTGGAATACCAAAGTAGACTCAACACAATGCCCCAAAGAGTGTGGGCTTCATTCCATTATGGGGTATTTATACAAGTTGGAGAGCTTCTCTTTCTGCATGTAACACAAAGTCGTATCATAAAGTTGTAACACAAAGTTGTATCACAAAGTTGTAACACAAAGTTGTAACACATTCTCTCTCTACATGTAGAAGTTGTAACACAAAGTTGTAACACAAAGTTGTGTCACAAAGTCATAACACATTCTCTCTCTTCATGTAGAAGTTGTAACACAAACTTGTAACACAAAGTTGTTACACAAAGTTGTAACACAAAGTTGTGTCTAGAAGTTGTAACACAAAGTTGTATCACCTTCTCTTTCTTCATAAGTTCATGTTGGCACAGAGTCAACACCCTATCAACTTCATCTTGCAAAGCTAGACTTACAAAATCATTTTCAAAATATTGGCCTTCTCTAGGATTGTCTATAGCATGTTGTTACAATCTAGACTTGCACAATCTTCATAGCAGTCTTGGTAGACATCGTGACTTTAGTATTTAGCAAAGTGTTCTATGGATAAACTCACCTTTGAATGCTATCTCAAAATATACTTGCAACATAGATGGACCACTTGTGGCACCACACATAGTGGAGGCACTTGAGGCTATCTTATTGATTCACACTGCCTTTTTATTGGAATGATTTTTAAAAATTATGATGTATTGCTCAAAGTGAGGCAATTTAGCTTATTCTTATTAATTTACATTACCTTTTTATTGGAGCGGCGTTTTATTCTCTTGAAATTTTTCATAAATTTAGGCAATATATATGCTCCTCACGCTTTATCCAAACCAAAATAAGAAGTGGTTGAGGCCCAAACCTTTTATTTATGATCAAATACTATTGATCATGATCGAAAAACCAAACAATAAGGGGCCAAGATCATGCCATTATGTCATAGATTAGTGATTGAAATTTGATTTAGCATCTTATCAAATCACATGCTTTTTATCATAGCTACCTATTGTTTGAAAAATGGGATGTTTATTGAAATGCATGTCAAGCACACTACTCAAATGTGGCATAAAATCATGCTTGCTAATTGTTGGACTCCTTATTTCCATGATATGTTTTGTCTTGAAAAGCTAACAGAGTAGAGTGACACTATGTGAAGCCATATATATGCTCCTTATTCTATATTGAGACCTAAACAATGCTAAACCAAGGCCTTCTCTTTACAATCATGATCCCTCTACAACCATCGTTATTAATGTGAAATGCAATCCTAGTGAAGGAGTCTCTATAGATGCCCAATTAGCCAATCAATGTCGTAGCAATGCTATGGTCTTTATTCGAGGATTACAAAAAAGCGACCCAAAAAAGTGAGCGATTTAAAAAAACATTTATAAATCCCCTATTTGAGTAGCAAAAAAATATAATTTATTCAAAAGTCGATATGTTTCACCAATGCTAGAAGGTTGAATTTGCATATAACTTTAAGGCCACTAACATTAATTTCACGTCCCCCATAAGAGAGTTGGTATTTCATTGCCATGTCATCATTAGTATCAAAGACAAACCCCACTGCAATCAAGTTCTCTCTTTCCACCATAGTAATTGAGATCATCAATGCAACCTTCCACACAAGTGGGGCATTTCCAAGGACTCCTTGAATGGATTAGTCTACATTCCATGCATATGTAAATGCTTAGCTTTTTTAACTCTATTCACTCTTAGAACAAAAACCATGTTTCTTTCTTATTGTAAAAACATCCCTCCCGAATGATCACTCTTACATCCCACTAATCCAACTAGTGCAACAAATTCACCACAAATTCATATCTTGTGCATGAGGATTTACTAGATGGTGCAAAAAGGCATGATAATCATGTAAATCATGCCTTGCAATTTGATTTGATATGTAACATGACCATATTTGGACTTGTAAATCAAAAGATACAGGATGTGAAAATGTCATATCTTGGGCTAAAACTTAACGCGCTCTGTTTTGGCCTAAAAAATGACATTTTCACACCCTTGTATCTTTGCAAGTTGTCAAAATTTGGTTGTTTTGTCCCAAAAGACAAGTTTTTGACATCCCGGCATCTTTTGATTGTCAAATCTAAATGGCATAATGTTACATATCAAATCAAATGTCAAGGCATGATTTAGATGAGTATCATGCCTTTTTGCACCATTAAAAAAAATAGTGTGCATCAGAATATGAATTTTATGATTTTTTGGCCGATTTGTTGCATCAAATTTAAAGCAAGCTTTCCCATAATAGGGAGCGAGAAAACATTGTCTATTTTGGCACACAAAAAAAGCCAAATTTTTATATCCTCTACCTCTTAATTGCCACACTTCATAAACCCATAAAGCATGTGCGAGCAAGAATGTGTTTAAAATTACCCCTATTCTTGCATTTTTACACTTTCTCATGTAATTGGTCAAACGTCTATATGTGTTTACATTTTCAATCTTAAAATTGTGACACCCTTCATAAATCTACATATATAAATTATTTTAAGTTGCTATTTTATAAATCCTCTCATGCACATAATTCCCCCCATTAAAAAAATACCCCTCATTGCAATAAAGTGCTATGTTACTGTTTATGAGTGATGCCCTTGGGTAATTGCCAAACCCAAATGGGGTCACGTTAAAATAGTCCTTAACTTTGGAATACTCAATTTCAAGAAATGTGACATATAACCCCCCTTTTGAATACTTTCTACTTTAAGCAATTATTTGATGGCACACTTTCTTTCTTTGCTCGCTTGATTTTCCTACTACTTCAACAAATTCTCACTTGTTTTTTTGGGATCGCTTGCTTTTTCCTGCTCACTCTATTGACTGCCTCTCTTTATTCTTTCTATCTAAAGAGCCTTGGCCTTGGGCCACTTTCTGAGAGAATCTAAATGCATACTCAATCACTATAAGTGTAGGACGTAGTCTTGACCCAAGTTTTGAGAATGTTGTTGTGTGTTTTAGCCAATGTAAGAGGTATCTAGGGTGCCTATGTAAATGGTTTGGACAAAGTTCTACTTTAAATTGGTCATATTGGGACTATTATGTAAGCAATCAGTGAGTCACATAATAAATTGGTTCATTTTTTAGCTTTCTTCCTCTACTATGGTTGCAATGTTGGTAGTTAGACTTCACTCCTTGCATTGAGTTTTCTATTGCATAATCTACTATTGTTTACATACGTGATGTGTCAATAATGTGAACTAGTGATTTGTTTGATTTTTGGCTACACATCTATTGTGTAGCTAGTTGGTAGCCCCTCTTTTGTAGTTATAAATGACCAACCATCTAGTTGTGGGCATGCACCTATATCCAATATGTGTGCAAACTTTCCACTCCTCTAGTATCAAATATAATTTAGTTTGGGTACATTCAATGTGGGCTACACTTATTTGCATATAATCCTTATTTTCTTTTAACTAAAAGCAACAACACACTTATTTCTCGATGTTGCAAGATTCTCTTGCTCCTCTTCACTTTAGTTTTAACGTTGTTTGTATAATTTTCTTTGCCTAATTTTCATATTATTTATTATAGCTATAAGCATATGTAGTATGCGATTTCTTACAAACATTTTCTAGTTCCAATAGCACTAGGCTACTCAAAAAACATTATGCTACTTTCTTTGAAATTACGTTCATCAAACCATCACAAAACACATTACTATTGAGCATGTTAGATCACTTGAGAGTGTCTCGGTTAGGAGCATCATCTAAATATTCAATCCTCTCTTCGATTAACAATGTGTTGGACTTTGGCAAATTCTCCAACATGATACTAATACACCTTCTTTTAAATATCCATACATAATGTTATCCATACTATTGCATATTTTCAAACTAGGAGAACTAAGGGAACTAGCAAGCCTACCTAAAGTAGATGATAATTTTATTCATTAAGAGAATAAAACAAGCCAATTCTTACAAAAATAGGTCACCAATTGTCTCTAAGGAGACTACCCAAAGAGTTTAATGGATTTGTTGAGGGGTACAATGAATGGGGACTGCTCCATAAATAGAGTTGGCGACCTTGTTTCCAATGTGTATCTGCAACTTTTGTCCAATGGTGGTATCCATACTGTGTTGGTGGTGTTGGCAAAGACCATATCTCCTTGGTCATGTTAAAGTGTAAGACATAAGAAAAGCATCGTCCCTTGCTTCACCCAAATCTCATCTTTGCATCACTTATAACTATGACATGGTCAGTGCAAAAGAGAGTAAATTCGACATCTCTTAAAGTAAAACATTTGCATGCATCGGCCTTCATTATTCATGTCCATGATTTGCCTGGAGTCAATGGAGGTATTGATTTGCAACAAACAGGGTGGTACAAATCTATGGCATGAACTAATGAGACTTTTTTTATCTTTGTACATCAAGTGTAATTGTGTTGGGATTAATCGATGTGATGATTCATCAATAGATTGTTACTAATACAATTGGTACCTTGAGTATAGATGGCGAGCTATATAATGAGGAATGTTGATGTTGAAGATAATTTGGATTTAGCAAAGTATCAAATGGTGTTGATAAATTCTATGGGCCAATATTGTAAAAAATAAAGTCCATGGGCCAATATTATAAATAATAATATATATTAAGTTGCGACTAATTATTTCATTAGTTTTGGATGAGGTCATATCAAAGACTATTTACAACCTTAAAACTTGTTATTCTATGGCATGGAGCATTGATCACTTTAAACCTACCACTTTTCCATAAGGTTAGTATTAAAAGGTCCAAATGGTCACTTTTTACCATAAATAAATGCCACACACAAATGGCATGTACAATGTTCCACACCATTGGAATTCATTTAGCTATTCAAAATCCTTTAGTAATCATGTCATATAACATACTAAGCACTGCATTTATATAGGATATGTGTTTATGATGAATTAATGAGGTTTAGTCATGATGAAACTTTGCATGTAAGAAGGCTAATAAATTTTGATGCAAACTCATACTTGGAGAGAACTTTCACTCTTATTAACATGTACATTTTGAAGTAATTTATAAATACCTACAAACTAAGCATTTGTACAAACATCACTATAAAGTGATATAAGAGTCAATAGAATTGTTGATATAAGGATCAATTTACCTATAGGTAAAGTGTCAATAAAATCCTTGAGGTAACATTTGGGAACAACTTTTAAAAAAAATTTGATGCTGGGTAAAGTGTCAATAAATCCTCGAGGTAACATATGAAACAACTTTATAAAAAAAAATGATGCTTTTTTACTGCTAAAAATTCATTTTTCATGCTTATAGATATTTTAGTGGTAACTTACACATCGTGATGCCATGCCATTTGTTATTTTTATCTCCTCCTTTGGGTAAGCTAGCACCTCTAGCCTACCCTCCTCCATCCATCCCGCACCTTTCTCAACCAGCCCATCCTCATTCTTTCCACTTTCAAGACAAGAGGTGCACAGGTAGAAACTTGGGCAAGCGTAGACTTGTCCACTCCAAAGACAACAAGTAAGTGTCCATTTTCTTGTTTTGTGTAGAATTTGTTTCCTCTAGCTTCCTTTCGTCTCTCCCCTCTATTCTCTTGCCTCTCCTTTCCCTTTTTTCCTTTGTAGTTCTCTTGTTTTATGTTGAATTTTCCCCCCTTCCTTCTACCCCTCTTTTCTTTCTCCCCTCCTTTTTGCTCCTCTTTCTCTCCCCTATTCTCTCTTTTTCTCTCCTCCTTTTCTCACTTATCCCAATTCTTTTCTCCTTGTCTCTTTCTCTCCCCTTTTCTCCTTTTTTCTCTTACTCTCCTTCTCTTTTTATCCCTTAAGTCTTTTCCTTATCTCTTTCTCTCTTTCTTCTTGTCTCCCCTTGCCTATCTCTCTCTTGTTAAGGATGGTGTAAATTGCACCATACCTTAAGGGCATTAGGGGCAAAACATATTCCTAACCCTAAGGGGTTCTCATCTATATATTCATGATTATGTTCAATACAATAGAGTGTACATGTAGCTATATCACGTGCACTCCTCTCTCTCTCTCTTATTCACTCCCCACTTTATCATGGTATCAAAGCACCAGGTGCTCCCAAGCCATTGCTTCTTGTCAAGGCATCAAGCCCTCTCCGTGCGAGGCATCCTCCATCTCTGAGCAAGAGATCTGTGAGGTTCATTTCCATTGAGAGGGTGTTAAGCCCTTGCTGTAGATAAGGTACAAGCCCTCTCCTTGAGTCATCTTCGTGACTTCTCTAGCTCTTTGTTTAGAGTTGTTTCCTCTCTTTGATTTGCATAAGAAATCTTGTCATTCTGAGCTATGGAGAGAGAGTTATGCTCATTTTAGTGCACATCCTACTTTCTATTTCTTTAGAAGGATTTAGTGAGCTTGAGTGTTGTGTGTAAGGTTTATTCTCAAAGTTTTGTATGATTCTTTGTGAGAGTATTGCTTCTCTCATCTTCCTCTAAGAACCACTTGTGAGAGTATTGCTTCGCTCATCTTCCTCTAAGAACCACTTGTGAGCTTTTTCAATAGCTTCCAAGACAAGCTGCGCCACTTTAAGCAAACAAAGCAGATCTGCTCCATTTCTAGCACAAGATCTGCTCCATTTCTAGCACAAAACATTTCTACTCCATTTCAACACAAGGCTTCAAAGGTAAGGGCAAATTCAGTCTTCCCTTCAACCATCTACTCGGCCTCTACATGGCAAGCTTCTTCGCCATAGCCAAGGTGCTAGGCTTCTATGTTGAACGACTGCTTTATCAACCATCTCACAGCAGCAAAAGCTCCTAAGCCCAACAAAAACTACATCTATGGGCGACTTAAGTAACAAGTAGTCAACTGCAAGGTTTGACTCTCTATGGCCCTTCAGTCAACCACCTTATATACAACACAACTCTAATTCAAGACAGCATCGGCACTACACTTGCAGCTCCTACTATAGCCGACCATCAACAAGCAAAGCCTGACATAGCTAAGACCAAATGGGCTTCCAAGATTGTCTCACATAGCTCATATCAATGTGCTTCAACTTATGGCAACCCAAATGCACACAATACTTGCAAGGACTCCAACAAACTGAGCTATAGCAATGGCCTAGCAATGCTCGGCTCATCAACTATGATGATGCTTTAACAGTCGAGCACCTCTAGCCAATGCAGCTGCAATGACCTACCCTTCAATGCCAACATCCATGAAGTAATTCTAATGACCGGCACACCTCCACCCAAACTCCTCCCAAACTTCATCAATAAGCCAATCAATGGGCGTTGCAACCTAAACTGCACCTCCAACCACCCAGCCAAATGACGTGTGATAGCGACTCAATGTCTCTTATGAGTCAAAGGCCATCGAGCTACAATAGATCCACCATCAATCTCTTTGTGCGTTAATGGTGGCAACAACAATGACTACCACTTGCAAATGAATCGCTGCCAACAAAGTGACACGGCTTGCCTCGAGCGATGTAGATCCAAAGCATGCAACCAAGCAGTTAGGCTCAATGGACTAGCATTGACTTCAACGAGCACCCTCAATGACTCATGTTGATGCTCACAGTGGCTCAACGCAAGCTTAAGGAGTGGCTCAAATTAAGCAAATCTCAAATGAGCAGACAGTAGTGACCACGAGAGAGGCGATGTAACAAGACACTCTTTTAGATTCTCTCAGCGTCATGAAGATTTTGCAGCACCATCTTATTATCACCAAGGTTGGTCTAGTAGTTGCCACATGGCAACTTTACCCTTCAACTTTCATGTCATCACTGCCCCATCTAAAGGTGCCACATCACCTAACTAGTCCACATTAGCACCAGCCACAATGCCAAATCATCCGTGCCATGAAGGTAGCCACATCATGTTCTGCCATGTCAGCCTAATAGGCCATAGTGTCACATCATTTGTCCATGTCATTTCTACCATGTCATCATAGGCCACATCACTTGCCATGTGTCAAATCACATCATCGCCAAGAGCCACATCATTTGTGGCCTACTCACTTGCCACATCATCCCTAACTGCCCAGTCAGCATGCATGTTAGCTTGCATAACCAACAATGCTACCTAAGCACACAATGCCACACAAGCACACTATTGTAACTTGCATGTGACCCACAGTTCCACCTCATCAATTTGGACCCTCCCTCGGACAAAGTTGGCACAAATTTCAAATGCCCATAACTTTTGATCCGGTGGAATTTTGACGTGATCCAAAAACAAAATGTTTGGCAGATTGTGCTCTACGTGATGAGTAGCTCAAATCTAGACTTTGACTTATGCATAGGTCAATAGAATTGAATCTCATCATGGAAACCACCTCCTGATCCATTGAACGTCCCCGATACATAAAATGAATCAATACAAAATTCACTTGTTGCATTTTGAGCTTTGATGTGTAGTCTAGCTGTAGACTAGCATAGCCATAGAGGAGATTAAACTCCTCTAAACCAAGTAAGCTATTGCCATATTACCTGATTAGTTCCCACTAGCATCAGTCCCTTTAGATCTATCATTGGTGTACACAATGATACATCTGACTCCAGTTCAATATATTTGGCAGTTTGGCACTTCTTCACATCAAGGATTTGTGACACTTGGCAGAGTGATCTTCCTTGAATGTAGGATTGTTGCATTCATGTGGCACACACATATGCCACCCATGTGCAATCATATTTATTGACTCTTTTTGGCATTGGTTCTTACGCACGTACATAAGACTTGTACAACCTCTTGGCTACTCCCGATACACAATTATCATCATTTCATTACAGGCTTGATCTTTGATATATACTCACATGACTTGGGTTTGATCATTTAGCATAAGCCCCTAACAAACCTTGAGCATAAGACCCTAGTTGGTTGCTCTCACATAGAGTTCTCATGGGTAGACACTCTCGCTGGTACATGGGTAAGCCTCTAGCACATAGCACTAGACCACCTCCAACATGGAGTTATTCACATCATGCAGTTGATGATACACTAGTCATGACTCCGAATGAGATCCGTGAGTGGAAAGAGAACCTACTTCGATCATTCATTGCCACAGGGTATGTACCAATTTATGATAGTGCTCAAGCCTCATTAGTCTTGAGAGATCAGGTGCAGATGTACCACACATTAGCATGGATCAGCCCACACTTTTTGATCATGCACATTTAGTAGTAAGCCCTCAACATGATGCATATTTGATGGTAAGGCCTTAGCATAAGGCACTTCCATTGACATCAGCACAACCTGATTCTAGTGATGTACAATCATCACATTCATGCATGGATTTGACTCCATTTACTATCACACCAGATGATGTAGATATATATCAAGAGTTTAGCAGCAGTGATCATGCAGATTCATAGCACATAATTCCTCAGTATGAGGCATTCACATCTCTAGCAGCATGCAAAGATACATGCCATAGTGCATTCAACTCCTTAGGTGATTCCATTTGAGCATCCATCACTGATGCTTTCACCTCTGACATGGGGCATACCTTGGACATAGTTTCCATCAGCAATTTAGATCAGTAGATCAATCTTCAAAGCATTACAGCATTGGCTCAATCATGCCGCATTACACCACCCTTGGATCTAGTTATCATCACCACCTGCGGTCAACAGAGCATTCCTTAGCATGAGGATATTTATGCATCATTGTAGTCCTGCCCCAATGCAGTGGACATCATCAAGTTCAGCCATAGCTCAATATGGGGAACCTCAGTGTTTCAACATACACTTATGGCTATTATATACAATCCTTACTTGATACAAATTCATGGTTGGATCCAGGACTATTGGATCCAAGACTATAGTACTTGATGCAGATTAGTGGTTGAATCCAGGACTATAGATATATCCCGAGAGCAACAGTCGGCACCTCATATGCATCAGGTATATATTATGTTTTCTCAGTCATGTTTTAGGCTTCTAGGCCTCTATTATGTCAACTTCACCTTGCGTTTATGATAGATGCTACATCCCATGCACACATCAGATCACCTTCATCTCATGACAGTTGAGCATATAGGTTTGACAGGTTGCCATACCTTGCCAGTTTTTCGGCCTTTTTTTTAGCATAGCAGAGTATTATACTTGCACGTTCAGCCCCATATTTTTAGCCGTTTCTATCCACACCGACTATGCAATCTTCTACAACCTTGCATCATATGACAGAGATTACTCTAATGTAGCATACCTCTAATATTGCTATCAATTCTTTTGGGTTTGTGGGGTCGCCCCACCCCCAACTGCACCCGTATTCCATGCAGGGATCACCAATCGCTCTAGACCCATAGCCATCTCTAAATTGATAACTAAATTTCTTGGGGAAGGAGATCCAGTCTCCTACGTGGACCAATTCGAGCAAATATGCGAAGCATTAGGTGCTCCAGGAGACCTGGAAATGTTTAATGCATTCAGTCTCAGCCTAGATGGCAAGGCAAGCCAATGGTATAGGGCCCTTAGCCCAGAGGAGAAAGTCAACTAGGAGACATTATGAAAAGCCTTCATTGTAGGGTTTGTCCCCAATGGTCATAAGTGGAGCCCGATTAATTAGTTATATGAGGTGAAATAGAATGATAAGGAATCCCTCCGAGACTACATCACTAGGATGAAACACATCAATTCCCGCTACAAACCACATGAGAGGATGAGCGATGAATGACTATTGCCACGATTCCTCATTGGATTGGTGGGCCCAAAGCTGCATGACCACTTAATGGTTATGAACCCCACTTCCTTTGAACTCTGCAGCAAAGTAGCCATTTGTATAAGTGATAATATGATGGATAAGGATGTCAAGGACAAAACTACAACTCCATCCGGGGTATCACAATTGGTCAGGTCTTCTAGTACGGAGCCTGCCAAGAAGGAGGACAAAGAGTCTAAGGGTTTAGATATGGGCGAGTTGTGGCCTCTAGTCTACTAAATCAGCTAGGCCAGTAGTGGAAGTAAGGATTCTCCAAGGAAACACCAAGTAACCCTCAGTATGGACAATGTTTGGAGTGGGGTATGCAACGGCAATCACCCCTCCAATGAGTGCCCCTGCCTCAAGGCAAGGCAAGCCCTCTACTATGCACATAACTATAGATGGGGAAACCACGACACCTCCCAATGCCAAATTTTGAAGGTCCTTCCCCAACCGACCTTCCCCAACCGATCTACCAGCCGAGCCCTAACACCCCCCAACCTGATGAATGCACAAGGATCCACTCTAGCCAATCTAGGGCACAACATAATCCATTACCACCACCCATACTAGGTCCATAGCTGCCCCCACCTTGTATAACTCCAGTCAACCAAGTATTGGTGGAAGAACTACTTAATGATTGGGAGGAGCTAGGACCTGCATCCTGACTATCACCCTTACGAGGAGGGAAATGGCCTTGAAGTGGCATCATAAGCCACTACCTCTTACATGAGGATCAACATGTCCCAGTGTTCTAGACAGTGTCTACGACTGCGAGGGCAAGAGACATGAATTTCTTGGTGCGAAGGCCCTTGATCCAATGCTATATGTGTCAGGGTCCACAAACGCAAGTGAATGCCTGTATAAGGGTGCATCAAACCCTCTTGTGTCATGTTTTAAATGCCAAGGGTCGCATTTTTTAAAGGATTGGCCATATAGGAATCTTACCCCTGTGGCCCCGCCCACAACAGGTCCCACGCCCTTGTGTGTTGGATGTGGAGTGGAGCATTTATTTATGGATTTCCCCCTAAGGAGACCAGTGACTCCAGCCACCCCGCTCAAGAGCACTAGCATCAATTTACTAAGTATTGAACAGGTTCAAGTAGCGGCAGTGCCCTTGAAGGTCATCACAAGGATGCAAGCAAGGGCCATAGGCAAGGAAATGAAGAAGTAGGCAAGGAAGAACATAACATCCACATCGCAAATTCTTGAGGCACCTCAACCCCCATAGACCAAGTCTAAAAAGGTCACCAAGGTGGGCGAAGGCACAAATGCCTTCAAGGAGTACCTAAGGGACTTCGCAGAAGTCTTATTCGATATGTGTGTGTGAATTGAAAATGGGATGATCATATGAGATACCTGAAGCTAGTCCTTGAGAGGTGCAGGTTATACCAGATATCCTTGAATCCTCTCAAGTGTCAATTTTGGGTCAAACATGGCGTGATTCTCAGTCACACACAGATTACAATAAGATCAAGCTCATTCTAGAGTTGCCTCCCCCACAAACACCAAGGGAGTGCAGTGGTTTATAGGCCATATGGGTTACTATCAAAGGTTCATTCTATTCTATGCAGACATAGCTCGGCCATTGTACAAGTTGTTAATAGTCTTTGAGTGGATCGAGGAATGTCAAAAATCCTTCAAAGCCGTCAAGCTAGCTTTGGCCACAACACAAGTATTGCAGGCCCTAGCTTGGAATCTAATATTCCACATCCACATAGATGCCTAAACTTTGCCATCGGATGCGTGTTAGCCCAACCAGGGGAGTACAACTTGGACTACCCGATGTACTTTGCTAGCCGGCAATTAAACAATGTTGAGGTTAATCATATTACAACAGAGAGGGAAGGCCTAGCCATGATTTACATAGTTAAGAAGTTCAAGCATCACTTGCTAGCCAACAAGTTCGTCTTTTTTGTTATCATAAAGCATTACTATATTTGGTTAACAAGCCTTGCATGACGGGATGCATAACAAGGTGGATGCTAATCCTTCTAGAGTTTGACTTCACAGTCGTGGGGCATAAAGAAAATATCCACGTCCTAACTGACCACCTCTCGAGGATTCCTAACACGGAAGCTCCAATGGGAGTCAAGGATGACCTCCCAAATGCTCCCCTATTTCTCATTGACATAATTTTGGAATGGGTAGCCGAAATAGGCCACTATCTGGCAAATGGGTTGCCCCTATTGGACAAAGCCCTCAAGAGGGATAGAGCCCACAAACTCATTAAAGATGCGACGATATACCAGTTAATTGCAGGCCAACTCTACCGCATGGGCAAGGATGGCATCATGCGTAGGTGCATGTGCGAACAATATATTGACGTGCTCAAAGAAGCCCATTCAGGGAAATAAGGCAGTCACTTTGCCACTGACACTACGGCATGTAAAGTGCTACAGATAGGCCTTTGGTGGCCAAAACTCTTCGAAGTTGCAACTGAGTTTATCAAGCGATGCAATCCCTACCAAAGAGTGAAAATCCCACATAAAATGGATATGATGCCCCTAACGGGAATATTAACTGATTAGCCTTTTGAGAAATGGGGCATAGATTTCATTGGCTCTATAAGCCCATCAACGAATTAGGGTCCGTATATATTATCCTCGCCATAAGAAAAGATGATGCACGGTCCACAACTAAGTTTTTATATGAACAAGTCGGTGATCCTGACTAGTGAATTCATGATTATACATAGGAAATCGATGCCATATTATCCCAGAGCAAATGGCCTAGCCGAGAGCTCGAACAAAATGTGCTGCATGATTATAACTTGCACTATCGAAGCTAGTCGTACCGACTAGGAGCACAAGCTCATCGCAACATTGTGGGCCTACCGAATGGACAGCTACCTTCATCTTAGCCTTTGGGTGGAAGCAATTATGCCATTGGAGTATGTAGTGCCCAGCCTTCACATCACGGTTAAGAAAAGGCTCACCAAAAATGCTTTGACAGAGCACTTAATCAATCTTGAATGGCTGGATGAGACGAGATTGCGTGCAACCTATTGCCTTTGATTGGAGAAGGCAAGGCATAAAAAATGGTTTGACCACAACCTCAAGAACAAGGACCTCGAGGAGGCAGATCTGGAACTCCTCTATAGCGTCCGTAACACCAAGCACAAACTTAAATATAAGGCATGGGTCCCTACCACGTAGTGGAGATTACTCTGTAAGGCGCATGCCGAATAGCTACCCTAGATGGAGTCGAGATGGATGACTACCTTAATGGTAGCAAATTGGAAAGATACTATGGCCCCCTCACTCTATAGACCTTCTAGGTCATACATTGGGAAAAGGAGCTCAAGGTTGTGAGAGTGCTCTCAATAGAAGCAAGAATGGAAGAAGGAGAGAGAGAGAGACAGAGAGCCACACAAGTTTTGGTGGGTGCAGAACCACCCTAATCTTCTTTTTCATTCATTTATATATGTGTTTGAGTATTGTAAATAACCGGGGTAAAGGCACAGTGACCTTTAACCCCCACAACCTCCCACTTAAAGGACAATATGCCTTTAAGGGAGAACAACCAGTGAGCATACTATCCAATGCCCATCAATACACGACAATACTCAAACCGCTGACTAGGTAGACTCCTCGTCAGGATATCTGCAGGGTTATCATCTGTATGAACCTTGACAAGCTCTATGCGCTTGTCCTCAAGTACCTCCCTGATGAAATGGTACCTGACCTCAATGTGTTTGGTCTTCGCATGAAAGACCGGATTCTGTGCTAGCTGAATAGCACTCATGGAATCACTATGCAATGTCGTTACACCTGTATGAATCCCCAAATCTCCCACTAGCCGATCAAGCCATATAGCCTTCTTGCAACCCTCTGTGGCTACAACATACTCAGCCTCTGTGGTAGACAAAGCAACGCACTTCTGTGCACGAGACATCCACGACACTTCACCACCTACAAAGGTGAACACATAACCAGAAGTGGATCTCCTACTATCCACATGCCCTGCATAGTCTGAATCTGTGTACCCAAGTACACGCATGTCTCCTCTACCAAAGCAGATGCACATCTCCTTGGTACCCTTCATGTACCTCATGATGCACTTAACTGCCTCCCAATGCCTCTTTCCTAGATTAGCCATATACCGGCTAACAACTCCCACTGCAAATGCAATGTCTGGTCTAGTAGCTATCATAGCATACATAAGACTCCCAACTGCTGATGCATAAGGAACCTTGGCCATCATGGCCCTTTCCTCATCTGATTTGGGACTATCTGTATGACTCAATTTCACATATGGAGGCAATGGAGTACTCACTGCCTTCCCCCCCTCCATATTGAAATGCTGCAATACTTTTGTAACATACTCTTTTTGTGAAAGCCAAAGGAGTTTCCTACTCCGATCACGCGTGATGCGCATACCAAGAATATGACTTGCAAGTCCCAAATCCTTCATAACAAAGGCCTCATACAACTTGGCCTTTAATGCATCTAGCTCATAAGTATTCTTGCTAGCCAATAGCATATCATCCACATATAGTGCCAGGATTATCAGGCTACTATCCTTAGCCCTTTTTGTGTAGAGGCAGTGATCAATTTCACTCCTTCTAAAACCCTGGGACCGAATGAAAGCATCAAACTTCTGATACCATTCTCTAGGTGCTTGCTTAAGACCATAGAGACTCTTCTTCAGCTTGCAAACTAAATGCTCTTTGCCCTTTTCTTCAAAGCTGTCCGGTTGCACCATGTAAATTTCCTCATGCAAATCCCCATGCAAGAAAGCTGTCTTGCAATCCTCTGCTGCCACTAGTCCAAGCATGCATCTAAGTGTGGTCATCTTCACAACCGAAGAGAATATCTCATCAAAGTCCACACCCTTCTCTTGCTTGAACCCTTTCGCGACCAAACGGGCCTTGTACCTAGGCATATCATCACCTGTGACCTTCATTTTGTAGACCCATTTACATGGCAATGTTTTCTTTCCATGTGGCAAAGAAACCAAGTCCCAAGTCTTATTCTTCATAAGTGAACTCATCTCTAATTGCATAGCATACTCCCACTTGCGTTGATCCTCACGCATCATAGCCTATCTATAGCAAGAAGGCTCCCCGCAATCAGTAAGCATCACATAGTCTACCCCTGGAACAAACCTATCAGGCGGTCTAGACACTCTAGATGATCTTCTCAAGGGCATTTCAGCTTGCTATCCCACTTGCATATCAGCCACATTTGGCTCATCATTTCCACCAATAGATGATCCATCATTTACCCTTGATTGTATACCTGTGGGAGTACTTGCTGGCACCATTTCTTACACATTTGGTGCATGGACAGCTTGCTGTCTATCAACATATGCAGGTGGATTCACATCCTGGAAAGTGATTCTCCTGATTTCCACATCCCTCATGGGTGCCTTATGCATCTTCTTCTCATTGAAGACTACATCATGGCTGCGTATGATCTTCTTTGCTTCTGGATCCCAGAGACGATAGCCCATCTCTCCACTTTCACCATAACCCAGAAAGATGCATTTCCTGGACTTAGGATCTAGCTTCTTTCGAAGCTCTTTTGGCACATGTGCATATGCCTCACACCCAAATATACGCAAATGAGAGTAAGAGGGCTTCTTGCCACTCCATGCCTCTTCAGGAATACCAACATCCAAACTCTTACTAGGTGATCTATTGATCACATGCACTGCAGTCTTCATTGCCTCAGCCCAAAAACCACCAGAAAGACTTGCATTGCAAAGCATGCATTGCAACCTTTCTTGAATGGTACAGTTCATCTTTTCTGCAACTGGATTTTGCTATGGAGTACGAGGGGATGTGAGCTCCCTCTTAATCCCATGTGTATCACAGAAATGCTGAAAGTCATGAGAGAGATACTCTCCACCATTGTCAGTCCGTAGGCATTTAAGCGTTCTACCTGACTTATTCTCAACCAAGGCCAGCCATTTCTGAAATACCTGGAACACATCACTCTTCCGAGCTATAGCATAAGCCCACACTTTCCTAGTTGCATCATCAATGAATGTCACATAGTATTCAGCCCCGCCTAATGACCGTGTAGGCATGGGACCACATACGTCTGAATGCACCAAATCAAGCATTTCAAACTCTTTCTTTCCCCTTCTTTTATGGGCTGATTTAGTCTGCTTCCCATAGAGACAATGCTCACAAAATTCAAAATCAAAGAAACTCAAATGCGGTACATAACCCAAACGGCATAAGAGTTTCATTCCATTCTGGCTCATGTGCCCCAACCTGCAATGCCACAAAGAAGTGCTTGGTTGCTCGGTTATTGCAACAACGTGATCAAATACCCCTGATACATGTAAGGTATACAAAGTCCCACACTTGGCACCCCTAGCCAAAAGCATAGAGCCCTTCTGAATTTTCCAACTCTGAAAGCCAAAAGTGGTGTGAAAACCAGCATCATCTAGCTGACCCATTGAAATAAGACTCTTGGTCAGCTTAGGCACATGTCTCACATGTTTCAAAACAAATGCAGACCCATTTGCAAAAGAAAACTTTATGTCACCTGCTCCCACTATGTCACATGCATAGTCATTTCCAAGATGCACACAACCTGTCTTTCCACTGTCATAAGTGGAGAACCATTCCCTATGGGGACTAACATGGAATGAAGCACCAGAATCCAAAATCCAATCCTGGGAATATGCATCATCTGAAGTGGTAAGCAACTCTGCAGATAAACTAGACATGAAGAGAACATCATTGTCACTATCATGTGTGACTGCATTGATCTCCTTGATCTTCACTTTTCCTTTGTCCTCCCTTGGACTCTCTTCCTTTTGATTTGCACCCCAATTTGCATTCTTTTTCTTATCCTTTTGCTCTCTTTTCAGCTTGTAGCAATCCTTTTTCATATGGCCCTTCTTGCCACAGTGGTAACACTCAATGTTCCGTGCCCTGGATTTGCTACGAGACTTCCCTCTTTCTTGGGACTTCCCCTTGAATTGTGATCTGCCCCTTTGCACATTTAAGGCTGCATCCTGCTTGTTGTCATCCATACACTTCCGTCTGATCTCCTCGGCCAACAAGCTACCCACAACATCATCAAATTTTAGTACTCCACCACGTGCAGAGTTACTGACAGCTGTACGGAAGGTATCCCATGAGGATGGCAATGAACATAAGAGAAATATTGCCTTAGTCTCCACATCAAAATTCATTTTTTGAGCCTGAAGCTGGCTGAAAATAATATTGAATTCATTCAAGTGAGAAGCAATGGAGACCCCTTCCTTCATCTACAGCTCAAACAATCTCTTCATGAGGTAAACTTTATTAGAGGCAGTTTCCTTCTCATAAGTGGCACATAGTTTCTTCCACAAATCTTCCGTAGTCTGCTCATTTACTACTGTGAAATAAACTGACTCTGCAAGATGAAGTCTAATAGTAGACTTTGCTAATGCATCCAACTCATTCCAATCATCCTCAGACATATTTGCAGGCTTAGCTTCAATCCCAGCCAAGGGTTTAATATGCTTCTTTTGAATAAGCACATCCCTTATTTGTTCTTTCCACAAAGAAAAGTTTGTCCCATCAAACTTTTTAATGCTGAAAAACTCCTTTTCAGACATGGAAGAGGATGCCATGATGCAAATAAAGAGAAATCCCAAATGCTAGTGCTTGCAAGAGAGAATCACAACAAATACCAGGTGCACCCAAATGTGTATGCCACAATAGATTGAAATATCACCAAAACTCAAAGCTCAAAGCATCAAAAGATGCATCTGACTCATGTGCATATACTATGCATCCATATGAGCAAATCTGGCCCAAAAGAAAATGCCAATAAGTGCCAAATGACTCAAGCATAAACACCGTCCACTGGCATATGCATCAATAATATCTCATCCAAGAGAGCATAGCACTATCAGTGCATCACCTGCAATGTGTCAAAGCTGTCCCTCAGCATAAAATAGCATCCAAATGTGTATGCCACAATAGAGTCAAATGTGTATGCCACAATAGAGTCAAATATCACCAAAACTCAAAGCTCAAAGGATCAAAAGATGCAGCTAACTCATGTGCATGTACTATGCATCCATATGAGCAAATCTGGCCCAAAAGAAAATGTCAACTGCAATGGCAATCCAAAATGCCAATAAGTGCCAAATGGCTCAAGCATAAACACCGTCCATGGGCATATGCATCAATAATATCTCATCCAAGAGAGCATAACACTATCAGTGCATCACCTGCAATGTGTCAAAGCTATCCCTCAGCATAATATAGCATCCATGTGCAAAGCGTCCATAAAAAATAGCATCCCACAAGGCAATTTGGGCCTATCAGTGCATCCAATAAGGACCGTAATGCATCCAAATGGCCTATAAATCATCCACTGCAACCCAATGCACACCACGAATGAGCGCACACTGCTCAAACTGCAACCAGAGTGATCTGCATAAGGTATGCTCAAGAAATCATAGTCCCACGGTAATGACCGCTACTGAAAATAGAATCTGAGATGCCTCAAAACATGGGCACCATTGCATAATTGGACTCAGCAAGAAAATCTGCAAATATCTCTCTTCTGCCAGAACTCCAAAATCCCAACCGATGAGTGAGAAATGGGAGTCAACACTTATCCATTGCCATGTGGCATAAATCTAAGGTTTCAAAACCTTAGAATGAAAAATGCATAACAGAGAGACGAAATCGAATACACAGAGATCTATAACTCTGAAAATCCTCCACCGAGAACTGATAGGTAGGGGTTTTTGGGCATCCGGAATGCAATGGGACAGATGGTTTTGGAAACCGTGGTTTCAATCACTGGGTCCAACACACAGACTGAAAAACGTTTTTGGAAACAGAGCTGTTTGTAAACTCCACCGGAGTGCGAATGATGAGCAACATAGAAGTTTTAGGACCTCTTGAGTCCATCGGAACTGACAGATCTGCAAATGGTTGCTCCAAACTTGAGTTCCAACCCCCGGGCAAAAAACGCAGGAACTGACACAGTGAGTCAGAAATCCAATGGAATGATCCCAGATTCAAGAATGAAGGTGTTTCCAAGCTCCTGAAGTAATGTGGACACCAAAAGCAAGCAATAGTTACCTCTACAAGTCAATACGGAGTCTTTGTCATCGAACAGAATAGGGAAAAGCTCAAAAAACGACTTTTTCTTTGAAAACACTTAACAGGCTCTCAAAACCACTTCGCAAAACCAAAGTAACTTTTCCAAAGGTTCCTCCAAGGTCTCTGCACACTCAGATGCAAGTAAAGTCACCCACAAAGCTTCCCACAGAGCTTCTCCTTCCTCCCACAGAGCTGCTGAGCTTCAAGCATTCACGCACACTCAGCTAGATCACCCGAGCTCTGATACCAGTTGAGAGTGCTCTCAACAGAAGCAAGAATGGAAGAAGGAGAGAGAGAGAGATAGAGAGCCACACAAGTTTTGGTGGGTGCAGAACCACCTTAATCTTCTTTTTCATTCATTTATATATGTGTTTGAGTATTGTACATAACCGGGGTAAAGGCACAGTGACCTTTAACCCCCATAGGTTGTTGTAGCTCGGATGAAACGCCAGGCCATCAAAGAAGCCAATATACGTAATGCCCAAATTAGACAACAAACACAAATGGCTTTGTTTAAGGCAACAATAGAACACCTGGGTCCGATTGATGAACTAACAGTAGATTTGGCTAGGTTGAGTGTCCAATTGTAGGGCCTAAGTACATGCATCTAGGCACTTGTGGATCTCAGAGCGATAACTTCATCTCCCGCAAAGTATGGGAAGCGCTAAAGGTACCCCTAACCCTTAATGTTGCTTCAGTTTGGCTTATCAACGGTCAACTCTTAAGTACATTGGGTTATGTGGACTTAAAACTAATTGTTGTTTGCCAAGAGGTAGAGATTTGTATTTATGTTCTTCCCATAGAGATGACAGATGCATAGATGATCCTAGGAAGGACCCAATGATATGTCATAAATTGCCAAATTGACTGGAGAGTGAGAACGGCCACTCTCGAGTATGGTGGAAGAACCTCCATAATTTCGCTCTGTAAAGACCATTCCACTTCCCCTACAACCCCGACCACCCACAAGGGACAATGAAATTTTAAACAAGGGCAAATCCCAAGCTCCAGACGCCCCTAGTTCCCCTTGCTCCGGTCCTAGAAGGAAATCCATGTCCACACTGATTGAAGTCCTAGCCCTAATCTTGGTAAGGGAAAACCCTTGCCACAAACTACTCTCTTGCCTTTACTCCCCATGCCCAATGCTAGGGGCCCCACCCAAAAATTCCATGAACAACAGGTGCACGAGGCCGTCCTTTGTGTACAACGCCACTTCAAAAGGGGACAAACTTGGAAAGACTGTAGCCATGGAAGGCTTTCAGACCCCTCCTCGCTCAATGCCAACATAGGCAATTCCTTAAAAGACATGCCCCCATGATGCAAATCGCCTCGTCAAGCAAGGACAAATTCCACCGCTCCACAAGCAGAAGTTTCATAAGCGGTGGGTTGTGAAAGACTCCTAGAAGCCCATACGTTTGGGTTCCAAACTTCCAACAATGCCAAATACACACTCTCAACTCACTGGGATTTGTAGGGTAGTGATATAAGAACCTATGTGAACTCCGGAGGTAGTCCCACAAGAACCTACCATCGAGCCTAGCACGAGGGACCATTCTACAAGCCCAAAGAATATCACGATTCCATGTATCTTGCATCTTAATGAGAGAGTCGCCAGGTCATTGAGGGAGCAACGCAAGAACCGACCCCCACCAGTGGGGTAACTACACAAGAACCTGCCTCCAAGTCCATGCAAACCCCATCGAAAGTTACTATAACACACATACCTACTCCTCCCATCAAATCAAAGGTCGTGGTAACACAAAAACCTACCCCTACTATGGGTATAGCCACACAAGAACCTGCACAACTTATTTTGAGAGAGGTCCATCAAAGTGAACGCCATAGCAAACGACACATACTTGACATCCAAGATAATGCACAAACTCAGCACATGCTCTACCTCGAGGTATGCTACTATTCGGCATTCAGCTCCATTGCATTCTACATAATTGACACTCCCTTGAGGTGCGCCATCATCAAGTCTAGGTCTAGGTCAGTCTATACGGTAGGCATCTCACTAAACATGCACCAACAGCTCACGAGTCCTTGGTTTTTCACACTACACCCACCTCATTCCCTGTTAGCATTAGGTGAATACGGCCAATACATTTTTTGCCTTTTTGCTTTTTCATATTTTGCATCCTTGCACGCTGACCTCATGAGTCTATGCATCACCAAGTCTGTCCAACCTGTTTCCCCTTCGAGCAGCACCCTCAGGATCAGTAGCCCCTTTTCTTTTTCCTCTCCTCTCAATAACTCTGACAATTGTCCACCCGATGACTCGTTGCCTTATAGCTATCCCGTTGGATCGTTGCCTTACAACCATCCCATTGGATCATCGCCTTACTCCTATCCCATTGTATCATCCCATTACAGTTATGCCGCCAGATCATCGCCTTACAGCCATCCCGTCGGATCATCGCCTTACTCCTATCCTGCCAGATTGTTGCCTTACAACCATCCCTCTGGATCGTTGCCTTACTCCTATCTTGTTGGACCATTGCCTTACTCCTATCTCGCCAAGCCATCGCCTTAATGCCATCCCCCCAGCCATTGGGATATTTAAAACTATAAAAGGGCACCTTATCCCCCGAATCATCGCCTTAATAAAAACATTCAAACTCTATCAATTTTTTGCCATAATTTCCACATCTCCCTGCCTCTTTCCATATTGCCTCCTAGCCACCATTTGGATGTCCTTGGCCTCGTCCTCCTCCATAGATACTTGCTTTTCCACTTTCTTTCCAATGGATCTTGACAACGAATTCTTTGAATTCGAAAGGGACCTCGGTCTCCACCCCCCAAATCTAGCCCCTATTGATCCCTTGCCCACTGGTCCATCTGAATCCCAAAGCATGCCCTCATGGTCAATCAGGATGCCATTCAACATCCTGAGAACTGAACTACAAACCGAGGAGGAGATCACAACACAACAAACCTCTCAAGAGCCATCAGTAGTGGCCGCCACCCCTCCTTCTTGATCGTCCATAGGAAGCACGTGCCAACACCAACATAGGGGGAGTACAAAATTATAAGGTCACTCGCACACTCTCCGCTCAGGGAAGCCTAGCTTCAACAACTCACTGGCTACGCGATCCACTCAAAATATGTTAATGAGGGTCAAGATTACACCCTCTCTTACCATACCATGGCCACAAACCAAGTGCTTCAGGATCTAGAGGTACAAGCCTCCTTGGTAATGACAGGTCTCAATCCATTTGCGGATTGATTGCCATGTCACCTCAACATGAAGTCGCTTGGGGAGTTCATCGGTGCTTACAACTCAAACTCTAACAGTGACGTTCTTCGCAATGCAAGAAGGACCCCCCACTTCCACCACCTCAATGTGGATGTAGTGTGCTCGGGTCTTTGGCCTACCGGTAGTGGCAAAAAAGTACTCACACAAGAAGATCTGCACAAGCCCCTTGGCAAGATCTTCAACTATGACAGGAAGCGAAGCAAGGGCCACATCCACTTCTCAAAACTCATAGTGCCCACATTGGATAAATCGGCTAGTACTCCAGCTGTTCACCCAAGTCAAACACACGGACCACCATCAATCGATCGTGCCAAACATCCTTGCGAGGCTAGCAGAGCCACAAGTCACCAACTGGGTAGATTATTTTTGTACCCAGATGAGGGAGGACCTAAAGACACATGGCAATGTCCTGGGCAACCCAATGATTATATGCCCATCCTCTACCACATATTGGCATAGCAGCCACCAATCCGATATGGCTCACTGACAAAGAAGCCACACGACTCGTTCCAATAGACAAAGAGACGACGGTGGCTAACCCCAAACCGCTGATAAGTGATCCAAGTGTGACCCCACCAAGCCACCTTGCCCGCCAGCCAGCTAAGGGAGCAATATGAGGACCATCAAGTGGGGGAATACCTAGAGAGACAGAGATGCCTCGAGGCAACATACCATCAATCTAAAGGCAAGGCTATAATCCAGGACCCCATTGACATGGAAATGTTTCCAAGGGAAGACATAGTCAATATTGGCCTCTACCCCGGTGTAGCAAATTATTCCCTTGCCCCCTGTGCTCCCCAGACAATAAGCACCACCATAGTACAACCCCAAGAGCTAGCTTATTTTGTCATGTGCTCTTCCTCTTCTCCATGGGCCAGGCTCACAGTTTCCCTATAGTTTTGCAGCACACCTGAGTACCAGACACTTGGGGGATACAGCAACATGTCGACCGAATAGTTATCAAAGGCAGACAACATGGAACTCCAATTGCTGGATGCAATGGCCCAACTCCCTTAGGTGCTACGCACAATTTTATAGTGAAGCCAAGAACATGCCTCCCAATTGTCCTCCTCTCTACTACAATCACAAGTCCGAGTGCGTGCCACCCCCTCATGATCGCTGCACAAGCTACCGAGCTAACCGACCTCGACAAAGCAGAGGAGTATAGGGTCAACATGGAGGTCGTTGTTACAAAGCTCAAGAATGAGCTCTTTGCCAGTGAATCCCTGGTCCAAACCATGATGTGACAGACATAGGCCGACCGACCAATAGATTCAAGCTCTTTAGGACCTCCTCGCATAGGACAAGCCCTCACGATCACCTTGCAAGCTGAAAATGAATAGTTTCATGCCTCTAGACACCCAAAGGAGTCCACACTGGAACATAAGGAGGAGCAAGAGTTCACGATGTACTGGGAGGTCTCTGCACAACTTGCCACCTACACTTATCCCCCCACACCATCCCCCAAACACTTCAAATGCACTTCGATGCCCTCCATGCACTAAACCTCATATTCCACATTGATCTCACCGCCCCCCTCCCACCCAACACCCTTGATCTCCAACCATCCTCCTTCGTAAGCCCGACCACTGTGCTGTCCTCGCCATGTCCTACTTCTCCCTCGAGCTTCAGCCTGCCAGCCTCTCCATAGTCCACCCCTTTGGACTTTAAGCCTTAGCCGTCCACCCCATTCGTTTAAACTTCTAGGCGTGGTGTGGAGTAATCACCGAGTCCATCAATTATCCACAAGATGATGATGTGATGCAACTAGCCAAGCCCAACGAATTGAGCCCATGGGTATGTACTCCCAAAAGCATCCAAGTGAATATTGACTGGATGCAGACCTATGGCCAGAGGCTTTGAGAGTTGAGACTCAAAGGCATTTAACTGCTTATCGCTCCACGACATACCACCCCCTCGGCATTTAACTGCCTGTTGCTCCACGATATAACACCCCCTCAGCATCATCATTTTGTCTAACACTCTGTGGCTGCAACATACTCAGCCTCTGTGGTAGACAAAGCAACGCACTTCTGTGCATGAGACATCCACGACACTGCACCACCTACAAAGGTGAACACATAACCAGAAGTGGATCTCCTACTATCCACATGCCTTGCATAGTCTGAATCTGTGTACCCAAGTACACGCATGTCTCCTTTACCAAAGCAGATGCACATCTCCTTGGTACCCTTCATGTACCTCATGATGCACTTAATTGCCGCCCAATGCCTCTTTCCTAGATTAGCCATATACCGGCTAACAACTCCCACTGCAAATGCAATGTCTGGCCTAGTAGCTATCATAGCATACATAAGACTCCCAACCGCTGATGCATAAGGAACCTTGGCCATCATGGCTCTCTCCTCTTCTGATTTGGGACTATTTGTATGACTCAATTTCACATATGGAGGCAATGGAGTACTCACTGCCTTCCCCCCCTCCATATTGAAACGCTGCAATACTTTTGTAACATACTCCTTCTGTGAAAGCCAAAGGAGTTTCCTACTCCGATCACGCGTGATGCACATACCAAGAATATGACCTGCAAGTCCCAAATCCTTCATATCAAAGGCCTCATGCAACTTGGCCTTGAATGCATCTAGCTCATAAGTATTCTTGCTAGCCAATAGCATATCATCCACATATAGTGCCAGGATTATCAGGCTATTATCCTTAGCCCTTTTAGTGTAGAGGCAGTGATCAATTTCACTCCTTCTAAAACCCTGGGACTGAATGAAAGCATCAAACTTCTGATACCATTCTCTAGGCGCTTGCCTAAGACCATAGAGACTCTTCTTCAGCTTGCAAACTAAATGCTCTTTGCCCTTTTCTTCAAAGCCTTCTGGCTGCACCATGCAAATTTCCTCATGCAAATCCCCATGCAAGAAAGCTGTCTTGACATCCATCTGCATAAGCTCCATATCCTCTGCTGCCACTAGTCCAAGCATGCATCTAAGTGTGGTCATCTTCATAACCGGAGAGAATATCTCATCAAAGTCCACACCCTTCTCTTGCTTGAACCCTTTAGCGACCAAACGGGCCTTGTACCTAGGCACATCATCACCTCTGACCTTCATTTTGTAGACCCATTTACATGGCAATGCTTTCTTTCCATGTGGCAAAGAAACCAAGTCCCAAGTCTTATTCTTCATAAGTGAACTCATCTTTGATTGCATAGCATACTCCCACTTGCATTGATCCTCATGCATTATAGCCTCTCTGTAGCGAGAAGGCTCCCCGCAATCAGTAAGCATCACATAGTCTACCCCTGGAACAAACCTATCAGGCGGCCTAGACACTCTAGATGATCTTCTCAAGGGCATTTCAGCTTGCTGTCCCACCTGCATATCAGCCACATTTGGCTCATGATTTCCACCAATAGATGATCCATCATCTACCCTTGATTGTATACCTGTGGGAGTACTTGGTGGTACCATTTCTTGCACATTTGGTGCATGGACAGCTTGCTGTCTATCAACTTATGTAGGTGGATTCACATTCTGGAAAGTGATTCTCCTCATTTCCACATCCCTCATGGGTGTCTTATGCATCTTCTTCTCATTGAAGACTACATCATGGCTGCGTATGATCTTCTTTGCTTCTGGATCCCAGAGATGATAGCCCATCTCTCCACTTTCACCATAACCCAGAAAGATGCATTTCCTAGACTTAGGATCTAGCTTCTTTCGAAGCTCTTTTGGCACATGTGCATATGCCTCACACCCAAATATACGCAAATGAGAGTAAGAGGGCTTCTTGCCACTCCATGCCTCTTCAGGAATACCACCATCCAAACTCTTACTAGGTGACCTATTGATCACATGCACTGCAGTCTTCATTGCCTCAGCCCAAAAACCACCAGAAAGACTTGCATTGGAAAGCATGCATTGCAACCTTTCTTGAATGGTACGGTTCATCTTTTCTGCAACTGGATTTTGCTCTGGAGTATGAGGGGATGTGAGCTCCCTCTTAATCCCACATGTATCACAGAAATGTTGAAAGTCATGAGAGAGATACTCTCCACCATTGTTAGTCCGTAGGCATTTAAGCATTCTACCTGACTGAAGCCATTTCTGAAATACCTGGAACACATCACTCTTTGAAGCTATAGCATAAGCCCACACTTTCCTAGTTGCATCATCAATGAATGTCACATAGTATTCAGCCTCGCCTAATGACCGTGTAGGCATGGGACCACATACGTCTGAATGCACCAAATCAAGCTTTTCAAACTCTTTCTTTCCCCTTCTTTTATGGGCTGATTTAGTCTGCTTCCCATAGAGACAGTGCTCACAAAATTCAAAATTAGAGAAACTCAAATGCGGTACATAACCCAAACGGCATAAGAGTTTCATTCCATTCTGGCTCATGTACCCCAACCTGCAATGCCACAAAGAAGTGCTTGGCTGCTCCGTTATGGCAACAACATGATCAAATACCCCTGATACATGTAAGGGATACAAAGTCCCACACTTGGCACCCCTAGCCAAAAGCATAGAGCCCTTCTGAATTTTCCAACTCTGAAAGCCAAAAGTGGTGTGAAAACAAACATCATCTAGCTGACCCACTGAAATAAGACTCTTGGTCAACTTAGGCACATGTCTCACATGTTTCAAAACAAATGCAGACCCATTTGCAAAAGAAAACTTTATGTCACCTACTCCCATTATGTCACATGCATAGTCATTTCCAAGATGCACACAACGTGTCTTTCCACTATCATAAATGGAGAACCATTCCCTATGGGGAGTAACATGGAATGAAGCACTAGAATCGAAAATCCAATCCTGGGAATATGCATCATCTGGAGTGGTAAGCAACTCTACAGATAAAGTAGACATGAAGAGAACGTCATTGTCACTATCATGTGTGACTGCATTGATCTCCTCGATCTTCACTTTTTCTTTGTCCTCCCTTGGACTCTCTTCCTTCTGATTTGCACCCCAATTTGCATTCTTTTTCTTATCCTTTTGCTCTCTTTTTAGCTTGTAGTAATCCTTTTTCATATGGCCCTTCTTGCCACAGTGGTAACACTCAATGTTCCATGCCCTGGATTTGCTACGAGACTTCCCTCTTTCTTGGGACTTCCCCCTGAATTGTGATTTGCCCCTTTGCACATTTAAGGCTGCATCTTGCTTGTTGCCGTCCATAGACTTCCGTCTAATCTCCTCGGCCAACAAGCTACCCAGAACATCATCAAATTTCAGTACTCCACCAGGTGCAGAGTTACTGACAGCTGTACGGAAGGTATCCCATGAGGATGGCAATGAACATAAGAGCAATGAACATAAGAAAAATATTGCCTTAGTCTCCGCATCAAAATTCATCTTCTGAGCCTGAAGCTGGTTGAAAATAATATTGAATTCATTCAAGTGAGAAGCAAAGGAGACCCCTTCCTTCATCTGCAGCTTAAACAACCTCTTCATGAGGTAAACTCTATTAGAGGCAGTTTCCTTCTCATAAGTGGCACACAGTTTCTTCCACAAATCTTCCGTAGTTTGCTCATTTACTACTGTGAAATAAACTGACTCTGCAAGATGAAGTCTAATAGTAGACTTTGCGAATGCATCCAACTCATTCCAATCATCCTCAGACATATTTGCAAGCTTAGCTTCAATACCTACCAAGGGTTTAATTTGTTTCTTTTGAATAAGCACATCCCTTATTTGTTCTTTCCACAAAGAAAAGTTTGTCCCATCAAACTTTTTAATGCTGAAAAACTCCTTTTCAGACATGGAAGAGGATGCCATGATGCAAATGAAGCAAAATCCCAAATGCTAGTGCCTGTAAGAGAGAATCACACCAAATACTAGGTGCACCCAAATGTGTATGCCACAATAGAGTGAAATGTCACCAAAACTCAAAGCTCAAAGCATCAAAAGATGCATCTGACTCATGTGCATATACTATGCATCCATATGAGCAAATCTGGCCCAAAAGAAAATGCCAACTGCAATGGCAATCCAAAATGCCAATAAGTGCCAAATGACTCAAGCATAAACACCGTCCACTGGCATATGCATCAATAATATCTCATCCAAGAGAGCATAGCACTATCAGTGCATCACTTGCAATGTGTCAAAGCTGTCCCTCAGCATAAAATAGCATCCATGTGCAAAGCGTCCATAAAAATAGCATCCCACAAGGTAATTTGGGCCTATCAGCGCATCCAATAAGGACTGCAATGCATCCAAATGGCCTATAAATCATCCACTACAACCCAATGCACACCACGAATGAGCGCACACTGCTCAAACTACAACCAGAGTGATTTGCATAAGGTATGCTAAAAAAATCATGGTCCTACGGTAATGACCGCTACTGAAAATAGAACCTGAGATGCCTCAAAACATGGGCGCCATTGCATAATCGGACTCAGCAAGAAAATCTGCAAATATCTCACTTCTGCCAGAACTCCAAAATCCCAACCGATGAGTGAGAAATGGGAGTCAACACTTATCCACTGCCATGTGGCATAAATCTAAGGTTTCAAAACCTTAGAATGAAAAATGCATAAGAGAGAGACGAAATCGAATACACAGAGATCTATAACTCTGAAAATACTCCACCGAATCACGCAAGAACTGACAGGTAGGGGTTTTTAGGCGTCCGAAACGCAATGGGACAGACGGTTTTGGAAACCGGGGTCTCAATCACTGGGTCCAACACATGGACTGAAAAACGTTTTTGGAAACAGAGCTATTTGTAAACTCCACCGGAGTGTGAATGATGAGCAACATAGAAGTTTTAGGACCTCTTGAGTCCACCGGAACTGACAGATCTGCAAATCGTTGCTCCAAACTTGAGTTCCAACACCCGGGTAGAAAAACGCAGAAACTGACACAGTGAGTCAGAAATCCAATGAAATGATCCCAGATTCAAGAATGAAGATGTTTCCAAGCTCCTGAAGTGAAGTGGACACCAAAAGCAAGCAATAGTTGCCTCTATAAGTCAATACGGAGTCTCTGTCATCGAACGGAACAGGGAAAAGCTCAAAAAATGACTTTTTCTTTGAAAACACTTAATAGGCTCTCAAAACCACTTCGCAAAACCAAAGTGACTTTTCCAAAGGTTCCTCCAAGGTCTTTGCACACTCGGATGCAAGTAAAGTCACCCACAAAGCTTCCCACAGAGCTTCTCCTTCCTCCCACAAAGCTGCTGAGCTTCAAGCATTCATGCACGCTCAGCTAGATCACCCGGGCTCTGATACCAGTTGAGAGTGCTCTCAACGGAAGCAAGAACGGAATAGGGAGAGAGAGAAACAGAGAGCCACACAAGTTTTGGTGGGTGCAGAACCACCCTAATCTTCTTTTTCATGCATTTATATATGTGTTTGAGTATTGTACATAACCGGGGTAAAGGCACAATGAACTTTAACCCCCACACACCCAAATTGGCAAGGATAACACAAGAACCATTTGGATCCCATATATGGGCAACACAAGAGCCATTTGAAGACAGAGGGAAGGTTGTGAGACTCAGCATATGCCTTGGCACCATATTGGCCCAAGTGGTTGTAACAAAAGAGAGAGAGAGAGAGTGGGATAAGGAATAGGGTTGGCCCTCCCTTCAAAAGGTGACTTGTATAAAAGGCCAAGTGGTTGACTTTGGTCTTCATTGTTGTATGCAACCTTTGAGAAATACAAGCTCTCTTATTGCTCATGTGTTAAGATTGAGGTTTTCTTGCTCTCCTTGTTTGCCTTTGGTGATTGCCACGATTCTCCTTCCCCTTCTTCTCCTTCTTCCTACCCCTTCCTTCTTTCCTCCCCCTCTCCTCTCTCTCTTCCTCTCACCCCCTTCTTCTTGATGGAAACCCCATTGCAATGATTTGGTAGGCACTCGAGTGACACAAGTGAAGGCTTTACTTTGCAATGCTCCCACAAGGAGTAGCATGGGAGTGAGAAGCTCTGTAAGCACACTTCAAGAATCCTCACAGCAAGTGTGTTTTTGCCAGAAAACATGCCAATGTAATGTGTACTTGTGCCTTCTTCAAGGTTGCAAACAGTTCTGATGATAAAATTTTCTTAAATGAGCTCACAGCATTAGGAGGAGATTGTGGAATTACCTCAGGCCACTATTGCCAAGTCGGATAACTTTTCAAAGGATCCAATATCCCTTCCAAGGGTACCTATTGGACTAGTTGCCATGCTTCATGGGTTTCTCCCTAGATCTTTTGAAGCTCCTTTAATACACAGGTGTGTACTTCCTCTTGGTCCTTCCATCGTAGAAACTTGTCCTTCTTAGGTGGTGCTTCTGATTTGAGGGATCTTATGTCTGCCAGGATGCCAACCTTGTCTAGTTCCTTGTAATGTGTCTCTTTTTCATTACAAGATGAGCAATTTCACTGCTATAGCTCATACAAGTCGGAAGTTGGGTGAGCATAACATGCATATGTATCCACTAGCTCTTCAATCAACACGGCATTTTCTTGTGGGTGGTTGCTACTCCTGAAGGGGTGGTTCTTATGGTCGTGGATAGCATGTAGTATCCAATCATTGTTCTGTTCGATGTCAGCACCATAGTGCGCACTCCGATCCTAACCGATGTCCATTTTCCTGACAATAGTTGCAGTCTTTATCGATGCCACTATTCTACCCTCAAGCATTTTGCTGCTGATTCCAATTGTCTCTCTGGTTTTAGTTATTGCTTTGCTGGTTCCAATTGTTTGTTTGCCAGATTTGGGCCACATTTTGTGCTGTAGCCAAATCGATCACCACCTGCATTGCTCCTATTGTTGGAGTTCAAGGTGCTTTTGCTGTGCCAGATTCATTCTTGCATTCGGATTGTACCAACAAACTTTTATTGGGTAGTCCTTGTGACAGGTGTCATAGCCAACTTTAGTAAATGACTTAGCCACGCCCATGCTCTTCAAAATTTTTTTGAGAAGTTTCTCCATTTCATTGAGCGTTTTTTTAGACTTCTTTTTCTCCTTCTTTGATTTTTTAGAATCCTTCTTGGTTGACTTGTGCTTCTACTATCGTTTCTTCTTTTTTGAACTTGTTGTCCTCCTCATTTGAATCACTATCAGATGTGTCATTGTCAGTTTCTTCATCTTCGTTGGATTCTTCATCCAATTCGTTCGTATCAGATTCAAATTCACTATCTAAATTATATTTGTCTTTCTTGGATCATCTCCTCAATGACCCACATCTTCTTTATGCTCTTCTAGCAACATCTCTTAATTCATTATTGAATCCGTTTGGACTTGGAGTCTCCAGTCCACTCATGGCACTACAGATCTCTCCTCAGAGTCCCTTGTGAAAATATTTGGTGAGTGTCTCCGTTGTCGATCTTTCCATTGGATCCAACCATGCATTAAGATTACATAATTTTTGGGCGTAATCTTTGACAAGTAGCTTCGATGAGTGTCTCGATTGTTCAAACTTTCCATTGGATCCAACCGTGCATTAAAATTACATAAAATTTGGGCATAATCTTTGACAAGTAGCTTCTTCTATCTTAGTTCTCTTAATTTTTTCCTTTACAAAATTGATGTTAAAATGTTGTTCTCAGTGTGTTGTAATCACATAAATGACCAACACCATATGGACTGAACTAGCTCATGGACTTATCAGTTAATATCCTTGCAAATTATTGCAGCATTTCCACATTGCCAAACATCGTTTGAAATCCGCTCGCTTGCCATCAAATTTCAAACTGCACAACATGACTATTTGGATCATCTTTTTTGTGATGCTTGAACTTTGTGAACTTACTTTTCAAACTAGTTGCGTTGGGACTAATTGGATACACTAGTGGAGATGGAGGTGGGTTAGGTGGATTCTGAGGTGGCGGTGGATTTTGTGGATGTGGATTCTGGGGTTGAGGATTTTGTGGTGGCTATGGGTTTTTCCTTGGGGATTCATTTGAAACTGACATTGGTGTTGCCATGCATGCCTTTGAAAAAATTAAAAAAATGGTGGTGGTTCTCCTATCCTTGTTTGAGGGGGTGCAACAACAACCTTGGGCTGCTATGTGTGTTGCTGTACTGTTAGTCTTTGTCGAAATATTCTACTGGTTCTTCGGGTATCATTTCCAATGCTTTCGCTCTATCACACGGTCATATTCCCATTCTTCAAATCTTGGGACTAGATTCATTTGTCCATCCCTTCGTGAAGTGGGTCGTACTTATCGGTTCACCATTAGGCCAAAGCTACAGTTTTGATTAATGCCACAAAATTTAGATATCAGCATAATTGATCCCCAAGACTAGCTATATCTTCATCATCTTGAGCTGCCATTTGGGCTTGTTCCTCCACCACTATAGTCGCCTCTGCTGCTAGCCTAGCATCTGCTATAGGTCCCGATGCATGCATGTCTTGGTTTTGTCGATCATGTTGGAGCCGAAGGAGTGATTTGGTATGCTATGAAACCTTGATCATTTGTGCTATTTAACATGTAGACACTTGGCTCACACTTTCCATACTAGCAACCACTTTAGAAATCTGATACTGTATCCAAACTAGACATTTGTGCTAGAGAATTTCCTCTAGGGCGAAGGAGGCAATCCACAGGATTGGATAGATGAGATTTCCATGGAAACCCACAATGCTGGATACAAGCTAATCATGCTCACTCGAACATTTTATAGAGGCTTGAAAGAAACCATGCCCCACTAAGCAGCATTGTCCTTAGTAAGTTGATACCCACAAAAAGCATGAAACACCCACACTCCTATAAACGATTATACTCTTTGAAAATATATTTAGGTTGAATATCCAGTGCAAATCGCTCCACTCTCCTATGACCTACTTCAATAGACTAGAATGCTTTGGTCTTTCTAATATTGATCTTTTGTAGGTCATGTTCAAGACACACAATCAATCGGGTTGATCTATGACAAAGAAATCTTAACCAAATTGATGTAAAAGCCATCACCCCTTGGGCATCTCAAAGTCATTCAGCGTAGGGGCACATGTCGTCCTAATGAAGGGTTCCATGGATTTGATGGCACAAGAATGGGAGGATCCAGGCCCACTAGGCATTTGCATTGTGACTTGGGTTAAGTTGGGCCTAACAACTTGGACTAGAGGTCCTCTAGGGAGTGGTACGTTCCCTGCAGGCATAGGCCTATAAGGGGTAGTTGTTGGGTAGGGAATACTCCCATGTTTTGTTGCCAAGGAGGAATCATATGGGCTTCCGAGGTGGAGTGTCTCCATTGTGGGCCTTCGAGGTTACCCCTCCCCCTTTGCTCTAGCATTTGGGACCCTTGTGAGAATATGAGTCCAAATTCATCCCCATAAGACTGTCTATCATCAAAGAATTGATATAATGGGGTTTGATTGCCAGTGGGTATCGTGGGACTTGGTTCCCTGAGTATTGCTTGTGATATTGGTGGTTGGGCTGGCATTTGAGGCTCTATCATTGCCCTAGTTTGCCTAATAAATGGTTTGACCATTTTTGCGGGTGGGTCACTCAGCCCAAACCTTCCTAGCATGTTTACATATGAGCCCTATATTTAAGATACTGTGGAAGGAGTAAGCGATTGAGGACATATTGAACTAGAATTTGGAGCTACAGATGCTCTACTGTTGGGATTTTCACCCCTCTCTCCGTCAAAGCTCACTGAATCTTCAGATTTGGACAACTCAGCTTGGGATGGTTAGTGCACTGAGTCGGCACTAAGTATTGAGGATCTTGATTGAATAGTTGTGAAACTCGGCACGTAGATAGCCAAAATGTTGTTTGAGGCACTATCTTCATGCTTTGGGTTAGCTCCTAGGATTCTTCCTGATCTCAAGTGCATGCATCAGTCTATGTAATGGATGCCCCAATTCTAGGTTGAGTCTGCCTCAACGTGGGGTCAAGGAGCGGCAGCCCCTTGTGGCTCGAGGTCCCAACTTTTAGGTGCTAGATTACACTTATATCCTTGCTTTTTCTTGATTTTTATGGTCCAAGAGCTATCCTCTGGCGGGGGGGATAGAGGCCTATAGCCCCGATTTGGCAAGATAGAGCTAAAGCACTGATTGGGGGGGATAGAGCTAAGGCACTGACTCGATGGGATAGAGGTAAGGCATCGACTCGACTAGATAGAGCTAAGGCACCGACCCGGCGGGATGGAGCTACAACATTGAACCGGGGGATTAGAGCTAAGGCACATACCCGTGGGATGGAGCTAAGGCACTGACCTAGTGGGATAGAGCTAAAGCATCGACCTAATAAATAGCAAGTCAGCGGGATGATCAATATGGCTCCGGTCAGTGGGATAGATGGATGGCACTAGTAAGAGGGATAGCATGCTATAGCGCCTCTTGTCAGACCATAAACTTGGTAGGTGGGTTAGGTGGTTGCCACATGTTAGTTGGTGGGATAGGGGGCTATGGCATTGGCCACAGCCGGATAGCTGGCCTATGGCACCCAATCGGGGGAGAGAAACTCGCAGTTTCATTGACTGGTTTTTGATGATTTTGAAGTTTCTGTTCAAGTTCTTTTGTGATAGGGGGATGCTAAACTACCTAGTCTACCTACTCAATACAAAAAACAACAAAAAAGAAGAACTCTTGAATGGCAAATGGGGTGTTTTGCAAAAAGTGAGAGTTTCTCCTTCCAAAACCACTTTGAAAATCACTTCAAGCATCCCTTTTGGGTGTTTTTGTTGGAGTTTGCTATCACACACACCTTAGCAATCCACTAAACTATCTTCCTATCAATTCAAAACATTAAAAAACATCAACAACAAGCTCTAAATGATACAAAATGCTTTCCAACAAAAAATGACAACTTTGTATTTTCCCTTCCAAAACTCACACTTCCCCACTCATTCCTCTCCTACTTCACTATCAATGCTTCTAGTTAATTTTGAAGCAATGTGAAATGGGTAGATGATGAGAGAAAGGAAGTGAAATGCAAAAGCATACCTTGAACTCCCCTCGGCAACGGCCCCAAAGATGTGATCTCGACAATGACTCATGTGTCGTGGGGATCTTGAAGGAATGTTGATGGTGCCTGCACTCCAAGCTACTCCTTGTGAGAGCAAGCGGAAAAGCACAAGCTATCCGCAAGTGTCACTCAAGCGACTCCCAAATTGTTGCAATGTGTTTCCATGAGAGGAGGGAAAGAGGAGAGGGGAGAAGAGAGGGAAAAGGGGAGGAGAAGAGGAGAATGAATGGGGATGGAGTGGCAAACACAAAGGCACTACAAAGGAAACAAGAGAACACCCAAAAACACTCTTGGAAGAGAAGAGGGAGATTGTATTCCAAACTTGTGCATCCACCAATGAAGACCAAAGTCAACCACTTGGCCTTTTATACATGCCACATTTTGAAGGGAGGGCCAACACTATTCCCTTTATACCACTGTCTTTCCTCATTCTTTTACAACCATCTTGGGCCTGTTTGGATTCAAGGCACAATCCTAGCTCTATGGACTTGCCACTATCCATCAAATAACATCACTAACCAGTGGTGGCATATTGTTGACCAATCGGTTAACATCCTGCATGTCCTATATCCAATTTGTTCACCTTGGAAGAACTCTTGCTTTGTGATAAATGCTGCAAAAGTCACATTTCTTATGTGACTATCTTGTTGGTGCAGCTTTTGTGCGATATCTCCAAGCACCCTTTCTTTCAAAACGTCAGTGCCTCCCTCCGCATTCTCCTCGCCATTCTAAACCTTAAGGCTAAATTCTTCTCCCAAATCTCAATTTGCGGTTCTTCTTGTCTGATTGTAGGACTTTACCTTTGTGCTCAACCCATATTGCATGCCATTCTTTCATCGTGCTGCACTGATATGATTGTCAAATGAGGGTCTTTTAGCACACGTTTGCTCTAAGCATATGTGCACGTTGCCAATTTGGGATCTAAGCCAAATAAATGTAGTAGACTCCCAATCCACCATGCTGACAAGCTCATGGGTTTGGATATCTAGCATCCACTTCATGGCTTGTATAACTTTCATCTTGAAATTTTGCAACTTGTATGTGCTCTCTTTTATGGTCTCCATCTCTCTCTCTCTCTCTCTCTCTCAAGCTATTTATTTGCTCTAGTAATTGCTTTTGAAGCACCTAGTTAACTTGCCTATATTGCTTCAATAATAATGCATGATTGCTCTTAAAGCAAGCAAGACCTTCCATCTCATAGAAAAAAGTATGTGAAATTTTGAAAATTGGATACAATATCTGCATATACAAAATCCATGTGTTAATGCAACTATGGTGTACAAAATATAGTGCACGAGCCATAATGCATGCAAAGAAAAAAACAACAAAAACTACCTCCCCCTTTGTGAGAGTCCAAGACCAAATGGAAAGTAGTTGCAAATAAGTTGGCAGCATGCTTCTATAAAAGAGGTGATATTAGTACCATTGGTAATAAAAATAATATTGTCGCATGAGCAAACAAGTTACATGCGATAAAATGACTTCTATTGGTGATACAATACTCTCTACCATTGGTAATATTGATAGTACCATTGGGCAACTTCATGGTGAATTTTCCCGCCAGTAGTCACCCTTTTACCGATGGTAGTGCTAAATTCCTCGGGGGTTTTTTGGTGGCAAGTTACTGGCATTATCTTTAGCACTTACTAGCGGTAAATGTCATTTTAGCGAAGGTAAATAGCTTGTTTTCTGTTTTTAAGACTGAAAAGGTTTTGTTATCTTTGCATGACCGATTTCATGAAAAGCCCTATGTCCTACAAAATCTAATCTTGTCCCTTTCTAAAGCCAAGGGTCAGTTGACATTTCAAACACTCTAAGCACACAATCCAATGCTCTGAACACCCAACATTTCCTTTAGGGGGGATAACACTTATTCTTGTTGCCATGTCATAGCACTAATATTGTCTCTAGTGATAGCCTTGTGTTCTTGATCTCCTATGAAAACTTCTAGAAATTTCCAAACCTCGTGGTACAAGGGTTTGATAAAAAGGTTTCACATGATGCATTCATAAGCCTTGTCCAAATCAAGGCTTACCATCTTTCCTTTTTTCTCAGTTTGCCCCCCTACTTTAAAATAGGACAAAGGGGGACTATTCGTTGTGGAGAAGAGAAGGGAGGTGAAGAGGAAGAGAAAATGTGCATGATTAAACTAAGGGGGAGGTGGAATAAAGGGAGGAGCAGAGAGGAGAGTGGGATGTCCACATTAATTGAAGGGAAGGAGCAGGGGAAGTCTCGAGGGACAAAGAGTGGGGACATGTACATTTATTAAAGAAGGGAGGCTACCTCGAGCCATTGGCAAAGAAAATTGATGTCCACATTAATTGAAGGGAAGGAGCGGGGGAAGTCTCGAGGGACAAAGAGTGGGGACATGTACATTTATTAAAGAAGGGAGGCTACCTCGAGCCATTGGCGAAGAGTTAATTTTCTACATATGGGAGAGATGACAATAAATAAGAGGAGCCCCCCCATGTGGTATTGAAGCTCTTGTTTGGTGAGGTGGTTAAAGCACTTAAGTGCAAAGGTCCTAGGTCCAATTCCTAGGTGCATGCATATAGAAGTGTTCCCATCAACATTTGGATGTTTGATCTTGAATGTAATTAATATTGGGAGGGAACCATTGGCCCAAAAAAATTGGGCACCGAATTTGCATGAGACTGTAGTCAATTGGGATCCCCAAATAAATTAGGAACACTAGGCATGCCCTTAAGTAAATTTAATTGGATTGAGACTATTAAAAAAAGGGCATGGGTGTGCAATACCTTTAGGATCTTGAGGGAGAGAACCAAAAAATATTCAAAACAAAAATAGAAATCAAAGCATCCACTATGCAATACCTTTAGGTTCTTAAGGGAGATAACCAAAAGAATCATCAAAAGAAAGAAAGAAAGCAAAGCATCCAACATGTGGCAAAAGATTCCAAATTATGAACCCCATAACTTGCCCACATTATTGCAATACCACTTCCTAGAAGTGTGCTCACAAGTTGGAGGGAAATAAAGTAGAGGTCTTATGCACCATAGTTCCCATCCCACATGCATCATTGAACTTTGTATAGCATATTCCAAACCAAACTACTTGGCCATTAGCTTGGGAAAATGAATTGTCACCTTTAAGCCCCCTCGAAGTACTTACTTTGTAAATATGTTGTGCATGTTGTTTAATAGCTTCAAATCCTTAACCCTAAGCCTCTCATACCTTTTTTAGCATAGTTAACAACCTTAAATCTCAACCCTAAGCCTCTTGTGCCTTTTTTGTGTATGGTGTTTAATAGCCTCAAATCTTTAACCCTAAGCCTCTTGTATGGTGTTTAATAGCCTCAAATCTTTAACCCTAAGCCTCTCATACCTTTTTTAGCATAGTCAATAGCCTTAAATCTCAACCCTAAGCCTCTTGTGCCTTTTTAGGTTTACTCTTGAGTTGGCATTATTGGACAACCCATTTCCATCCCTACTTCATCCAGTGTAGCCTTCAAATCTCCTTCAAACTTCAAAGTATTCTAAGCTTGGAGCTAGTCTTTGGTCAACTCTTGCATCATTGACATTAGCAAATGCTTGCATTTGTTTTCTCGAGATTGTGGGGATTGCACCATTGATTGAGAATGCTTAACAAAGGCATTTGACATCTTAACACAATTAAGGGCTAACTCTTCCAATATCTTATGGATGTTCTTTCGTAAAATGGTTTTCTATCTTTTGAAGACAATTGGTTGGAAGACAATGGCTTCTCTTTAATTACAATCCAATACCTTGTAGATGTTCTTCCTAAAATGCTTTCTTTGATCTTTTGATGGCAAACTGCTTGGAAGGGCAATTTGTTTGAATCGTCCAACTTATCTAGAGGAAACAATGGCTCTCTTCACCCTCCTAAGCTAACTTTCTTGAGGCATCTTTCAATAGCTAATCTATGAATTGAAAGTGCTCTAAAATGTGCAACAAATTAACAATCAAAGGTCTTGAAGACACAATGGCAACACTGCTCTCACATATTTCTAGGACTCTCTTGTGCTCTCTTGCTGGCATACATGATGTCTCCAAGAGTGATAGGATTAAAACAATATGGCACGAACATGCCTTTTCAATCACGTGCTTGCACAAAAGATGACATATTTATGTTGCCACCTTACTACATGTGTGCACAACGATCTTAAATAGTGGCCAATTTCCCATTCTTGCACCATAGCCATTTCATCGTGATTGTGTGGACACCATTTCAACAATTCCAGTTTTCGATTTCATCTTCAACAATTAAAGATTTTGATATCATCTTCAAGAATTAAAGATTCTGATATCATAGATGAATTAGGGTCATGATGACTAGAGATAATTGGGAGTGTTGAAAGCAACTAAGGGACTTTCTTGGTTGTCAAGGTCCTTGGATGCTCCACTATAGCAACGACCTCATCCACATTAGGTTCGAGATGATCTGGTTGCAAAATCGCTAGTAATTTCGATGTGTAATTAACATTCCTTTTGAAAAAAAACTATTGGGAATCTCATTGGGTTGATGAGAGCACAAATTCCTCAGGAGAAAACTTGTGCTTAAGAGATGCCCCATTGGCAAAATTGAGTGTGATTTGCGGTTAGAGTGGGTTTCTGCCGACCGTGGCTTGAAAGGTTTGATGTGTGGGAAACTCTTGGAGTCTGTGGATTTCAAGAGCTCTTAAGAGTGCTTCCCGGTGCCTGCTAGTGGCACTCACCTAGCCCCACTAGTGGGCTCAAATTGGGGCCCCGTGAGGAATCATGCTTGCTTAGTTATGTGCGAACGCTAGCCTACCTCAAGTTAAAATTCGGATTCTAGCCTAGCATTCCACTCGGATATCCGATTGAGATTTTGTTAGATGCCTTTGGGTACTCTCTCTTCGCTCTTTGAGATTTTGGCAAGGACAAGCTGAATCGTTTGCCGTCGGTGTAGCGCTAGACATGAAGGTTTGGCATGCGTGGATGTGATTTCACCCACTGTGTCATCTTTGAGATTTTGGCAAGGACAAGTTGAATCGTTTGCTGCCGGTGTAGCGCTAGACATGAAGGTTTGGCATGCGTGGATGTGATTTCACCCACTGTGTCATCTGCCCAACTTGGCAAGCTTCCAAGTGTTAGTGGATATGCGGATGTAAAGGTCTCAGGTTGGCGGAGAGTAAATCTCTGCCGTCTGACCAAGAGAGATGCAGAATGAGAATATGCTCGTAAACCATCCATGCACACAATTAATGTAACCATGGATTAATAGACAAACTCACAATTAATAGCCCCGCCCACGAATCAAATTTGCAAGTAACTGCCATCACAGGTGCACACAAGGAACTTAAAACCACGAGGGAAATGTTGAGAGCCCCTCCCTGAAAACCTCCACATGGGGGAAGGGGCGGGGGTGAGGTGGACGGTGGCGACCGGCCGGCGAACTGAACCGGCGAAGGGAAGTGCCCGGAAAGTGGCGAGTGGCGGGAGAACGGGAGAAGGGAAGTGCTCGGAAAGCAGCGGGAGAACGGGCGAAGGAAGTGCCCGGACAGTGGCGACCGGCCGGGCTTGGAAAGATACATGAGTGGGTAGTTCTCTGTGTTTCTCTTCTTCTTCTTCTCTTTAATATTCTCTTTAATAAAAGAGAAAAGAGATGGTGTCATGGTCTGTTTGGACACACATGCAAAACCAGCATTTTCATCACTGAGGAGCTGCCGGCAGCCTGGGATCACCAATCCAGCAACAACCCAACACTCCCACTGAGCTCTACCGCATCCAAGTTTTTCTTGTTCTGCTCACGGGGTTTTGTTACCGTGACTGCACCAGTACCCCTCTGCTTGCACTTTTTCACTGATGGAGATATGGCAGCATAGAGACAGAGAGAGCGAGAGCAGTCTGTGCTGCTTCATTCATCTTGTGCTACGGAGTGCTACGCTGGAGTCTGTGCGGTGAGAGAGAGAGAGAGAGAGAGAGAGAGAGAGAGAGAGAGAGAGGTGTATTACAAAAGCGTGCAGGTGTTTTGTAGATCGAGGACGGATCTAAGGATCAAGCGCACAGGCTAACTAAAAGGCGTTTCTTGCCATCTCAACCGAGAGAGAGAGAGAGATTCGTACCGATCAAAATCGCAAGCTTTAGACCACCATCTAAGCCGGCCACATAGTGAAGAGAGAGAGAGAGAGAGAGAGAGAGAGAGAGAGGCCACACAGTGAAGAGAGAGAGAGAGAGAGAGAGAGAGAGAGAGAGAGAGAACGAACAGAGGCAAAGGTCTCATGAGGGAGGACGGAGGTTGAAAGATATCAAGCTTGTAGTTGATCGTTCAACTACCAGTCGCCTCACTCTCCCAACTCGAACCAACCCTTCGTTCCCCCATTCCTTTTTGCAGATCCCTAATGCTGTTCGTTCCCTTTCCAATTCAATCCAACCTTTTGAATCAACCCATCTTGGTTTGATTCAAGCTTCGCCCATTAACCTGCCCATTCATTAAGCCTTCCGATTCGCAAGCTTTTCGAGAACAAGATCCTCAAAGACAGCAAGACATGTTGAAGCAAGGCAGCCTCAACAAGCGTCGCTATGAGAACCTTTTTACGGACGGGGATTACACCCCGAAACAGGGTAAACCGTGGAGTTGGTCGAAGCCTGTGCGATACTTAATGAAGGAGCAGCGAGTTGTGTTCATCTTGATAGGAATGGTAATTGCTACGACCTTCTTCATGCTTCAGCCAGGCGTTCTGATAGCAGATGGGAATCAGGGGGTGCATACGCCTAGGAATGTCGAAACGAACATGCATGACATCGCTTTAGAAAGCTCCGTTCCTAACAAGCATGTCAGTGTAACGAATCCTGGAGGCAAAATTCCTCTTGGACTCAAAAGAAAGGCTTTGAGGGTGCTGGTAACGGGCGGGGCTGGCTTCGTTGGTAGCCATCTCGTGGACAGACTGATAGAAAGAGGGGACAATGTCATCGTTTTGGACAATTTCTTCACTGGTAGAAAAGGGAACGTGAAGCATCATATGGGGAATCCACAATTTGAGCTCATTCGACACGATGTAGTGGAACCGATTCTTCTAGAGGTGGATCAAATCTATCACTTAGCGTGCCCTGCTTCACCAGTTCATTATAAACATAATCCCGTTAAGACGATCATATCCTTCTATGTCTGCTTTGTCTTGTGATCACTGACATTGATTTAATAAGACTCTGATTCATCGAGCTCAAATTGCGTTTAGCAGTAACTCGATCCTTTCCTTTCTAGAAATTTAGCCTATTCTTCAGAATTGCCTTAACATTGTGTACAAGACAAATGTCATGGGCACACTTAACATGCTGGGTCTGGCCAAGCGAGTGGGGGCACGTTTTCTCCTCACAAGTACCAGTGAGGTTTATGGGGATCCTCTCGAGCATCCACAAACAGAAGCATACTGGGGGCATGTCAATCCGATAGGTGAGCAAATCTGCATCACAGTATGAGTTTTCGAACAGGGTTTAAGCTTACTTTCTCTCAACTTTCAAGATCCTTGTGAATCTCACTTTTCCCTGGACAATGGGCTTTTATTTATAAATCATCTAGGTGTGCGGAGCTGTTACGATGAAGGGAAAAGAACAGCAGAAACTTTGACAATGGACTATCACCGAGGAGCAAATGTGGAGGTGTGATCTGCAATAGCTCTTGGTTTTGTTTTTTAATTCTCCGTTAGATCATTCACAATACTTGTATTTCTTCAGTCAGTTTCGCTCAAGGACAATAGCTTAAGGGATTACACAATTGATTACACATATTTATGAAGCAGGTTCGTATTGCCCGCATTTTCAACACCTATGGTCCAAGAATGTGCTTAGACGATGGCAGAGTTGTGAGCAATTTTGTTGCTCAGGTTGGGGGCTCTTGCATTTGTGCCAAGTTTCTGTTGGAATTGACTGGTAGTTGGGACATAGGAGGGAAGCCTCATGCACATTACTTTGTGAATTTTGCAATTGTTATTGTTGACTGCAGGCACTGCGTAAGGAACCTTTAACAGTGTATGGCGATGGTAAACAAACAAGAAGTTTTCAGTATGTTTCAGATTTGGTATGAAACTAGCCCATCCCTTCCTTGTGATTCGGGATTCCCTGAATGTTGCGCATGTATCAAGTGCTTGGTCAAATGTTTCACCATATTTGAATGCCTGTCTAGTGAGCATAATTTCGTAACTTTTGTGGATTGCCAGTGGACGTACAGTGATATGAGGTGAGAAATTTAGTTTTTAATGAGTATCTTCTACCTGGTAGGTTGAAGGTCTTATGCGGCTCATGGAGAGTGAACATACTGGCCCCTTTAATCTTGGAAATCCAGGGGAGTTCACCATGCTAGAACTCGCAGAAGTAAGTTGAATGCATGAATGTTAAAGCTTCTGTCATTCTTGTCCTTTTTCCAGGGTTGCTGAGAAATGTTAGCTGTATGTATGATTGCAAGGTGGTTAAGGAAGTAATAGACCCACACGCAAGGATCGAATTCAAGGAAAATACAGCAGATGATCCTCACATGCGGAAGCCAGACATTACAAAAGCCAAGGATATACTGCATTGGGAGCCAAAAGTTCCATTGAGGGAGGGTCTTCCTAAGATGGTGGAAGATTTTCGGCGCCGTGTACTTGAAGATCCTATGGCTTCAGAAATATGATATTCAACACCCTTGGAATTTGTTCACAAGGGACTACCAACTTGATTTGAAGGGTAAAAGACTTTTTCAGCTGTTCTTCAGTCAACTAAGGATTCCTCTCAGTCCACTATCCTCTTTTGTGTGTTCTTTTATAAGCGTTGAAGCCGTATTATACTGTAAAAATGGCCTTGTAAATTGTAACACGTCTAGGTACTGTGCAGAAGAGTTTCTGCTTAAACATCTGTAGTCAGCAACATACCACAGCTTCATTGATAATTGATGGGCAATCAGTTCATACAGACAACTGTGAAATCATCTTTAGCTCAACCTTTTGTCTACAAAGGACTAAACTTTCTTTTTGACAATGTGAGAGAGGATGTCACGGGGATTGTGTCTGTCCTTCACCTACGGTCACCTCTTGAAGGCACACATTACTTAAGACGGCCAAAGTGAGTTGTTATGTAGGCTATGCTATGCATGCCAGACTATCAAATGTGGAACTTTGTGAGTCGATTTTCATAACATGCAGATAGGTTGCATGTACGTACTGTGTGCATGTGCATGTACATGTACATTCAAATTGCATTTCTTCCACTTGCAGGGTGGCATCTTTTATACTTCTGTGTATGTCTCTTCAGATGGTTCCTGCTGCATGTTGAAAGATTTGCAATCTAATTATCAAGCATGCAAGGCTTTTCTAACACATATATTGAGCCTGTACTTTGTAATGATATTTTGTCTACAGAAAACCTTGTGGGCATGTTCGCACCATGCACTTGACCTGACTGATTTTTCTGGTTGCCAATACTGTTGCTTTGTAAAACACAATTTTACTGAATGTGGTTTTAGCCTTTTGAATGTACTCTGTTCAAACTAGAACGCATCAAATTCTTGCAAAACCAATTTTGTCAACATTCTGAATGTTCATGGCAGATATGTGAAACCATGTGTTTATGCAACACCTCTTGACTGTCTAAAGTTCTCATGGGACATGTGGCTAGGGTGTAAGGTTGTTTAAATTTATGGAATGAGACGATGTTTTTGAGGAATCTCATTATAATCAGCTGACTACACTTGCAAACCCAAGGGTGAGTTACTTTGAAGATTTCTTACTTTGGGGATTTTGGAGACTTGGTTGTATAAAAGTAGAGTGTCATTCATGGGTAGAGTCCATTTGCTAGAAGGGGAGATGAAATTTGTAAGAGGTCTAGAGGATAACAAATGCTTAAATGATTTTACCTTACCTTTCAAAAAGTTTTATTTGTAAGAAGCTAATTGTGTATGCCAATTTGACAGGATTTTTGAAACACCAAACCTGTTGCAAGTTTTTTGGTTCCATTGGCAACCCAAGTCTTTCTTATCTTTGTGTAGCTACTTTGGAGTTAACTATCATTGCACAATCCTATATTAAATCACGACATAGTGATCTCTCGTGTTTGGCATTTTCTTGGAAAATGATAATCACATCATTACATTGTTTGGATTGAATTTTACATATTCTAAGATCATGATAATTGAATGGTCAACCTGCAATTGAGAGTTCTTTTATTTTTTTGGGGCAAAAAAAGTATATATTTATCGATCAAAAGATTTTATGTGATATTTCCATCTCTCCACACATGGAGTTACAAAACTGTTCACTTACATAAAAAAGGACAACTTCTGTTTTGTAAACAGAATAGCAAGGACATAAACATCATAATTGTCAGGGAAGCAAGTGAAGAATAATTAGAGTGGTTCTTCTTTGATATCAGAGTTAAACATTTTGGCACGAGAATGGGGATCATCAACAACATTTGTAGCAGGAAATGTTGCACTCTGTGGAGTAGTGAAAGCAGGAGGTATGCTGATTCTTGGGCCATCTCTGGTGAACTCTTCCATCTCATCCTGAAGCTGGTCTAAAGAGTTGTTGAAGATCTTCATAGCTTCACTGAGTCTTTCCTGCTCCTAGACCACCAAGATACAAAAGCCATTTTTGTATGAGTATGCACTTGATTGAACTGCATATTATTTATAGATATCCAAATCAACCACAAGGCATTAGCTCTAATCAGTGTCTAGTCATCCTTATTGATTTTAATTGCATCTCCTAAAGGATTGCCTCCTAATTTAGTGGCTCTCCCATGTTTATCTGGATATATTTCCAAACTGCTCTTGATTGAGGGCATGCAACAAACAAATGAAAGATGTCTTCCTTGCCGTTACACCTTCTATAGAGCCCATCCCCTTTGCCTATTGATAGACTCCTAGCATTGGTCTAGACTCCCATGCGCAAAATGAGCCAAAGAAGAATGCAGACTTTCTCAGGGATGTTTTCCGTCAAATCTGATCTTCCATTTCTCTCTACTATCGTGAAGCTTCCATCTGCCATTCAAGACTCTATAAGGAAGAAGAGGGTGTGGGAATAGGAAGGATCTGAGTGTTCTTCTAAGGGAGAGAGACTTAAGAGTTCTTTGGTGAGGATTACTATCCATGTCTTTCATTGAGAGAAAGAGAGAGTTAAGTGGTACTTAGAAAAAGACGTGTTACTCCATAGAGAAAGAGAAATAGGAAGAGACCATCTCGGTCCTTTGAGATTGACAGAGGTCAGGGGCAGCTTCCAAGCGACTTCTCAACAACAAGGAGCTCTCTAGCCTACAGCAACACAAACCTACAAGTCGCTCCATCAACGACTTCGACAACAGCGCTTCCAATACACACGACCAGCAACTAGCAGCAAGTCGCTCCATCAACGACTTCGACAACGGCGCTTCCACTACACACGACCAGCAACTAGCAGAGCTCTTCTGCAAAAAAGAGCTCTCCAACCGGCCGATTCACAGTAGGAGACGGCCAACTACGGCCTATTCATAACCACAGACGGTCCTGACGACGACTTCAACAAGCAGCTAGTCTACCACATCGCACGTCTCAAATGGGCAGCGCCATCAAGGAAACGAGCCTCTGCATCAACGTCCCGCCGTCCGACCAGTAGATCTGCATGCAATTACGGTCTAAATGTTCAAACCTCCAGCGAACAGCAACGAGCTCTCTACAGCCAAACAGACTCATGCGGCTAGCCCCTGTAGCACCGAAGTCCATCAAAATTACTTCGACAAGCGACTGTCAACTGCTCTCCACAACGTAGCCAACACCCGGCTTCAAACGACTCTAAGCAAAGCCCTCCAACGGTTGGCTGCCGCAACGCGGCCTCTCCATCGACCAGGCTCCAGCAAGCCTTCCAACAATGACCATGGGATGACAACATCACCAAGGGCGACGCACCATAGAGCTTCCAGCAATGGCCAGCTTCCCACGACAGCTCCTCCAACCGTCACATCCAAACGAAAGACAATCGGCACCGCCATCTCCCTAAGGCCAACGACCTCCAGCTCACATGCTCCCAACTAGCTCTCGGCTTCTACACGACTAGCACCCGGCTTCTATGACCCCTATAACCCGGCAGCAACACACCTGCAAACCACCGGTGGCAGACTTTCACTGGAGCTCCATCGACGGACTAGATCTCAGCTTCTACGGTCCCTATAACCGGGCAGCAACACCCCTGCAAACGATCAGTGGTGGCAGACTATCACCGGAGCTCCATCGTGGGCTTCGATGGCATCTTCCTCGGATTTCAGCGCATTAGAAAAGATTCTGACGGAGAATCTTATCTCGTCAGGCATGTGGCCATTTTTGAATGGGGTAGGAACTCAGATGGTCTACTAGGAAAAGCAGACCACTAGCGAGATTAACATATGCTTAGAAAGGCAGAGTAATTCGGATTGAACCACCAATTGTGCTCTTATGACTACTATCATGGCCACAGAAGAGCCAGTGTACTTCGAAGATGCAACTGATAAGCCAAAATGGCAAACTGCTATGAATGAAGAAATGGAAGCTTCGTATAAAAACAACACTTGGGAATTATGTGACATTCCACCAAAAAATAAGGCCATAGTAAAGAAATGGGTTTACAAAGTGAAGTACAATCCAGATGGAAGTATTGAAAGATACAAAGCTAGACTTGTTGCAAAAGGTTTTGCATAGCAATATGGTCAAGACTATGATGAGGCTTATGCTCTAGTAGGAAAGATGGACTTCATAAGATTTTTGAAATCACTAGCGACTCAACATATGGAATGTGTACCAGCTAAATGTCAAAAATGGTTTTCTCAATGGTTACTTAGATGAGGAAGTCTACATGTAGCAACTTGCAGGTTATGTTGAACCAGGGATAGAGCATCAGGTTTGCCATCTCAAGAAAAGTCTCTACGACTTAAAGCAAGCACCCAAAAGTTGGTAGAACAGAGTTGACAAGTATTTTTTTAATTTGGGATACATGAAGTCCAATGCAGATTATACTCTCTACAAAAAAGTTCAAGGGAAGACATTACTATTACCCTTTTGTATGTAGATGACCTAATTGTGACAAGAAGTAATGATAGCTTCATCAACAAGCTGAAACAAGACTTATCTGCAGAGTTCAACATGAAAGATCTTGGACTTATGCAATACTGTCTTGGAATTGAGTTATGGAGAGACTCAAACAGCACCTTCATGAGCCAACAAAAATATGTGGATAGTCTCCTGAAGAAGTTTCATATGGCAGATTACAAGATTGCAGCCACTCCCATGAAATAGAGCTTGAAACTTATAAAAGATCCAGAAAAGCCTACAATCAATGACAGATACTATCGACAGCTCATTGGATCTATTAAATATCTGACTATCACAAGGCCAAATATTTTGTTATGCAATAAGATCACTAGCACAGTTTATGGCAAATCCAAAATAGTCTCATTGGAATGTAGCAAAAATAGTCTTGAGATAAGTTAGAGGTACAAGAACATTGAAATCGAATATAGAGGAAGTCATCCAAGGTTGCATGGATTCTGTGACAATGACTATGTAGGAGATCATGAGACTAGGAGATCCACACAAGAATATGCATTTTTTTTGGTAAAGGTGCTATATCATGGTTGTCAAACAAACAAACAATTGTTTCTTTGTCTTCAATAGAAGTAGAATATAGGGCACTCACAATAGGTGCATGTGACGCGATATGGCTCAGAAGACTATTGTCAAAAACATATTACTTTGATGAATTAAAGCCAATAACAGTATACTATGATAATCAATTGGCTCAAGCATTAGCCAAGAATCCAGTATATCACTCGAGGACAAAGCACATTGATGTCAGAGAACACTTCATCAAAGAAAGAGTGTTACTTGGTGACATCACACTACAACATTGTGACAACAAAGACAATGTTGTAGACATCTTTACTAAACCACTTGGCAAAGAGCTTTTCGAGAAGCATCGACAAGCTCTTGGTTTGATGCAGAGGAAGGACATTCCCATTACAGGGGTGTGATGGAATGTAAGCTTAGTCCTTCTTTGATTCCCTAGAATCATCATCTTAAGGGAAGGCCTACTTCATGATGTTGATCTTGAGGGAAGGTGTTGAGGATTCATCTTAACATCATGTGTAATCATATGTGCATAGCACTAACACATAGAGTGCTAAAAAGGAAAGGGTTGAAAACCCTATCCCTAAAGGGATTTGTATATATTCATCATTTTTAACTAATACTAGTGTACAGTTAGTCATTTGTGGTGTGCTCTCTAGATGTGCCCTCTCTCCTCATCTCCACTCTTCTCCTCTCCTCTCTCCATATTTGTTCAAAGGTACACTTGACTTTTATCTTGTTCTCTCTCTCTCTCTCTCTCTCTCTCTCGATCTACAGAATTTGATAAATGTAGCCCAGCTTGAGAAGGAGACCAACAAGATAATTAGAATATACCTATAGGGTACATACAATGGTTAAGAACCATTGCCTTCCTTAAAGATTGGCCTGAAATCGTCTCCACCTATCCAGTTCCTTCCTGATTCTTTCATAGAACCACTCCCATCTCTATTTCATAATAATGTCAACTCCCATGTCTGTTTCATAATGATATGCAAAATCCATCTCTATTTCATAATGATGTCAAAACACTGTGCGTGTTAACCCTGTGCAGTTTAGGACAACAACTATGAGAGCATTGTGTGTGTAGAGTAGCCAAAATCCTCTCTAGAAATGAGGATAGCCAAAATCCTCTCTAGAAAATATCCAATCATACTTGCAAAATCAGGATCTAGAGAGAGAAAGACTATCTAGAGAGAGAAAGACTAAAAGCCTACACTTTCGGAGATCCCTACACTGTGTAGAGACCCAAAAAGTCCCTCCACTTTGTGTAGAGACCCAAAAGGTCCCCCCCAAAAGTGGAGAGACCAACATGTATAAATATCTCTCAATGGAATGAAGCTCCCACTCTTTGGGGTTCAGTGTTCAAGCTCACTATTGTGTTCATGCGATTGATCTCCATTGCATCCATGCTCTCTTACACTGTTGTGTTCTAGCATGCCCTTACCCTTGCACTCTCTACCCTTGAACTCCCTCCTCCTCCTCCTTCCTCCCTCTTCCTCCCTCCTCCTCATCCTCCTCCCTCATCCTTCTCCTCCATCTCCTCCTCCTCCCTCCTCCTCTTCCCTCCTCCTCCCTCCTCCTTTTGCTCCCTCCTTCTCCTGCTGCTCCCTCCTCCTCCTCCTCCCTCCCTCTTCCTCCCTCCCTCCTCATCCTCCTCCCTCATCCTTCTCCTCCATCTCCTCCTCTTCCCTCCTCCTCCCCCTCCTCCTCCCTCCTTCTCCTTCTCCTCCCTCCTCCTCCTCCTCCCTTCTCCTCCTCCTCCCTCCTCCTCCTCCTCCTCCTCAACCCTTACCCCTTGAATCCGCGAAGGAGACTAGCTCTCCACTCCTCAACCTTGGACTCCTCCTAAACCCTACAACCCCCTCTGAACCGTGGAACTCCTAGTTAACTCTCTCAACCCTGTCCCCATTTCTAACGCTGAGATCCCCTTCTAAAGCCTCGAACTCCTGTGGAGATGAGAGCCTCCATCAATCGTTATAATCGGGGACGAGCATTTTCCGAGCGAAATCTTCCGAGCATCCGAGCGAAGGAAAAAAAAAGCTTCCAACTATGCAAAAATATGATAAAAATGGATCAGAAGAAAACATAGTTTCACTTAGAAATATGAAAAGTATTATAGGAATGCCTATTTTATACACGAATATTTATGTGAATCTTTGGGAATGGTGAGAACATAATGGGATGGCTTTTGAAGAAACCCACATGTAGAGTAGACTTTTCTATGAAAATTCCCTTATGATCCTTCTTACAACTTTTTACTTAATAGGGGGTGACATTCAAAAACCTCTCTCAACCTATCTTCATGAAAGGGTTTCTCCAAAGAAAACTCATTGAAGCAAGCCATCAAGGTAGTTTCGCCAGCGAAAGCCCTTTGAACAAGGTCTTTCAAGGTAGTTTCGCTAGCGAAACTACCTTGGACAACACTTTTAAAAGTGACATAACTTTCACATCCAATGTCCAAATATAGTCATTCAGCCACTCAAATTGATTGGAAAACCCCATTTGAGCACATCTATGGGGTTATATTTTGGAAAACCTTGCATATATAGTATTAAATATTACATGTATTTTATGAGAGTGATATATGAGCCCAAGTTAATACTTATTTACAGTAATTTAAACTTCTGTGGAAACATGTCCATAAATATCTTGTTATTAATACTATAAAAACACTTGAAAGATATTGCCATATGATATTTTTAATAAGTAATTATTTATGTATAATATTATTATATTGAGAGTGATTATGAGGGACGTTTTTTAAATGAATTATTTTTCAATACTTTTTTAAGGTAATAACAACGGTACAAAGGGATGTCTATGAATAAGAACATTTATGTTATGTAAAAATGAATGAGTGACTAGTCTGTATAATTTTATGATAAAGGGATCTAGTTCTAATGAAAATAAAAGTGTAAAAACCATGTTTCCTAAAGAAATACTATTTTTAAAATCTCTTGAAAAACACGCTCGTATAAACCTGCTCATAGGTTTTTGCTCGTAAAATGGACGCATCCGTTATAATCAAGCCCTCTTTCTCATTCACGCATGCATGAAATCTACTTTCCACGCTTTAGCCTACACCTCTCATCAGAACACGACTTGAGGACCTATGCTACACTTGTGAACACCTATGCTACGATGAGCAATGACACGACTGTAGGTGACCAACACCCTCAAAACCTGCACTTGGGTAAAACAAAGACAACATTTGGCGCCGTTGTTGGGGAGGTTAGTGCCTGAAGTGAAAGTGGAGCATGTGCTTGCATGTGTGAAGAAAGAACCCACTACGAAAAACCATTCAAGATACATCCCTCAAGGCAAAGGAGTGAAAAAATGCTTCCAAATGATGCAAAAGGATAATGTTAACATACAAAATCACATTAATACACTAAACACCCAAAATTAACCCTTAATCCCTCCACATCCTATAAAAGCAGCACCAACCCCCCTCATTTCTTTCCCCACACTTTTGCTAGCCACTTCCTTCTCCAAATTTTGTTAAGCCTTCATAATTTCCGTCTTTCTCTATTTTCCATCCTCCAATTTCCGTCCACCATTTCCACCCTCCACCACCACATTTTCCGTCACCCCCCCTTCCATCTCCATCTCCAGCTCCCATCATCTTCCTCCCCACCACCTCGACTTTTTTTGTCCATCCCCCATCTCCCCCACTCAAGGTAACCATCCTTTTTCCCTCTACCATCTCTCTACCTCTCTCTACACCCCATCTCCCCTTTTTCTCCTCCACCTCCCATTTCCTTCCCCCTCCCCACCCCCCATCTCCACCATCTCTCTACCTCTCTCTACACCCCATCTCCCCTTTTCCCCCTCCCCCTCCATCTCCCATCTCCTCCACCATCCCCCATCTCCCCCACTCAAGGTAACCATCCTTTTCCCCTCCACCATCTCTCTACCTCTCTCTACACCCCATCTCCCCTTTTTCTCCTCCACCTCCCATTTCCTTCCCTCTTCCCATCCCCCATCTCCACTATCTCTCTACCTCTCTCTACACCCCATCTCCCCTTTTCCCCCTCCCCCTCCATCTCCCATCTCTTCTACCACCCCCCATCTCCTTCGCCCCCCATCTCCATCACCCTCCACTCCACTATCTCTCTACCTCTCTCTATCCCCCACTCCCTCCACTCCACTATCTCTCTACCTCTCTCTATCCCCCACCTCCTCCACCCCCCATCTCCATCACCCTCCACTCCACCATCTCTTTACCTCTCTCTATCTCCCACTCCCTCCACTCCACTATCTCTCTACCTCTCTGTATCCCCCACCTCCTCCACCCCCATCTCCATCACCCTCCACTCCACTATCTCTCTACCTCTCTCTACACCCCATCTCCCCTTTTCCACCTCCACCCCCCTTCTCCACCTCCACCTCCCCCACCCCGTCCACCCCTACCTCCTCCACCTCCCCTTCTCCACCTACCCCCTCCACCCCCCCTTTTCCCCCCCTCCCACCCCCCCTTCACCACCTACCACCTCCACCCCCCCTTTCCCCCCCTCGACCCCCACCCACCTATCTCCACCCCCATCCCTCCCTCCATCCACCTTATCCGCCTCTCTCTTTCCTCCACCCCCTTTTTTTCTCTCTCTTTTCCCCCTCTTCTCTCTCTTTCTCTCTCCTCTTTCTTTCCCCCCCCCCTCTCTCTCTCTCTCTCTCTCTCTCTCTCTCTCCTCTTCCCCCCCCCTCTCTCTCTCTCTCTCTCGTGCCCCCCCTCTCTTTTTGCTCTCTCTAAATCTATCTATATAAGGCCCTTAAGGGGCCTTGGGGCTTGGTTGCCCCCACACGAACTAGGTGCGGATCGGCACGCCATGCGATGATGCTCGTGCGCCAACAAGGACAGCAATGCCAGAGGCGACGGTGCCCACCTATGACGATGGCGATGATGCCCACCTGTGCGGCGATGCGCCCGCTTGTGTGGTGACACCACTTGCTTGGTGCACGTCGGCCCGACAACGGGGCCTTAGCCACTAGGCTTAAGGGCTTAAGGGCTTAAGGCCTCTAGCCCCTTACCCCCCCTTCTAGCCATGGGTGCCCCCTCTTGCATTTTCGAACCCCACCACTCCACCCTCAACTGCCGCCTGCCAGTTTCCCCCCCTCTTCTAAAAAAAAAAAAAACCCTAATCTAACCTCACCTTAGAACTAACCGCAGCAGCGCCAAATGTTGTCTCTATTTTACCCAAGTGTAGGTTCCGAGGGTGCTGGTCACCTACAATCGTGTCGTTGCTCGTTGTAGCATAGGTGTTCACAAGTGTAGCATAGGTCCTCGGGTCGTGTTCCGGTGAGAGGTGTAGGCTAAAGCGTGGAAAGCAGATTTCATGCATGCGTGAATGAGAAAGAGGGCTTGATTTTATAACGATTGATGGAGGCTCTCGTCTCCACGGGAGTTCAAGGCTTTAGAAGGAAATTTCACGGTTAGAAATGGGGATAGGGTTGAGAGAGTTAACTAGGAGTTCCAGGGTTCAGAGGGGGTTGTAGAGTTTAGGAGGAGTCCAAGGTTGAGGAGTGGAGAGCTAATCTCCTTCGCGAATTCGAGGGTTAAGGGTTGAGGAGGAGGGAGGGAGGAGGAGGAGGAGGAGGGAGGAGGAGGAGAAGGGAGGAGGAGGAGGAGGGAGGAGAAGGAGAATGAGGGAGGAGGAGGAGGAGGAGGGAGGAGGAGGGAAGAGGAGGAGATGGAGGAGAAGGATGAGGGAGGAGGATGACGAGGAGGGAGGAAGAGTAAGGAAGGAGGAGGAGGAGGGAGGAGGAGGAGATGGAGGAGAAGGATGAGGGAGGAGGATGAGGAGGAGGGAGGAAGAGGGAGGAAGGAGGAGGAGGAGGGAGTTCAAGGGTAGAGAGTGCAAGGGTAAGGGCATGCTAGAA